>NC_140167.1:190047909-190195409 GCF_963971535.1 Notolepis coatsorum
TTGCTTGAAAGAAAATATTTATGAGCCTGGTTTCTCTTTTAAGCGAGCGTTGTCTTTAATGAACATGTTTAAAAGATTGTTTCACCATCTATAATTTATAAGTGAAGGCTTCGTCGGGGCGGACAGGGCTAGTTTGTAAATGTGAATTCTTAATAGTGATGAAAGGGAGCGCTGCTGCACCACTGCTTTGCTGGAGTAATAGTATGACACACTGCGTGTGTGTTTGTGTGTGTGTGTGTGTGTGTGTGTGTGTGTGTGTGTGTGTGTGTGTGTGTGTGTGTGTGTGTGTGTGTGTGTGTGTGTGTGTGTGTGTGTGTGTGTGTGTGTGTGTGTGTGTGCGTGCGTGCGTGCGTGCGTGCGTGCGTGTGTGCGTGTGTGTGTTGTGTGTGTATTTACTCTACAGTGAGGACCCAACACCGTCCAGGTCCTTCACACAGAGGAATCCAGCAGAACCAAATGGCACACACACACACACACACACACACACACACACACACACCACACACACACACACACACACACACACACACACACACACACACACACTCACACACACACACACACACACACACACACACACACACACACACACACACACACAACACACACACACACCATCCGTACCTCCCCTCTTCCGCCTACCCGGTTTGTTTTAAGGACAACCACTTGCAAAAAAAGAGGAAATATGAACGTGTGTGTACTGCGGTTCTTTAACAAGATCCAAAGTCAAGGAGCCGCAGCCGCGACGACAACCCGCATCAGGTCTCCTCTGGTTCAGCGCGGCAGCGTTCGTCGTCTGGGTGTCTGCTTCCATGACCAGGGCTGATGATCTGAGCGCCTACTGTATATACCGGAACTGTGTAGATGGGTGAACAGGTGAGGTTGCAGCCAATGAGCTCTAATGGGAGAGAGATCAGCCGTGTGGAGGAACTCTACCCTTAATCATTCTCAAACAGAGTGCCACGTTCGCGTTGAGGGAGATTATCACCAGTCAAGAAAAAGAAAAAAAGATTAAAAAAACACAGCTATATACTGTAGCTGTCAAGACTTCACCCCCGTTTCTGAGAGTCTCTTATATATTATACCAACGTATCACTATGTACACACACACACACACACACACACACACGGCCTGCACAAATATACACACACACACACACAGCACACACACACACACACCGCGCGCACAACACACACAGAGAGAGAGAGAGCAATTCCTCTCAGAGATGTTGGCAAACCTGTCACCCACTCACAAAGAAAAGCAAGCTTATTTATTTATTTGAGTTCAGAGTAATTACAGGCATTACCTCGGTGCCGGGCTGTGACACCTCTTTATAAATCAGGTGTCAGAGTGCGGGAGGTAAGACATGCCAGCAGGAAATGTGAGACCTCTTTTCCCCTTTATAATCTCTAATCAAATCAAATAGGTGAACGCTGTTTCCTCTCTCTTCTCTCTCTCTCTCTCTCTCTTCTCTCTCTCTCTCTCTCTCTCTCTCTCTCTCTCTCTCTCTCTCTCTCTCTCTCTCTCTCTCTCTCTCTCTCTCTCTCTCTCTCTCTCTCTCACTCGCAGGAAAAGGCAGGAAAGGGAGCGATGCGGAGAGGGCCGCGTGTGAAACTGCCAGGAATATCTAGACACCATGAAGAATTCTCCCTGTCAGCACTCCCATAATTCGGGGGTCCTCTGGAACGTTTCAGCACAACGAGCTCCACGTGGAGAGAAGATGCCAGAGCCAAGGATCCCGTCAAAGAAGGTGTATTTGTTTCCATTTCCGGGGTGTTTTGGCCGAAGACGACGAGAGTAAAATGTGTTCTGGGTTCGTTTTATCGACGCTGCAGCATCAGAGGAAAGGAGTGTTTCTCTTCAGCTCTTTTCTTCCGACGCTAAATAATTGAGCGGGAAAGGAAGAAAAGGCCTCGGCAGGTTCACGCCGACTTTCTACCGGCTTTCCCTCCACATCTGGTACCGCTGTTCCTTTCTTTCTTTCTATCCCGACACGTGCATGCACCGCTCGCACACACACATACACACGTGTGACCGCAGACACGCGCGGCATACATTCATACAGACACATGTACACACTCGCGGCGGCGGCGGTGACAAAGTGGCTGTCGGAGCTCCGCGGCTTTGAGCTTTTTGACAAAACGAGGGAAACGAAGAGGAGCGCAGGTACAATATGGTCAGACTCCGCTGGGTGTGCAGACTCCTCCTCACACTCCTCCTCTGGCGCCGGCACCACTAGATGCCCCAGGGCCCTGACAGAAGAGATATGACACATTAAAACACTAGAAGAAGAGGGGAATGAAAACACCCCCCCCCCCCCCCCCCCCCCCCACACACACACACACACACCTCCTCACCACCCTCTGAAAGATAGCCTGTGTTTTACATCTCCCTCACAACGACAGCTTCAGGGACAGTTTATGTGCGAGACAAAGACACTTTGACACTGTCAGCTACTGTCACCAAAGCTACAGTACCAACGGCTGCTTGCGGGGAGCCGCTACAGCAGCGCAGGCGCCGCTTGGTGTGTCGTTCTTTCTTGGTGTGTCGTTCTTTGTGTGTGTGCGCGTGCATGCGTGTGTGAGAGAGAGAGAGAGAGTGTGCGTGACTCTGAATTGTCTCGAGTCTCTTCTGTGTGACTTGGTGTCTTAGGGGCCTTCATGATAATGAGCACTAGGTCTTCCCCCACTAAAGCATATCAATAAATAAAACATAGGAGCTCATCCGCCGTGGTTGTGTGAATCACACGCAGAAAATCTGCACGCGGGGCCCTCTTCCCGCTCTCTCTGCCACTTTAAGGGAGCATAACCGCGCTGCGATACGCACACACCATCACAAACACTTAAGAAGAACAATCCACCTGAGAATGAGGAAGCAGCCCCCGATACGCAGGGTGCGGGGAGAGAACAATCCATAATTAAGAGAGGAATATGTAAAGATGTAATTGGTGGGGTGTTGATTATCCTGATTACCATTATTAAGTAGTTTTTAAAGATACATGACTGTGAGCCATATTTAGAGGCCCTGACTTATTAATCAGGCAGCTGTTGGTTGTAGCTCTTAGGAGAGATACTGTGGAAGAGGTTTGGTAGCAACTCTGAGATTTGGTCTGCGGGGTTTGGGAGGCGAAGGTTACATTGTGTTACGAGAAGAGAGGGACTTTCTTTGTGTTTTTCGTTAGTATCTAGGAAGAGCGATTTGTGAGATACCACCAGAATACGCAACAATGATCGATAACTCAAAAAAGCCCATCCTCTTAATCACTGTGGATGGGAAATGGAAGCAGAAATATTTGTGCGTTCCCTTTATTTCAGTCTTTGTTTTCTTTGTTTTTCCATTTGACTGTAGAGGTCATGGTGTGGGAGCCTTAACCCCCAAGGTTTGAGGCTTTCGCTCTCAGGTACCGTCTGTCTGCCAGCCAGGCCTCGCTCTCCCCCAACCACCCCCAGGCTGCACGTCCTCTCTTCAAACACGGCCCAGACCACAAAGTGGTTGGATGGAAAACAAAAAAGAAAAAAAGATGAAACATTGATTAGGAAGAGGGGGGAAATAGATAGACGTTTATTTCCAGAGGCAGAATCCTCGCTAAAGGTGATAGAGAGGGTGGAAAGAAAAAAAGAAGAAAAAAAAAAGCATTTGAATGAGTGTGGAACGCATTCGGCATGAGCAATTAGCGAATGTGGATGGAGCACAGTGTTAAAGTCTAGACCTCAAGACAATGAACATGGATGAATTGATAGAATACACTTCAGCATAAACAAGCTAATTATTGAATCGGCATTGCAGACAGTTGACCCAGCCTACATTGACTCGTTGTATTGTGACCAGAGAAATGCTATTAATCAACCCAGTTATACATCTGTCTTCAGGACCAGAACACTCGATCAGGAAGCACGGGATAAACTACTTTAGGAGTTCTGGTCCAACTGATTAAAATCTGGAATCTACTGTAGATCTGGAATAGACACAGGATCTGGGATGAATAACTGAGGACAAGGAATCAGGATCAGAAAGTGACACTTATTGAAACACATTACAAAATACAATATATCACAACACATTTTCCCCAGACACCTATTAATATCTTGTGGTTGTAACCTTTTCTCCATTTATCATTCATAACCATAGTGATAAACAAGTGTCGCCCTAGCAATATCAATAGACAGGTAATTATAATCACACATGTACTGTATATCACGCTCAAAGCTCTCATTAATATGGTTGCTGAATCTGGAAGTGAACCTAATATCCTATACACCAGTATTTCAACATGATGAAGGGAGCTTGCTCAGATGCTATTCTAATCATAGCTCATCATTATAGCCATAGTGCCCCCCTTTGGTCAATAATGATATTACAACAAGTATAGGCAAATTCAACTTGGACGTTCCCATTTGTCTATGAAGGATACAGTATTACTAGTATAATGTTGACAATGGTGAACATGTAGGGAGAGGTTTTTTCAGGGAGCCATACATGTTTTGTTAATACCGTCCCAAATCCATCACTTGGTTGATGCCGATGTACTCATAGTCTGCCCCGTTCAGGACTGAACTGAGGTCAGTTAAACTAACATTCAGTCCAACATCCTCTGTATCCGTCTCTTCTGCCCTCTCCTTTTCTTCCTCCTCCTCCTCCTCCTCCTCCTCCTCCACCTCCACCTCCTCCTCCTCCTCCACCTCCTCCTCCTCCTCCTCCTCCTCCTCCTCCTCCTCCTCCTCCTCCTCCTCCTCCTCCTCTTCATCGCCGCTCCTCTCCGAGTCGATTATTTCAATGTCTGCGGTCTCGCAGTCCCCGCTGGGCTCGGCATCGTGAGCGCAGCGCTGTCGGGGGTTTAATAGAGGGAGGCAGCACAACGACACCGTCTGAATCAGTTTGATTGTATTGATATAATATTTATCAAAGTAGATTCTGTAAAAGGTTGCAAGTGTGTCTGATGCAATCAGTTGAAATCATCAAATGACTGTTGTTCAGGTGCTGCTACCCCCGTCCCTCCCCACCAGATTTTAAAAAGCAACCCTGTGTGAACAGTGAAAGGTTCTTCCATGCTTGAGGCTAGTTTCAGTGCAACCAGGACACACCAGGTGAAATGCCTTTGGAGATGAGGATCAAAGGAGAGAGGTAGTCAGTTGTTTGGGCCTCTCAGTGGCTTTGATTGGAACGCTAAACATGCGTATGCTAAGATGTTCAGGTTGTATGAGTCATGAGTCATTTCGGTGACTTTTACTTGTTTTAGGTTTTCAGGGAAAAGATGACACGAATAAAAATTCACAGAATGTGCCATAGACTATTTTTTTAAATGATGCGAAAATTAGGTCATTGATATTCCCTGTCAACCAATGAAAATATTGAATGGTTTATTAGCACCACTAACATACTAGCTACCATCACCATCACCACCATCACCACCATCATCATCATCATCATCATCATGACTTAAATTGTTTTTAAATTGTTTTTAACACTGTAAAGTAATTTTTTGTTTTTGTTTTACACTAATGTAATTTTAGCTATATTAATTGTTACAGTAGGTTCATTATGCATTGTGTGTACTGACTTTTAATAATTTTGTTTTTTGCAATAGTGATTGTTTTTGTGTTTTTTTGTGTGTGGACCCCAGGAAGACTAGCTGGTTGCTATCGCACCAGCTAATGGGGATCCCTAATAAAATAAAATAAAATAAAATCATCATCATCATCATCATCATCATCATCATCATCATCATCATCATCATCATCATCATCAGCATCATCATCATCATCATCATCATCATCATCATCATTGTCCAATTATCTAGCAGTCTCAGTCAATGAGTCAACTAGATGTCCCCCTTGGAAGGGTGTGGGCGAAATGACTTATACTCAAACCATTGAAACAATTCGGACTTTATAAGAATGTTCGTTTATTTGGACTTTGATGTCCAGCATCCAATTCATCCTTGTTGTAATAATCACCAGGTGGTCAATTAAACAAGTGGTTAGCTTGTAGCTGATAGTTAGTAGCAGCTTACATCCAAGCATTAGTGGATAATGTTAGTAGAGGTCGATATGGTATTTGGTAATGTTCAACCAAGTCGACTTGATAATAGTTCGTTGATAGTTAGGTTGCAATTTAGCAACCGCCGGTACTTGATAGTGTAGCCAGACGTTTAGCCAGGTAACAGTTAGCCAGACGTTAGTCAGTCTGCATGTAGTTAGTCTATAGTCAGCATGTACATTCAGTCAGCGTTTAGTCAGTCAGCATACAATCAGACGTTAGTCAGATTATTTACCTATACAAAGGAAAGGAAATAAACGGCATTAATTAGTAACTAGATATGAATTAAAGAGAAATGCGGATATTAACGGCGCATACAATGCAACGTACCGTTGGCCAGTCAAGAGTTCGCCCACAGGGCTTTTCACCTTACAGCAGGGGTGTCAAACTCATTTTCACAGAGGGCCACATCAGCATTATGGTTGCCCTCAAAGGGCCAAAGACCGTATAAATGTTAATGTAATGTAAAATAAATGTAGCTACTCATTTACATATTGTTAAACATGTTGTTTCTGTATTTATTACTTATTCAAGTTATACATATTGCATATGCATTTGCATAGATGTAAAAATATATGTTAGCTTATGTTATTTTAACAAATAATTTTAGTTTATCAGAACCCCATATTACTCCATCAATCAATGATCAAACCATTCAAGTAAATAACAAAGAAGAATATCATCAAATACAAGCTATGACATTAAGTTTGTTCAAAACCTTTTTGTCACAGTCAAGAGGGGCAGAACTAACAACTGTGAGCTGCAAAGAACGCGTGGGACAGATGTAGCAGATGTTACAAAAACAAATGGCTGCACACAACCTTGCAGAGGCCATACATCCAACTAATGGAAGATAGTTTAATTAACTTTAATTAACAGATTGCAGAATGGGTACAGTACAGTTTACAGTGGAGGTTTCTCTATGACAACACGTGAAACACAAATTCACTCATAATTCATAATTATTATTAATTTACATATACCTATATATATATATATATATATATATATATATATATATATATATATATATATATATATATATATATATAAAAAAGAAAAAAACTATATATATAAATTTTTTTTTTATTATTATTATTATTATAATTTTTTTTATTATAAATGTTTTCCTCTGTAAAAAAAATTCCAGTGAATTTTTTTTTCTTCAAAAATGGCCAAAATGTACAGCTCTGAGCAGGCCTGCACTGCAGTATTGCCGGCAGTAATTATTCGTGAAGAAAACTTCACAGGTGTGACCCATTGTTAAATAAATAATAAATAACAGCGAATCAAAATAGGCTATTAACTTCATCTAAGCACGGCCTGTGCAGTTAAACTCTTGCCATTGAATGGAGGATTGAATGATTGACAGCCCTTGACATCCAATACACGGAGGTTGAATATGATTGGCAGCCTTGCAAATCCAATCAGAGATTGCTGCATTGCAAAGTCAAAACGGGTCCAGCTGCATGTCCGGAGGATAGGTTTAGCTCGGGCCAATCTCAAGTTTCTCAAGTTTCTTTATTAGTTGTCATACAGAAGTACAGAATACTTGTATACAAAATGTAACATAAAGAAGCATTTTGTATAAAAGTATTCTGTACTTCTGTATGACAACTAATAAAGAAACTTGAGAAACTTGAGATTGGCCCGAGCTAAACCTATCCTCCGGACATGCAGCTGGTCCCATTTTGACTATGTGAAAGCTAGCTAGTTTAGTTGTTGTTTAGTAGTTAGTAAGCTGTACAGCTATAACAAGTCAAGTCAGGCTAAATTAAACTTTGCGCCAACATTAGGACCGAAGTATAAACCAGCAACTGAGCAACATGAAGAAGTGGACTTATGCATCTGGATCAGAAAAAACGTTGTGGATGAAAAAGTAAGTAGGCTACAATGTTTGTAAAAGCTTGTATGCTAACAGTAGCTAGCCAGCTTAGCCTACATCACAATGATAATCACCAAGCTAACTTACTGTACACACTGTAGGGCTGGGCAATTAATCGAAACAGAATCGCGATATCGATTCATAGACCTATGCAATCTAATTTCTAAGTTATGACTATTTTTCTTTTATACATTTTTTTCCCTTTTTTTTATAAACTTTTTAAATTATTTTATCTGGGTTGAACATGATTTGTGGAACTCCCTCTGGTGTTGTGGTCGTGGTATTCACTGACCTTTGGGAAGTATTTCGACATGCACATGGGTATCTTAGTGGTGTAGTGTATCTTGTAGACCAGGCCCATTGCAAGTTGCTGTACTCTGTCGTCTACTCTAAGCCATCCTAGGTTGTCAAAGTGGACAGGGGTGAGGTGGGTTTTAGGAGTAAGGTCAAGCAGTAGTCTGACCAGTTTGTTTTGTGATGTTTGTAGCTTGTTTTTAGTGCCTTTGAGGTGATTTGGTACCATGAGGTGCAAGCATAGTCGTAGTACCCTTGAATGAGTGCTCCTGTTAGAGTCTTCAAGGTATTCTTGTTTACCAGAGAGGAGATCCGGTACAGGAATCTAGTTCGTTGGTTGACTTAGTTTTATTACATTGGATCCCATTTTGTCACAGGAAAGATTTGCCTCTATAGGATGGAACCCAGGTAGGTAATTTCATCTTTCCTTTTAAGATAAGATAAGATATTCCTTTATTGATCCCCTTGGGGAAATTCAGGCATCATAGCAGCATGGGGGAAGGGGGGGGGGGTACAGGTAGTGAAAACAACACAAGCAGTGTAAACAAATAGGTCAATATAATTTACTATCTAACTAACTGAAATATACATTATTCATTATTCACAGTATCACAGTATCCACATAAGGTGCAGTATGCATAAGGTAGTGTTATTGTCCTACTTGGGTTCCTATTAGTTCTAGGTCGATGTCTGGCAGCAGTCGCTGCCCACTGTTGTGGAGCCTGATGGCCACTGGTATGAAGGACTGTCCGAGGCGGTTAGTTGAGTGTCGGGGGGGGTATGAGTCTGTGGCTTCCTTGTCACCTTCACCTAATATGTTTTGATCTGGTCAGGTGCGCTGTCACCTAAAATGTTTTGATCTGATCAGGTGCGCTGTCACCTAATATGTTTTGATCTGGTCAGGTGCGCTGTCACCTAATATGATTTCATCTGGTCAGGTGCGCTGTCACCTAATATGATTTCATCTGGTCAGGTGCACTGTCACCTAATATGTTTTCATCTGGTCAGGTCCGCTGTCACCTAATGTTAATATGTTTTCATCTGTGTCCACTGACCACTGACACACAGTGGGGGATGTTTTAAAAATATTATTTAATATATAATATAATATAATAATTTGTGCTTCACCTAAAAATTTGGTCAGCAGCCTACACTGGTACAGTACAGCTCAATACACACAATTGTTAAGGGGATGCAGACCAGAGAAAGACTTTCGACTTGTTTACATCAGGGTCCCCCATTTTCAATTCGTAATGAAATTGCTATTATGTGTCTGCATGAACACACAACTGTAACTGTACTCAAAAATAACAAAATAAGGGTTGTCTCAGTTCACAACTATATTGGTCAAGTTTTGGGTGGGACTTGTTTGCGTCCCTACAGCTTCTTATTCAATTGAGCGAGATGCTCGGTTATGTCACACAGCCAGCTTGCATCTGACAGTTCAGACAATATTTCTTCAACCCTTTGTTACCTATTCCGCCTGGATCTTTTTTGTATTTTGGGCTGTAAAATTGTCAAAGAATGTCTGAGGAGTAAGTGCTTTTGGCTTTTTTCCTTTGTTACTTCATCAATACCTCAGATGTTCAACACACATGTATGTGTAAGAATGTGTAATAATTAAGGCTGTCAAAGCTTTATTAATGCATTAACCCACAATTATTTTAACGCCGCTATTTTTTAACCCAAGATTAATGTAAAAAAAAAAAAAAAAAAAAAAGTTTTACCAGAGCTCATCAAATGACGTGGCGGGCCGAATTTGGCCCGCGGGCCATGAGTTTGACACCTATGCCTTACACTACAGTCTAGGCTCAGAGTGTCACTTAAATAGCGCGACGCACCGGCGCAGAGACAGCTTACCTGCTCAGAGTCACAATACGTACTCCAAAGTGCGTCCACTAGGCGGCACCAGATAATAATTAACTCATGCAATAAATGTATACAATAAATGTTACTCATGATAATAATGAAGGATAATAATGATAAATATATTGGGAAAAACGTCGGATAATTCTCCACCTCCCACTTAGTTTTCTGAACGTCAGGCTCATAAAACTATCCAAACTATACAAGTGATCCCGGCCTATATTATTATTATTTCTTTACAGGGGCACGAAGAATTAAACTATGCCGCATTTACGGTGGTAGCACAAGCGGCACCCGCGAAAACTACTCAGGTTCCATCGGCATCGGGTGATTCTTGACGTCATCAATCCTGCCAGAAACAGGCGACTTTCGACGTCCTTCTTTGTGCCAGAAACAGGCGACTTTCGACGTCTTTCTTTGTGCCAGAAACAGGCGACTTTCGACGTCCTTTGCGCCAGAAACAGGTGACTTTCCACGTCCTTCTTTGTGCCAGAAACAGGCGACTTTCGACGTCCTTTGTGCCAGAAACAAGGCGACTTTCGACGTCCTTTGTGCCAGAAACAAGGTGACTTTCGACGTCCTTTGTGCCAGAAACAAGGCGACTTTCGACGTCCTTTTTTGGTCGTTGTTCCTCGAATGGTAGAAGTACCACCAACCTCCTGACGTCCCTGTGGAGGACGGTGGTGGGGCACACCCCGACGTGACGATCACGCTTGGGATGACCGGCGGTAATGGGAAGGCTATGGCAAGTCCTTACTTCCACGTCTCTGATGACACCCTTTGGGTCAGGGTGAGTCTTTATCACTCGGCCCAGTCGAAACTGGCCTGAGTGCGTTCTGGTCCGCAAGCCAGACCAGGCCTCCTTCAGCGACATTCCTAGCGGGAATGTGCCACTTTTTTTCGGACGAAGAGTTCTGGTCCCGCCAGCTGGCTCCATCGTTTCCAGAACCTGTCCACTTCAATCTGGATTGCTCTCAGACGGACGAAGGGGTAGCTAGCGGACTCGAAACCTCTGGGGTCTCCACGGGGCCTTGCACGTCCCAGTAGGAGAGTGTTGGGGGTGATGACCTCAATGGTGCCATCCCGAAGCTGGGCGTTGGCACCAATAGGCCTCTCATTTGATAGATTGGCAGCTAGGTATAGGAGGGTTTGGAACTCCAGGGCCGTAAGGCTCCCTTCTTCGCCTATGCTGCTTAGTGCTATTTTCAATACTCGCACAGCTGCTTCAGCCGCACCATTCCTATGAGGAGAGTCAGCGGGGTGGAACACCCAAGTCCAATCTGTACCAGACTCTGCGGCTTTCTTCTGTAGTTTGTTATTGTCGATATTCGCTAGGAACTTATAAAGTTCTTCCAGCGCTGGCTTTGCTCCCACGAAATTAGTCCCTTTATCGGACCAGAGCTTCCTAGGATGGCCTCTCAATGCAGTGAAGCGTTGGAATGTTTTTAGGAAACCTTCAGTCGAGAGGTCTTCCACTATGTCGGCATGTATTGCTCTGGATGCCATGCAGCAGAAAACTACGCCCCAGGCTTTCTTACTTGTCCTCTTTTTCACTGAGTCTTTGATCGTGTAGGGACCAAAGAGGTCCAACGTGGTATACTCGAATGGTGCGGCCGGCTCTGTGCGCTCCGGGGGAGTTCGCTCATGATTTGACGGCACATTTTTGCCTTGTTCTTTCGGCAGTGTATACACGAGTCAATTGTGCTTCGGGCTACTCTTGGCCCCTGCACAACCCAGGCTTTATCTCTCATGCGCAAGAGGGTTCCTGCAATGCCCTCATGGTTTGCCCTGTGAGCTTCCTCTGCCAGGAGGATGCTGACCCATTCCCTGTAGGGAAGTAAGGGCACCCCAGGCCATTCTTTGGCCATGGCTTGAACTCTGCCGTGGCACAGCAAGTGTTTGGAGTCCTCCTCTTTGTGGACCACAAGTCTGTCTAGTGTGGTCACGGGGAATTCTGCGCCTTCCTGTGCGGCCAGGCATAGTTCTCTGAATGCGCTTTGCAGTTCGTTTACAGTTAATGCCTCCCACTTTAACAATGTGTGGGTTGGCAAACGTGCTTTCGTCGTCTGGGCCTTCCGGGTTTTTACTGTCGCCCAGAACTTTAGTGCCCTTCGGATGAAGCCGACGACGTTGCAGAGTGTCTTGGGGAGAACTGTATCTCCTTGGGTTTATCTGGCCTACGAGAGCCCCGCCCCAAAGTTTGTCGGGGTTCTGTTTGGCGAGATAATGATATCTGATTCTTCTTTTATGGCTGTTTTCTTTTCTTCCCCTGAGCTGGCAAGGGAAGGCATTGTCTTTGCTTGCGCTCTTGTGATAGCAACTGTGAAGGCCTTTCTTTGAAGCCTACTTACTGCGTCTCTCGCAGCGGTAGATACCTCTGAGGCTGATTTCTTTGGCCATTCCTCTTCGGGGTAGGCGAGGAAATCAGGGCTGCATTGCCAAGCAGAGTCCTCTCCGAGTAGCTCTGGGGAGCAGCGGCCTCTTGTGACCAGGTCAGCAATGTTGCGTTCTCCTGGTACCCACCACCAATCAGTGACGGGACCAGCCTTCTGGATCTCTCCGACCCGATTCGCGAAGAATGTCTGGAATCCATAGCTTTCTCTTTGGATGGCTCCCAGCACCGTCTGACTGTCGACGAAGTGGAACCATCTTTCGATTTTTCGACCGTAGATACAGTACTGCGCCATAGGAATCACAGCTCCCGTCTGAGAACGTGATCCCCCATGGCTTGCCCAACCAGCCGGCGGGCGTGATACTTCTTGGGAATGTGACGCGGCTCAGGCGAGCATATTCCTTGAACAACTCCACTGCTTTCTCTCGGAGCTCCTCTGATAGTGGCTGATCCCAAGTGTCCTTGGTAATTTTTACAGCCTCCTGGAATGCTCTTCTCACTAGGATCACTCCCTTCTGCTTGAGTGGAGTTGCGAGACCAATCGGGTCATACAGTCCTGCGATTTGGCTGAGTAGGACTCGGCGTGTCAGAGGGTTAGGCGTCCTCTCTATGATATTTTCTTCGGCTAGATCTGCTTCCATCCTCATCTTTTGCCTTCTCCGGGAAAAGTTGATGGATGCCATTATGAAGAGCTTGTCTTCCTGAACAAGGTAGCCGACTCCCAAAGCCTTGTTATCTTCATCCTTAAGTTGGTTCGGTAGAACTAGTGTCTCTGGCTTGGTCTCCGGGGTGTCATGCCTCCCACTGTGACCAGATCGGACCCAGGGTTTGAGGTGGAAGCCGCCTGCCTTCAAGATGACTTCGACCCCCTTAAGGATCTCTTCCAGTCTGTGTGAGTCATTGTGTGATACGAGGAGATCGTCCACGTAGCTGTTGTCCACGATGACAGATCTTTCATCAGTTAGATGGGAGAACCGAGGGAGGTATGCGGTCTCTCGCATAGCGACTTGGGCAATACATCCGACCGGCTTGTCTCCCATGTTCACCCTGACGACAGCGTAATCTTCTATCTCGTCTTGCGGTGAGTCTCTCCATAGAAAGCGGTGTACATGAACTTCCTCCTCTTCCAGCCACACTGAGTTGTACATCTTTTTGATGTCACCGATGGCTGCATGTTCTCCTTCCCGGAATCTGAGAAGTACCGCACGGATTTGGTTCAGCACATCAGGACCTTTCAGTAGGATATTGTTCATGCTTACACCTCTGTATTCTTGGCTGCTGTCCCAGACGATGCGTACTGGAGTGGTGACGGAGTGTGGGTTCGGTGCGGTCAAGTGACTCACGTACAGGGGTGCAGTCGTAATATGGGCGAAGGCCAAACGCCCGCGCCTGTGTATACATGTTCCCTCGGTTGCGCACAGAACAGATGATACACCTTGTCTCATCCTTCCAGTCGAGAGATCAAGCAACCCCCCACCTACAGGGCTTGTATTTGGTTGTCGGTATCCTATTATTATGCAAAGTCTAGGTGATAAGTGCCGGCGACAAGTCATTTTTGTGTCGTCGCGCCGGCATTTACCACCTAGACTTTGCATAATAATAGGATGCGCGCACTTCGGCCTCAGTGATGAAGCCCAAACGTCGTTTGACCGCGTATGCCCAGCACTGCACACCTGCTCACGTACCATACTGCTCCTTTCCATTGGTCCATCATAGACCTAGTTAGTTTCACGGCAGCTCCTCTCTCCACCATTTCGTGGATTTGCCTGGTATAGGCGACTTTCCATGAAAGATCTTTTTCAAGGCGTTTCTCTGTCCTGAGGAAGGTCGACACCACAGCTCGGCGATTGTTAGGGAGAGATGCTGGTTGTTCCTTCCAGGGGTACTTTGCATCCCAGTGGGAGTCCCCACAGTGCGAGTCTTTCTCCTTGAAGGTCAAGCCAGCCTTGATGATCTCTAGCTCCCGCTCATCAGCCAGTGTCATCTCCTTTCCTCAAGGAGGACAGTTGCCGCAGCGACATCCCCCACAGACGGGGTCACAGGCTGCTCCGATGCTGTCCCATTTCAGCCAGTCGAAGACTTCCTTGTTGCTTGCGGCAGTTACTGCTTCTTTTATGCTTTTCCTCTTGGTTAAGTCTACCATGAGGTTTTTGCATTCTCTTGTGACGGTTGTTCCCATGGAGCGTGCGAAGTGGGTCAACGAATGACGCGTGGTCATTTTTACTTCTTCGAAGAGGTCCGGATGCGCACCGCTCACAGTTTTGCCCAGTGGGCCGTCCCATAGCACCAGATCACCGGCTCTCTCCATTCTTTGTGGGGCCAGGCGACCTTCCCGGGTGCTAATGAGCAGATCAATGGTATCAGGCCGGGTCAATTCTCCTGGCTTGACACATGGGAAAAACGTTTCTAGTCTCTTGGAGTTCACCACTCTGTCTACTTTGGCGATGTCCTCAAGGCCGTAGCAGAGCATTTCGTGGGCTCTCAAGGTCCCCTTCGGGGTCCATACTTTTATTGCCACCACATACCTCTTGGTATCGACTCTGACTGCCATCTTCCCAACACCGTACACAACCAGTGTGATAGGTTCGCCGGCCAGCCCGAGCCTCTTGGCGGCTCTGTGTGTGATATAGTTGGTGTCAGAGGCGAGGTCCATCAACGCTCCAACACAGTCTCCTCCTCTTGTCGTGACGTCCATGAGCATCATGAGGACTGGGTATTCTTTTATGCCACTTTTGTCCAACAGGCTCTCGCTGGCGTACACTTGGGAGGTTGCTTTGTTCGTGAAGGCTTTCTTGAATGCTTCCATTTGGAGCGTTGACAACTTTAACTCTGTGACCACCTTCTCCTGCTCAGCCGTAAGGCCTCGGAGCCCTTTACGAGCGCTGGGCTCATTGGTTATTTTGTTCCTGCTCTGTGTCTTGGAGCAGAGGAGAAAATGATGGTTGACAGGGCCGCCCCCCTTCACACACTCATCCTTCTTACAGAGGAACCTTTTCTCGCATAGGCCGTTGGCCCCGTCATAAGCGAGGCATTTGATGCATGCTCCAGCTTTCTTCACCTGGGCTCGTTTCTCAAGTAGTTTAGCCTTCTTGAAGGCCGGGCAGAAGTACAGTCTTTTCCCATGTGCTTCCTCTCCACACATGGTGCACGAGTCCCTCTGGGGCTCCCTTCTTACTTCGCTCGCTGTCGTTCTTGTAAATGACCGTCTATCACCTCCCCTGTCGCTCAGCCTTTCACGCTGGGTTGGTCTTTCGCCAGTGTGGGTGGCTCCGATCTCCAACTGTGCTAGCCTCTCGAGGATCCTTTCCTGTCCTTTCAGAAATGACAAGAGTCTATCAAAGTAACTTGCGGGCGTGACGCCATTCGCGGGGTCACGCTCATAGGAGATCCACTTCTCTCTCATGCCTATAGGCAGTTTTCTCTCTATGGCGGCAACAGTTAGGTGGTTTTTGATCACGTCCTCCATCCCAAGGTCTTTTAAGTCGTACAGTGCGGTTTCCACTGCCTGGACCAGGTCAATCATTGGCCTAGGCTGGTTACTCCGTACTGGAGGCACTTCTTCCAGACCTTTGAGGATCAGACTTGCGGTTGTGCTCCTGTCTCCAAAACGGTTGTCCAGGAGCCTGGAAACGCTGTCCGCTGTTCTGCAGCGATCCAGCCTGAGTTTCTTTCTCAGTGGCTCTTCTACGCTGTCAAGAAGGTGATATAATTTGCATACAGGCAATCCTGATGGTTTGGCTAAAGCCTGGAGGTCCTCCCAGTTATCCCGCCAGCGCCAATAGGTCCTTCTGTCGCCACAGAATTTGGGCAGATTGATGGCGGCAAGCTTTATCTTTGGTCGGGCCCCCTGGTGGGCTCTGTGGTGAGCGAGACCTTCCCGCGTTGTGCCCTCATCACCTGGCGGCATGGCGTGGTCACCTCGTAACTGAGGCATGATAGCGAGGTCAGCGCTCTGGCAAAAATAGGGTTCGCTGCCGAGTTGTCTTACCCGTGGGAGCGAACTCCTGTCGGTATACTCATGAGGCCCACTTCTTGTGGTCTTTGCTCCAAGCTGGAGATGGGTTGCTTTAGGGGCCCCCTCGTGGCTCCCGAAAGGTAAGGGAGAGTCTTTGGAAGAGCCCTCTGTCTGACTACTGTGAAGCTGAGGAGATGACGAGTGGATGTGAAGGACTTCACTTTTGCCGTTGGTGGACGGGGAAGGTTTAGCTTCCGCGGCACGTTGCAGAACATCGTTTGAAATATCAAGTGGGCTGGTTACTTCACCGCCCCTTTCAATGTTGTGTGTCCTTATATCCTCTTCACCCTCATAAGCACTTCCAGTGTCACCCTTTCCACCAGGCTCTAGGAGGGTCGACCACTTGTCCATCAGTGCTGCTCTTTCCTCATCCAAGTGCCTGTACCGCTTCTCTAATTCAGATATGTTGGGAGTTGGAAGAAGGTATCTCCACTCTCTCACCATTTGTTCGAAGGCGTTGAGTCTTCTCTCCAATTTGTTTCCCTCCAACGCTCTCTTGTCTTGGGGTGCCCATTGGGTGCTGAGTCTCTTTGCCTCTTCCAAGGCCTCCTTGAACTCCACTTCAAGGGGGCCTAATTTTGGTTGAACGAAGCGGGACCATACCTCTGAGAAGATCTTCTTCTCCAGTGCCATTTTCCTCTGCTTGCTTCCGTATTTCTTTGCTGTGGCGTTGGCTATCACGGTAGCATGCGTAGTTCCGTCGGCCTCCTCCAATGCTCCAACATAGTCCCCTGTCGTGTCAACGAGCTTCGCAAACTCTATCTGAAGAGCTTTCCTGTCGTTGACGAGCTCCGCTAGCGATGCAGTGTCAACATTGTCAGCTACCTGGTTGGCTCTCCTTGTGAAAGCTGTTTGCGCCGCAGTACGCCTCTTCTTTAGCTCTTCCACATCTACACCCTCCATCTTGTCCCAGTCAGCCATTGCCCCAACTGGAGCTCTTTTTGCGGCTGAGTCACTGGTCGCAGGCAGTAGTAAACAATGGGGTTAACAGTCAGAAGCACAGTTTGTACAGTTGGCGTGTAGCAGTGTGATTACAATGACACTGCTCCAAGCAGGAGATAATGATGGGACCGTATAGTGGGTCAACGTAGTTTTGCTTCACTCACTTGAACCTGGTAATGGCCCCAATGTGAGTGAACAAATAGGATAGAGTTGGTGAACACCGCTACAGCTTCTTCACTCACTTGAAACCTGGTAATGGCCACAATGAGAGTGAACAAGTAGGATAGAGTAAATGAGCACCGTTACAGCTTTTGGTTAATCCATTCATAGTACAGTTCACAGCGTTTGGAGCAACAATATAATTGCACAGTTCAACACAGCCAAGGCATAGGCGTGTCAATAATAATGTTCACAGCGTTTGGAGCAACAACGTAGTTGCTTGGTTCAACACAGCCAAGGCATAGGGGTGTCAATGATAATGTTCACAGCGTTTGGAGCAACAACGTAGTTGCTTGGTTCAACACAGCTAAGGCATAGGGGTGTCAATGATAATGTTCACAGCGTTTGGAGCAACAATATAATTGCACAGTTCAACACAGCCAAGGCATAGGCGTGTCAATAATAATGTTCACAGCGTTTGGAGCAACAACGTAGTTGCTTGGTTCAACACAGCCAAGGCATAGGGGTGTCAATGATAATGTTCACAGCGTTTGGAGCAACAACGTAGTTGCTTGGTTCAACACAGCTAAGGCATAGGGGTGTCAATGATAATGTTCACAGCGTTTGGAGCAACAATATAATTGCACAGTTCAACACAGCCAAGGCATAGGTGTCAATGATAATGTTCACAGCGTTTGGAGCAACAACGTAGTTGCTTGGTTCAACACAGCCAAGGCAGAGGGGTGTCAATGATAATGTTCACAGCGTTTGGAGCAACAATGTAGTTGCTTAGTTCAAGACAGCCAAGGCATGGGTGTCAATGATAATGTTCACAGTGTTTGGAGAAACCACGTAGTTGCTTAGTTCAACACAGCCAAGGCATAGGTGTCAATGATAATGTTCTTTAGCTAGCATTGGTGGCCAGCAGTGTTAGCATTCTTTGGCTAACAGCGTTAGCATTGGCAGCTAGCGGTGTTAGCATTCTTTGGCTAACAGCGTTAGCATTGGTGGCTAGCAATGTTAGTAGTCTTTGGCTAACAGCGTTAGCATTGGTGGCTAGCGGTATTAGCATTGGTTGGCTAATGGCTAGCGTTTAGCATTGGCAGCAAGCAGTGTTAGCAGTCTTTGGCTAACAGCGTTAGCATTGGTGGCTAGCAGTATTAGCATTAGTTGGCTAATGGCTAGCCTTTAGCATTGGCAGCTAGCAGTGTTAGCAGTCTTTAGCTAACAGCGTTAGCATTGGTGGCTAGCAGTATTAGCATTGGTTGGCTAATGGCTAGCGTTTAGCATTAACATTGGATGGAATTCGGCGACCCCACCACTTCAAGCAACCAGCATGTGGGCGGAATACGGCGATTCCAACCCAATAAGCAGTCAACATCAACGTTTCACTTCCCTTGAGCTGACGGCGTCCTCTCCAATGTGCCCCGTCGTGTGTATCCACTCCGTCCTGGTTCCACCTTGACGTTGAGGGGTATCTCACGCGGCACTTCCTTCTGCGTTCCGTCCGTCCCGTCTCGTAGCGGGCGCGTGCGGTAAATAATTGTCCAATTATCTAGCAGTCTCAGTCAATGAGTCAACTAGATGTCCCCCTTGGAAGGGTGTGAGCGAAATGACTTATACTCAAACCATTGAAACAATTCGGACTTTATAAGAATGTTCGTTTATTTGGACTTTGATGTCCAGCATCCAATTCATCCTTGTTGTAATAATCACCAGGTGGTCAATTAAACAAGTGGTTAGCTTGTAGCTGATAGTTAGTAGCAGCTTACATCCAAGCATTAGTGGATAATGTTAGTAGAGGTCGATATGGTATTTGGTAATGTTCAACCAAGTCGACTTGATAATAGTTTGTTGATAGTTAGGTTGCAATTTAGCAACCGCCGGTACTTGATAGTGTAGCCAGACGTTTAGCCAGGTAACAGTTAGCCAGACGTTAGTCAGTCTGCATGTAGTTAGTCTATAGTCAGCATGTACATTCAGTCAGCGTTTAGTCAGTCAGCATACAATCAGAAGTTAGTCAGATTATTTACCTATACAAAGGAAAGGAAATAAATGGCATTAATTAGTAACTAGATATATGAATTAAAGATAAATGCGGATATTAACGGCGCATACAATGCAACTTACCGTTGGCCAGTCAAGAGTTCGCCCACAGGGCTTTTCACCTTACAGTCTAGGCTCAGAGTGTCACTTAAATAGCGCGACGCGCCGGCGCAGAGACAGCTTACCTGCTCAGAGTCGCAATACGTACTCCAAAGTGTGTCGACTAGGCGGCACCAGATAATAATTAACTCATGCAATAAATGTATACAATAAATGTTACTCATGATAATAATGAAGGATAATAATGATAAATATATTGGGAAAAACGTCGGATAATTCTCCAATCATCATCATCACCATCATCATCACCATCACCATCATCCTCATCATCATCATCACCATCATCATTCTTACCTCTAAATAGCTACACACTACATAAACATGATCATAGTCATTTCATAAGGCCTGTACAAATGTCTGCCCTCTGTCCCATCCTGACATAATAGTTATGCTGGTTGTATGAACGATCTGCAAAGAACAGCTGAGTCTCTGGAGGCACGTTGCCCTCCAGTAATGAAGTATGCTGGGATTAGATGGGATTACATCGTCTCACGTCTCACCTGAATCTGGTCCATTTTGAAGAGTCGGTCCCAGCTATGTTTGGGGTCTGGAATGATGGGTAGGAACAGCCTTTTGACCCTAGTGTGTGGACGAGGTAAGCACAGTTCCTGTTCTTTGTTTTGATAATAGTTGGTAATACTGCATTGTAGAGATACAATGAGTTCAGCAGTACAACATCAGATGACTTACTTATTGGTGAAAGTGCAGACCAACAGGAAGCAAAAACACAGAGGTAGGAGGGTCAGAAGATACAGCCTGGTGCAGTGGCGGCCGCTGTGAACTACATTTGGGTGGGCGCGAATTCATTCATACTACACTAGTACACGTATGATCATCAATCCAATAATGAACACATATATATCTTGTCATTTTAAACAAGTTACCATTCATTCATTCAGCCATTATGCATCACGCGCTGCGAAATTAACACGCTGTGTTGAGAGCGAGAGAGAGAGAGAGAGAGAGAGAGAGAGAGAGAGAGAGAGAGAGAGAGAGAGAGAGAGAGAGAGAGAGAGAATTAACTCACTTTGTTTAATTGAAACGTGGTCCAGCCGGAGGGCTTGATAAAGTGTATGTCCACTGACTGTCCCACAGTCCCAGACTGTTGTCGATGTATATCCACTGCCCACTGTCCAGACTGCATCACAACACAACAGCATCGAACAGCCTGCAAACTACCTGGCGTTCTATCGCCATGCTCTAAGACAAACTCTAACCTTAACCAACTTTGAAAGAGTGCCTAAGCTTAACCGACCTGTCCAGACTGCATCCGACCAACAGCTGCAAAGTGCAAACTACCTGGCGTTCTATCGCCCTGCTCTAAGCCAAACCGAGAAATGCGGCAACTCGCGTCGCCGCGTCGGCCAATCAGAGAGCGTCTCCGAGAAATGCGGCTACGGAAAATACTGGCGCTGCTTGCTTAGATGATAATAGATCGCTTTAAAACGCGCCCGGCTTCCATCATAATACATCATATTTCAACGCACAGCGCGTTACGCACTGATTGGCTGCGACGGATACAGCGATGAAACCAGTGCACGCCCACTGTAAGCGCTATTGCGTCTAGCCCGAGAGAAATGCGGCTACGGCTAGCCCGAGAGAAATGCGGCTACGGAACGTATTCTCTATCAGACAGTCACTTCCTGTTAACTGAAAACAGTTATTTATATTTGATATATTAACATTATATTGTGCATTGGAAACACAAACATACTTAAAATGAGTAAATATTATTCATTTTAAACATGTTTATTTTATTTATAGGACTCTAAAAAAAAAGAAAAAAAAAAACGTCTTCTTCTCTCTTTTAACCAGGGAGGGCGGCGCTCTAGCGCCCCTATTGACCAGTCGCCACTGGCCTGGTGTCAATCTGAGCAGGCACGTGCACACATAGAGCTCAAGGGGTGCTCGAGCACCTGCCTTTTTGAGCCTCATAAAAAAAAGTGCCCTCTTTGAAAAAATTAAAATAAAAAAAATAATTTGTTTTCGTTACGCATATAGACTGCCCTTCCAAATGAAAAATGTCATGATAGAATCAAAATATTAGGTAAAGAGAGAGAGATGCCCCATATTCCATTGCAGTTTGCACGGCCTCCTCAGCGTGCCTCTCCGCGGACCTATATATTTTATGCATAGCGTGGGTGGTGATGATGATGATAGAAACCGCTGTGGCGCATACAGTTGAATGCTGGTATTATACTCACTGAGGGACACGAAGAAGTCAAGTCCGATGGGATTTGGGAATCTCAAATACAAATCGGGATTGGAATAAAAAATGCATTTATATTAAACAATACAGAATATACAGCACTTCTCTTGGGGTCTGTAGGGTAAGCACTTATTCCCTCCCCCCTGAACATTTATGGAGATGTATAGGCCTTTTAAGTCAGTGATAAAAGTTTCTTTCAAGGATAAGTGAGCCTCTGCACTGATTATTATAGTTCAATATTCAATATTTGATCACCAAAACCATCCAAAAAGCATAAAAAGGGCCCCCCCCCCGCCCGAAAAGGGCCCTTAAAAATTGTGCTTGTGCGCTACGAGCGCTCAGTTAAAACACACACAGGTATAGTGCCCTTTTCAGCCTTTGAGCACCTGCCCCTCTAAAGTCCTGTGCACGTCCCTGACTGGGTGTGTATCTGTTAGTGGCTTGATGTGATGGAAATTAGTCAGAAGGATTACGACAAACGTCTGTATCTCCAGTATGCACCCTCCCAAGTGATGATGTTTGGAGGGCGTGGAGGATATGTATTATAGGACACGAGTGTCAGCTTCCTCATGGTTGCATTGATCCATTGGTGGACTGTTTCCAACATGGTGGACTTGATCACCTGCAGTGATGTAGACATCCTTGTCATTTGGGAACTGTCCATCTGTTAACAACTTATTTGACAGGAATGAGAAAATGTCTTGTTACACCTGGCGCAACTAACTCCTCGTCAACAGAAATATCTCTACTTGACATGTATTGTGTCTAGCACAATACATGCTTTCCCATAGAGCTCTGCATGATGTTTGAAGTGCTACATTCTCAGCTTATTTGCTGTCTTCTTCTGTGTTTTCTTCTCATGGAACAACAGTAAGTTATTTCGCTTGATCGGTGCTGTCAGAAGTCTGTCATTTGATTCAAGCACTCTTCCTGAAATTGTTGTACTGCTCTTGTCCCGTAGACTCGAGTTGATGGACAGATACGGCAGCAGCTGCAGACTCACACACCTTATTGTCTAATGTAACCGTCTTTACTGCCCTCCTCAAAGGGATTCCCATTGCTCAGCAACACCTCCATCAGGTCTTTGGCATGGCGTTGACATTGGTGCTGAGATGCAGATCCTTTCTTGTGATGAGGACGTTCTTCACAATCATAGTTTGTTCTTCACAATCAACTGTTTACAGTTCTTATATCTAACTCTAGTTCTCCACATATTTATTGTCTCATTGTGTGAAATATCATATAAGATATGCTCCAATCATGTTTATTGTTAGGGTTTGAAACCGACCTCAACAGCACGGCACAGACAGGTAGTTCAGAGTTAGCCAAACACTAGGGCGTATTTATTACAGAATCAAAAAGAGCCAAATAACAATTCTGAATCAACAAAAAAGGAGAATGCATTCGGCAGAGTTGTCTGCGGCTCTGCAGATCCTCCCGGTGTTAGAGGTGGGGAATCGGCGTAGGCGCCGCTGCGGCTCTGCAGATACTCCCAGCTCCAACTCGGAGTGGAAACGGAGAGAGAGAGAGAGATCAACAACAGTCCAACAGTACACAGAGGCAGTGCAGTTCAGTCCTCCCATAGCTGAGTCCAGTATGAAATACAAGTGACTTGATCTTCGGTGTAAACTACACACAAGTTAGCTGAGTCCAGTACAAAACAAAACGGTACTTCTTCAGTGTTATCCAAACACACAATTTAGCTGAGTCCAGTACAAAACAAAACGGTACTTCTTCAGTGTTATCCAAACACACAATTTAGCTGAGTCCAGTACAAAACAAAAATGGTACTTCTTCAGTGTTATCCAAACACACAAAAACAGATAATCCAAAAAGGTTTGTTTCCAAAACTCACCAAAGCGCAAACGCGTAAAGCGGGCAACGAGGCGCAGCTCCAAACGGATGATCAAGATATTCACCAGCGGCGATCCAAAGATGTCCTGGAGGGAAAGTAGACAAGGCACAACAACGGGGGGAAGGCAGGCAGTAGCAGTAGTATTCAAAACGACCCGACAACAATTGAAAGAAGGTCCAAGTATATGAAGCCTCTGGAGCGCTAATCACAAACTACGACAGGTGCGTGATGGAATTGGTAATCGCTCCTGAAGCGTGTGGCGGGGAATGCACCAATCAACACAGTACCTTGAAGAAGCGTGTGGCGGGGAACGAGCCAATCCTCACAGTACCCCCCCCTCCACGGGAGCCACCCGGCGACCAGCCCGACCCGGCTCGTCCGGATGGGAATGATGGAAGTCGGTGATCAGGCCGGGGTCCATGATGAGCTGGCGGGAGACCCAGCTCCGTTCCTCCGGGCCGTATCCCTCCCAGTCCACCAGGTACTGGAACCCCCGACCCCGCCGTCGGACGCCCATCAGCCGGCGGACATCAGGGGACTGAGAGAGACAGGCTTAACCCGGGACACATGGAAAACGGGGTGAATGCGCATGGACGCAGGAAGCTTAAGACTCACCGCCGCCGGACTGAGTACATTCAGAACCTCAAAAGGACCGACGAACCGGGGGTTAAGCTTCTTGGCCGAGGACCGAAGCGGAAGGTCCTTTGCGGACAGCCACACCCACTGCCCAGGGTGGTACGTCGGCGCAGGGACCCGGCGCCGGTCAGCCCCACGACTGGCGCGCTCCGATGACCGGAGCAGCGCAGTCCTGGTGATCTCCCAGACCCGACGGCACCGGTCGAGATGGTCCTGTACGGAGGGAACTGCCACCTCCGACTCCTGTGCAGGGAAAAGAGGGGGTTAGTAGCCCAGGGATATCTCAAAAGGCGAGAAGCCGGTGGCGGAACTGACCATGGAGTTGATGGAGTACTCGACCCAGGGAAGGAACCGGCTCCAAGAAGCGGGTTTCTCGGCAGCCACACACCGAAGAGCAGACTCCACGCTCTGGTTCATCCTCTCCGTTTGTCCGTTAGTCTGGGGATGATAACCAGAGGAAAGACTGACCGTTGCCCCCAATCCCTTGCAAAAAGCCTGCCATACTTGGGAAGTGAACTGGGGCCCCCGGTCCGAGACGACGTCCTGGGGAAACCCATGGAGGCGGAACACGTGGCGTGTCAGGAGGTCCGCCGTCTCGGCCACCGAGGGAAGCTTGGGAAGGGCCACGAGGTGAACCCCCTTGCTGAACCGATCCACCACGGTCAGTAGGCACGTGTTCCCCTGGGAAGAAGGAAGACCCGTGACGAAGTCCAACGCCACATGGGACCAAGGGCGGCTCGGAATGGGAAGCGGCTGCAATAGCCCGGAAAGTGCCTGGTGGGAGGCCTTGCTGCGGGCGCAGACCGCGCAGGCCAGTACGAACTCCTTGACGTCGTTCCTCATGGTGGGCCACCAGAATCGATGAGCCAGGAAGGAGAACGTGCGATGAACGCCTGGGTGGCAGGCGAACCGGCTGGTATGGCCCCACTGGAGGACCCGGGACCGGACTGAGTCGGGGACGAAGAGGCGATGAACAGGTACATTGCCTGGAGCGTGATGGAAGCGTAGGGCCCGCCTTACCACCCCCTCGATGCCCAAGGTGACCACTCCCACCACCCTGGCCTCTGGGAGGATGGGAGTCGGGTCCTCAGTGGTTGGAAGTCCCCTTGGAGTGTAACCGGGACAGGGAGTCGGCCTTCGTGTTGCGGGAACCAGGGCGAAAAGTCAGCGAGAAGTCGAACCGACTGAGGAAACTGGCCCATCTTGCCTGCCGGCCGTTGAGGCGCTTAGAAGCACGGATGTACGTCAAGTTCTTGTGGTCCGTCCAAATGGTGAATGGTTCCTCGGCCCCCTCTAGCCAATGACGCCACTCCTCCAAGGCAGCCACAACCGCCAGCAGCTCCCGATTGCCGATGTCATAGTTCCTCTCGGCAGGGAGGAAACGACGTGAGTAGAAGGCGCACGGATGTACCTTCTGGTCCGTTGCCGACCGCTGAGACAAGATAGCCCCTAGTCCAGTATCCGAGGCGTCCACCTCTACGATGAACTGTCTCTTGGGGTCTGGGTGGAGCAAGACCGGGGCGGTGGTGAACCTCTTCTTGAGGGAACGGAACGCAGCACACGCCGCTGGGGACCAGTCGAACGGCAGGGCGGGAGAGGTTAGCCTGGTAAGTGGTTCCGCCACCTGGCTGTAGTTCCGGATGAATCTTCGGTAGAAGTTGGCGAACCCGAGGAAGCTCTGTAGCTCCTTCCGAGAGGTGGGTTCCGGCCACTCCTCCACGGCCCGGATCTTGCGAGGGTCAGCTCGGGTCAAGCCGCTCTCCACGATGAAGCCCAGGTAATCGACGGAGTCGGAGTGAAATCGGCACTTCTCTGCCTTGACGAAGAGCCGATTGTGGAGGAGGCGCTCCAGCACACGGCGGACATGCTGGATGTGTTCCTCGAGGGTCTTGGAGAAAATGAGGATGTCGTCTAGGTATACTACCACAAACTCCTCCAGCATGTCACGAAGGACGTCGTTCATGAGCGCCTGGAATACCGCCGGAGCATTGGTGAGGCCGAACGGCATTACCAGGTACTCGTAGTGGCCCCTGGGAGTCTTGAAGGCGGTCTTCCATTCATCGCCCCCTCTCGGACATGGACCAGATGGTAGGCACTCCGGAGGTCCAGCTTGGTAAAGACGGTAGCCTGGGTGAGAGGCTCGAAGGTGGAGTTCATGAGAGGAAGAGGGTACTTGTTCTTAATGGTGATCTCGTTGAGCTGGCGATAGTCGATGCAGGGTCGAAGGTCTCCGTCATTCTTCCCAACAAAAAAGAAACCGGCCGCCACCGGGGAGGAGGAAGGCCGAATGAGGCCTGCTTCCAAGGACTCAGAGATATATCTATCCATCGCTGCCTTCTCAGGGACGGTCAGACTGTAGAGGCGGCTGCCGGGAAGGGGAGCCCCTGAGCGGAGGTCGATGGCACAGTCGTAAGGCCGGTGAGGCGGAAGGGCCTGAGCCCGGGAGTTACTGAAAACCTCCTCGAGGTTGTGGTACTCGGGGGGTATAGTCGAGAGGTCCGGGGGCGGCTCACAAAGGGGTACAAAACAAAAACGGTACTTCTTCAGTGTTATCCAAACACACAAAAACAGATAATCCAAAAAGGTTTGTTTCCAAAACTCACCAAAGCGCAAACGCGTAAAGCGGGCAACGAGGCGCAGCTCCAAACGGATGATCAAGATATTCACCAGCGGCGATCCAAAGATGTCCTGGAGGGAAAGTAGACGAGGCACAACAACGGGGGGAAGGCAGGCAGTAGCAGTAGTATTCAAAACGACCCGACAACGATTGAAAGAAGGTCCGAGTATATGAAGCCCCTGGAGCGCTAATCACAAACTACGACAGGTGCGTGATGGAATTGGTAATCGCTCCTGAAGCGTGTGGCGGGGAATGCACCAATCAACACAGTACCTTGAAGAAGCGTGTGGCGGGGAACGAGCCAATCCTCACATTTATTTTATTTTTATTCAATTACTCATTCATGAAAACCTAGGTACAGGCACCAACATCACCATTGTAGGTTCAATAGAATAAAAGTTATGAAGCGTAATTCGAAATAAATACAGAAATTGCAGCCATCTTTGATTTTTGCCATACCAGAATATTCAAAACATCAATATTTGAACTCCAGTTGATTCCTCACACAGTATTAACTTAAAATAGCAATACAAAATTATATTACACAGCAATTGTGTGAACATTAAGACGTTTTTAAAGAATTCATGATTTCGATTGTGGCCATTTTGGATACATTTTTATTAAATTCAACTGGTTCCTTGACACTCAAGCCAAAATTGTTCTATAGATCCTTATCTTCAAATTAGAAGTGAAAACGAAACTTTCGCATATACATTTTAAATGACTGAGTGTCCAGGCACCCCACTATCAGAAAAGTTTGTGGTTTTCTGGTCAGCAGGAGATGTGCATCTCTGGCAGCTTATGGTCAGTGGCATTGTTCGTCAAATAGTGTTGAACTTGAGTGTTACACCCTGAGTGCATAGTATAATAGACATATTAGCATGGTAGGTAGTAGTATAGGGATAGTCACATAGTACATAGTAGTAAGGTACTAGTAAAAGACAGTTATTTATATATATATTATATTGTAGAAATCATCGGAATAGAGAAACGCACAATTTCTATCAGTTGACAACACAAAGTGTGTCATTTATTTCGCAGTAGCACAAGTGACAGCTGTCAGAACTATGCCAGGCTAGCATATGGATAAAAGTTCCCATATTATGTGCATTACACAAACTAAAAACAGATATTACATTACATTACACAAACTAAAAACAGATATTACATTACATTACACAAACTAAAAACTGATATTACATTACATTACACAAACTAAAAACAGATATTACATTACATTACATTACACAAACTAAAAACAGATTTTACATTACATTACACAAACTAAAAACAGATATTACATTACATTACACAAACTAAAAACCGATATAACATTACATTACACAAACTAAAAACAGATATTACATTACATTACACAAACTAAAAACAGATATTACATTACATTACACAAACTAAAAACCGATATTGTCTGAATTACTAGAAGAAAGAAATGCACCACCTTTGGCTGATAGTAATTTATAAATTTCTTAGGATTTCTTTTGGTCTAATAAATGTTTAAGGTTCTTAGATGGATCCCCTGCTGCCTCCTCCTCCTCTTCCTCCTCCTCCTCTTCCTCCTCCTCCTCCTAATCCTCCTCCTCCTACTCTTCCTCCTCCTCCTCTTCCTCCTCTTCATCTTCCTCCTCCTCCTAATCCTCCTCTTCATCCTCCTCCTCCTAAACATCCTGCTCCTCCTCTTCCTCCTCCTCCTCCTCATCCTCCTACTCTTCCTCATCTTCCTCCTCCTCCTCTTCCTCATCTTCCACTTCCTCTTCCTCCTCTTCCTCCTCTCCTCCTCTCCTCTTCCTCCTCCTCCTCTTCCTCCTCTTCCTCTTCCTCCTCCTCCTAATCCTCCTCTTCATCCTCCTCCTCCTAAACATCCTGCTCCTCCTCTTCCTCCTCCTCCTCCTCATCCTCCTACTCTTCCTCATCTTCCTCCTCCTCCTCTTCCTCATCTTCCACTTCCTCTTCCTCCTCTTCCTCCTATCCTCCTCCTCCTCTCCTCCTCTCCTCATCCTCCTCCTCCTCCTCCTCCTCCTCCTCCTCCTGCTCCTCCTCCTCCTCCTCCTCCTCCTCCTCCTCCTCCTCCTCCTCCTCCTCCACGGGGAGCAGCGTACTGGCTCATGTAAAATGGCAGGCCATGCATTATGCAGCAGCTTAGGCCAAAGCGCTGGATCTTCATGTCCTCGGCTACAGTCCACTTGTCGCTGCTCTGGTCGTAGCGCTCCACGTTGCCTCCGACCACGAAGAGCAGGTCGTCCAGCACCGCGATGCCAAAGTAGCTGCGGGGGGTGAGCATGGTGGGCAGGGCTCTCCAGGAGTCAGTCAAGGGGCTGTAAGCCTCCGCGCTACGCAGGGCGTGTCCATCGTCCCATCCTCCCACCTGAGGACAGGACACATGAGAGGAATGTTTTAGTGTGTGGCTCAGGCAGGCAGACACTGTATTAATCCATTTAGGGAAATGAGGGCATCACAGAAGCATTGAAAGTCAAATGATACATATCTATAAAAATATCTAGTATAAAGCATTTGTCTCTGTGTGCACCTACCGCATAGACTTGTCCTCCATACGCAGCCACTCCCACTTCGCTACGCCTGCTGCTCATGGGGGCGATCAGAGTCCACTGGTCGGTGTCTGGGCTGTAGCACTCAGCTGTGAACAGACACTCCGTCTCGTTTTCGCCACCACGGATGTAAACCTGTAATAAGAAAGAATATTCTAATTTAGTTTATATATTCCATTTGATTTCATTCTACTTTAATTGTCTGTTAATGTTGATGCACCAAAGGACCCAGACACATCTTTTGTATGTGCAAGCTCACTTGGCAATAAAGACATTTATGATTTCTGATCTAACGTTCCTTGTGTTCATCTAGCACCCTGTGTCCCTCAGTTCCACCCACCTTGCCCTGGAGGGCTGCTGCCCCGGCGTCGTTCCTGTGCTCCAGCATGGGTGAGATCACTGTCCACTGGTTGGTTTCAGGCTCGTAGCGCTCTGTGGTGTTCAGTACCATGCGTCCGTCGAACCCTCCCATGGCGTAGATACAGCCGCCCAATGCGACCACGCTGAGGTAACTGCGGCGTGAGTGCATGGAAGCCGCCTGCAGCCAGCTGCGAGTGACGGGGTTGAACCTGCGCACACTGTTGAGAGCCTCTGCGCCGTCCAAGCCACCGACACAGTAGACCAGACCGTGGAGATAAGCGGTGCCATGGCGATAAGCGGTGCCGTGGCGATCAGCGGTGCCGTGGCAGAACCGGGGATTCTCCCCCTCAACGCTCACGTCCATCCATCCACCGGCTCGGATATTGTAAGCCTCCATGCCACCCCAGCCTCCGATGGCCAATAGGACCTCCTGGGGCAGGCGTGGACGCATCAGGGGATTTGGGAGCCTGTCGGAGCCAGAGTGGTTCAGGACGCTGAGGATGAGGGGCCTGCAGTCGTGGCTGTCCCTCACCACAGGGTTGTTCTGGACGTTGTTCAGGAAGTAGTCAGGCCTCATCAAGCCCATGCGAACCTGGGAAGAGACAAGCAGACAGCGGGTACAACTTAGACATCGGTTGTAGACGGTTTCTGTTGCTAGGGAACAGTTTGGACCCAAATGTTTGAGAACCACTCTACTAGGGAATGTAATGCACAGTAATACAATTAGTTACCTTGGGCAGCAGCAAAGGGATGTGTGTTTTACGCACCTCACGGGAGTGGTCGATCCAACAAAGGGCGGCCTCGAACACCGTCTCCTCGCTCTTCACGTTCAGATCATCCCTCTCGATGATGTCCACCAGTTGCTGCAGGGACAGCTCCACAAACTCCTGTGAGACATGCAACATCTCTGTAAGAGCCAAACCTTGAAAGTTTATATTTTGAATATATTTGTATTTTATATATTTAGTTATTGCATAAGAAACAAGCAGTAGTTTAATTTGTAATGCTGTGGTATGCTATAAGCCATATTTATAGTTTAGTTGCGAATTATTTCTAAGAATTAACATTACATGTACGTTAGATGTGTTACTGCGCATGTGCGAGAGTCTTTATATGCAGTGAACTTGAAGTGCCTAGAGTAGTGAGACAGTGCCCATGCAGTTGGAAGCACATAACTTTTTGACCGTATTCCATCAATCCTAGTTCGATCTATATCCTGTTGAAGAATGATGTTGTATATTGTGTGACTGCCCAAAGAAAGTAAAGAACCTTCAAACGTAATCCTGGAGTCCGTGAGTGTACATCATAACTGTGGATACAGATTTGTATTAGCCATTGGACACGAGTCTGAAACTTTTTTGCTGCACGCACTGAAAACGAAATGGTAAACGAAACTCCAAAGAAATTCTGCCATTACATTAGTCAAAAAGTTGTCTAACCAAGAGGAAATATTGCTATTGACATCGTTATCAAGAAAATAAACTGGCTATAGGAAGAGTTAGTTAAAGAAGCCCCTCGTTGATGACGAAAGCAGGAGCTAGCAACGATCAGCATGTGGACTCGTGACGTGACGTCAGCTATAGAAAGTAACGTTACTTTGCTGAGTTAAACTGGATGACGACGTTGCAAAAACGAAACAAATAAGAACATTGTGCATGTCAACTGAATAAAGAAAAGTTCAGGATTTCTCGGATAGATTTTCCTCCATATTGCGCAAAAAATCAAAACACAAAACTATCTGAAATGGAAACGCTTTACTCAACGCTTTTTTTTAATTCTTTAAAAATACAACAACTCTACTACTCTAGAAAACCAAGTAAACATTCTAAAGACAGAGATCAAAGCAATATACAGACAAAAAAAAAATAAAAAAAAAAAATCGGAATTGCAAATACGCAGCACAAGACAACAGCAGTACTTCCAAGGCTCTAAACCTAGTCACCTATTAGCCATGCGACTAAGAATTAATGCAAAATTTGCAGATATAACTGCCATTAGGAAACAACAAACTCTAGTAACAGAACCCAAAATAATAAACGATACATTCAAAGAATTCTACTCCGATTTATATAATTCAGAAACGACCTTTGATCAAGACAAATTAGACACATATCTTAATCAAATTACTCTCCCTAAAATTACGGAGGAAGACGCTAAACAGTTAGAAGTACCGATCACATTACAAGAACTCAAGGAGGCCATATCCGGAATGAAAAACGGCAAGGCTCCGGGAATTGACGGTATCCCATCAGAAATGTACATTTCTTGCTGGGACATATTTGGACCTTTATTACTAAATATGATCATATACTCAGTCAAAGAGGGAAGCTTCCATAAACACCAAAATACCGCACTTATTTCAGTTCTTCACAAAAAAGACAAAGACCCCACTGAGTGCGGTAGTTACCGTCCTGTAAGCCTCCTCGGAACCGATGTCAAACTGTACTCTAAGATATTAGCCATTAGATTGCAAAAGCATATGACGTCTTTAGTTCATCCGGACCAAACAGGCTTCATAAAAGGTCGCCTGATCAATGATAACATAAGGCGAATACTGCACGTACTATATGCTGACAAAGAGGACACCACACCTAAGGCGATACTATCCCTGGATGCTATGAAAGCATTTGACAGGTTAGAATGGTCGTTTCTATGGGCAGTATTAGAAAGGATGGGGTTAGGAAAAGGATTCATTGATATGATTAAAGTACTATACAAGGACCCATCGGCCAGGATTACAACAGGCACATTCATCTCCGATATCTTTCCGGTATCACGCTCAGCCAGACAGGGTTGCCCTCTTAGTCCCGGACTATTCGATCTATCATTAGAACCTTTAGCACAATTTATAAGACAATCCCAACACATAGAACCAATAGTAATCAAGGGCACACATCTTAAAATTAGTTTATATGCGGACGACGTAATATTGTTCATGCAAAACCCCAACAACACATTGCCGCATATACTCAAGTTGATAGAAAACTTTGGTGATTTATCGGGATTTAAAATAAATTGGCCTAAGTCGGCGTTTCTTCCTCTTAACACTAGTGCAAAAAAAGACACAACCCTCCCAGGTGCGATACCCATGGTCAAACATTTCAGATGCTTGGGTGTGGAAATATTTCCCACCATAAGACAAACGGTGAAGCACAATTACACAAAAATACAGAACAAAATCAAAGACGACCTGGACAGGTGGGCAAAACTTAAAAACTCAGTACAGGCAAGGGTATCAATAGTTAAGATGGATGTATTACCAAGAATCAATTTCTTCAGCTCAATGCTTCCGTTACCTCCTCCAGAGGGATACTGGAAAAGATTACAAACCTCCACATACAAATTTATTTGGAATAACAAACCACCTCGCATAAAAAGATCCACCGCACAGAGAAATAAAGCAGACGGTGGCATGGCAGTCCCAGATTTTTTACAATATTTTAAGGCCTTCACTTTAAGACCAGTGAAGATATGGTTTGACCCCCAGGCTTTGGTATCTTGGAGAGAATTAGAAGAAAACATGGTAGCCCCACAGAGACTGGAAGACATAGCACACACTAAAATTTCAATCAAGCATTGTGAGCGAGAATTTGGCCCAATAATTACCCATGCAATCAGAACATGGCGGGAAACACAAAAGAAATATCCTAACCCTCAAGAATGGCATAATCACACTCCCATATTCAATAACAATGCACTCTTAATGGGAAAACGACCTATAAGATTCCCTATATGGGAAGAGAAAGGCATACACTCATTAGGGGATATTTTTAATAACAAGGGCCTCTGGAGTTATGTCGAAATATGCATAAAGTTTAACCTCACCGAGTCCACATGGCTTTTTTACATACAGTTACGACTTTGTATGAGATCTCACGGTGTTCCATTACTCGTACCAATTGAACACCACAGATACCACACATTTTTCTATGAAAGAGATACATTGGGAGGTTTTGTATCAAGTTTTTATTATCAATTACTAACGTCCTCGTATGAAACCCTTCAAATAGACACTGTCTGGAGGAGGGATATACCAGACCTGGAATATGACTTTGATTGGCAAGGAGCCTGGGAAAATGTCCGACTTACATCAAGGAACCCGGATCATCAACAAATCAATCTGAACTATATTCACAGGACATACTTGACTCCTATAAGGCTGTGCAAAATGGGGCTTATACAAGACTCCAAATGCTCCCAATGTACAAATGGGAACGAAGGAACATTTATGCACATGTATTGGGACTGCCCACCAGTTAAGACATTCTGGAAAGATGTGTCCCAACAATTATCAACACTCGTATTTTGGAATATACCTGTACACCCCGCGGTATTACTATTGAATGATGTTTTTGAGTTTGCAGTGAATCCACAACTAAAAAGATTGGTTTTATCGGGTATCACAGTAGCTAAAAAACTGATTGCATCACGTTGGTTTCAACCGGAAAAAATGTGCCGAAAAGTGTGGTTTCTTACATATCTTGATGTGATATATCAAGAAATATCTACAGCAAGAATTCTGGGGATCAATGAATCCAAAATGTCAATGTGGTTAGAAGTGGTGGAGAGAATAAAAGCTAGCTTATAATGGTGGTGTCTGGTAGGAGTGAGGGTGAATGGAGGTACTATCCAAGAGGGGGTCTGGGAGGGGGGGGTTTGAGCTGGAGCATATGTGTGTAGGGTTTTAGAAAATAGGTATTAGGGGTATATTATATACTAACATTTATATAATTGTAATTTCGTTGGATATACACTGTATACGGCTAAAATGTTATTATAGACTATTTTTGTTTTATCCTGTTTCTGTACTTGCATATATTATAACCACCTTTACTGAAAGTTTCATTATGCATTGTGTGTTGAGTACTGACTTTTAATAACTTTTTGTTCTGCAATAATAAAAAAAATATATAAAAAAAAAAAAAAAGAAAAGTGTCTGGATCTTTATCAAAAGTGTCTCAAGTGACACCTGAAGAAGAATATAACTCAAAGAGTTAAATCATTACCGTCTCTTCTCACGTTGTGTATCGCCTCATCGAACAACAACAAAGATGGCCGACAGTGATACTGGAGCCAAAGCCACGAAGCCTGAGATTGAGGGTGCAGTTACACAGAATGTCCGCAAGAGGGAGCTAACACCCAAGGGATTAGAGGACAAGCTGACTGGGCTTATAAAAGCCAGGAGAAGCAAGCTAGGACAATTAACTGCAAAGTCAAACGAAATAGAAAGTCTTCTGGCAAATGAAGAGGAACAAGCCCCTGATATAACTATTGTGCAAAGGGAAATAAGAATGTATGACACATTCTATCAAGAATTTATTAACCTTAATCACTTGGTGCTGTTATATCTCAGTGAAGAAGAAGAAAAGAATGCTGATCAAGACATGTGGTTTCAGCCTAAAGCAGATACATGTGAACAATTTATCACAAAAATACAAGAATGGATTCAGGCTGCAATATGTAACAATGAGGTGACAAGTAAGGACAGTGTGTCTAATGCAGCCACAGGTGCTTCTACTACAAGTTCAGCACGCATTAAAGAAGAAGCAACCAGAGCTGCCCTCATGGCACAGAAGACAGCCCTGACAGAAATGCAGGCATTAGACAGAAAAGAAGCAAAGCTTAAAGCTGAACGGGAACAGTTAGAGATCAATACAGCTCTAGCAGTATCCAATGCAAAGATCAAAGTGTATCAGGAATGTGAGGAACAGCGGAGCAATGTGAGCAGGAACAAACGCGTGTCGACTACGCTGCGCCAGGTAAAATCTGAGTCTGGAGCTGGGTATGGCTGCATGAGTGGCGCCCAACCCGCCAAGCCACAAAAGAAAGAAACGTCCACGTTTCCAGTGAAAAGTACTTCCAAGCAAAAACATACTCATCTGAGACCTGATACAGAACAATGTGATGATCATCAACTACACAATGACAGTCCGCAACAAATGGACAGTGCTAGAGAAATATATCGGCTCATTCAGCGACAGACAGACCTCGCTAAAATGCTCGCAAAGAACCAGGAGCTCTCTCGTTTGCCACAAAGAGACGTGCCAGTGTTCAGTGGAGAACCATTAGAGTTCAGATCCTTCATGAGAGCTTTCAATCATGCTATTGATGCACGCGCCGACAGCAGCGCTGACAAACTGTACTTCTTAGAGCAGTACACCAGAGGGGAACCACAGGACCTCGTGAAGAGCTGCCACCATATGACTGCAGTGCGTGGATATGCAGAGGCAGTGAGACTGCTTCACGAAACGTTACGGAGACCCGCTGAAGATCGCCGACTCTTTGATCAACAAGGCTTGCAATTGGCCGTTGATAAAGTCAGAGGATGGGAAAGCCCTCAGCGCTTTTTCAGTGTTTCTTGTGAGCTGTCGCAACGCTATGGAAGATGTCGATTATATGGAAGAGATGGACAATCCGACGACCATGAGGGCGGTTGTTGCTAAGCTGCCATTCAAGATGAGAGAGAGATGGAGAGTTCATGCATATGACCTTCAAGAACGCTGTCGGAGGCGAGCCAAGTTTACAGATCTGGTGAGCTTTGTAGATCGCCAAGCAAAGATCACATCTGACCCTCTCTTTGGAGATCTCGACTCTGCAACAGCGGACAAGAAAGATACAAAGAAACCTCAGCACGGAAAGAAAGATCAAAGAGAAGCTAAAAGGGGAAGCAGCTTTGCTACCAGTGCTGAACAAGTGGATGATGAAAAAGGTGAATCATCAAAATCAAAGGATGCTACATACTTCAACCGTGCCTTTACAAAGCCATGTGTGTTCTGTGAGAAAGGTCACACCCTGGAAGAATGTCGCAAGCTAAGAGACAAACCACATAAGGAAAGAGTGGAGTTTCTGAAGAGGAACGGCTTCTGTTTCGGCTGCCTGGTGAAAGGCCACCTTAGCAAGGAGTGTAAAAAGAAAATGACATGTGAACACTGTTCCATGAAGCATCCCAGCATGCTACATTTTGCAAGGCAAGACAAAGGTGCAAAGGAGAAGACAACAGAAGTTGCCTCAAAAGAAGATGAACCCGCCTCCCAAGCCAGTACAGAGGAAAACAAAGTGTTAAGTGCCTGCACTGGGGCCGGAGACAACTGCGTGCTCGCCATAGTGCCAGTCAGAGTAAAGAAAAAGAAAAGCAACAAAGCTGTGGAGGTCTATGCATTCATGGACCCAGGCAGCTCTGCAACGTTTTGTACAGAGACACTGGCAGAGCGATTGAACATTCAAGGCAGAAAGACGGAGGTAGTGCTAAGCACCATCAATGCAAAGAAGCGAGTGGAGAGTTACATCCTCACTGACTTGGAAGTTAGTGGGTTAGAGGAGAATAACTTCATTGAACTGTCCAAGGTGTTCACACAGAGGAACATCCCCGTCTCCGTGAAGAACGTTCCACAACAAAAGGATGTTGACAAATGGCCGTACCTCAACGAAGTCAGGTTGCCACGCATCAACGCCGAAGTGGAGCTTCTCATTGGAACAAGAGAACACAAGCTGCTAGAGCCATGGAAAGTGATCCACAGCCAAACAAACGGACCATATGCGGTCAAAACTGCTCTTGGGTGGATTCTGAACGGTTCACTGGAAGAGCCAACGGACACTACAGCACGTGACGGTGAACAATCAAGTGCTGCAGTGAACAGAATTGCTGTCGAGACTGAGGATATAGAACGGCTTCTTCTCCAGCAATATAACCATGACTTTCCCGAACGAAACTGTGATGACAAGTTAGAGATGTCACAAGAGGACCATCGTTTCATGGACTTTGTGTCAGGCTCTGCACGCTATGTGGATGGACATTACTACATAAATCTTCCGCTGAAGAGAGCGAGTGTCCAAATGTCAAACAATCGAAGTGCTGCTATGCAGCGAGCACTAAACCTCAAGACCAAGCTGAAGAGGAATCCTGAGTTCCATGCAGAGTACACAGCTTCATGTGTGACATGTTTAACGCAGGATATGCAGTGAAAGTACCAACAAGACTGTTAAGTCGTCAGGATGGAAAAGTATGGTACCTTCCCCATCATGGAGTCTCCCACCCACAGAAGAAAAGGATTCGTGTGGTGTTTGACTGCACCGCCAGCTACCAAGGAGTCTCATTGAACAGTGAGCTTCTACAAGGACCAGACCTAACGAACACCCTGGTCGGAGTGTTGACTCGCTTCAGACAGGAGCCGGTCGCCATGATGGCTGACATCGAAAAGATGTACTACCAAGTGCGCGTGCCTGATGAAGACACCGATCTCTTGCGCTTCCTGTGGTGGCCTGAGAGAGACATCACCCAGGACATCGCTGAGTACAAGATGGTTGTAACTGAGGGGTACAATTCCCTGACTGTATTGAGAGTATGGTATTATTAAACCACTACTTAGTTATGTACTTTAATTACTGGCCATACAGTACATGAATATATCTGGTGAACACCCACACAAGAATACGGCAATGACACATAAAGTTCTAGTTAGAGGGATTTATTATTATTAGAGCAGCAACGGTAGGTTACAGATTGAGAATTATAATTGCGCTTGTAAGGCGAAGAACACTTAAAGTAGGTCAAGAGCGTAAGTCCATGAGAATAGTAAGATGGGTATAACTGACGCCACCTGTAGCATAGTAATTACATAAGGCACACTCGTAGTCAGCTGGAGACACTAGGGGGTTCCGTCCGGTTGTAAGCCGGCAGGGTAGAGGAATGTTCGGGAGCAAAGTCTGGATCAACGCGGAATAACGAGGCTCCAGATACAGGAGCCAGTGCAGTACTCCCTTGGTCCTTAGACAAAGCAACAGCTATAATCCAGTATGCACGACAGCATGGATGAAAGCTAGCCAGCCTCTGGTCCTAGAGGCGGGCTCGAGGGTGCTCCTCACAGGGGTAGATCCCACACGACAGTGGGGTAGACGGTTCTCTGCTCCAGCAGCCACGGTACCAAAGCAATATAATCCAGCCGGAAAAGGCTCTGCATTCGCCGGTGTAGGTTCTCCGGTGTACATATCCAACGGTTCTTGTCTAGGACTCCTCGGGTGGTGGCGCGAGTTTAGGCCGCCCAGCCTGGATAAGTGCACTAGCTATAGGTACGACGAACCGGTGGTAATGCTGGTCACTGTAGAACGGTAGCCGCACGATACACTATAAATAATAGACTATTACTTCACAATAGAATAAGTCGAACCCGACGATACGGCGTTAAACTCTGACACTTTAGCTATATATTCGCACGCGGTTCTCAAGGCTCTATTCAGGGGCAAAGAGGCCCACTTCACGGCACGTTGTATCGTGGTGAAGGCTTCAACGTTTAGGATACTCTACTGCTGTATCCACCTGCGACGTATTTATACGTAAGGTGAATAATCTAGTACCAACCTCAGTTCTGTCTCGTATTACTGCGCAAACCTGGACATGTTGAGACATGCCTTGGCGGTGTCTTTGAACTTGCCATTGGGGGTATGGCCGTTGGCGCCTAGGGGTCGCTGTCCAATAGGAGAACGAGTATTATGGTCTGGTTTGTACCTAGGTAAAGGGATATTCCGTGTATATATACAAAGAATATACAAGGGATATCAAACGATATACAAATATTATACAAGGGATCTCAAGTAATAAATATATATATTCGGTTTAATCTGACCCTTTGTAACAGCCGCCTCCTAATTAGTCCGCACCTAATTAGATAAGCAGAGACAGATTAACCGTCTTGTCAACTACTCAATGTCCGTTGTGGGGAGTAGGGCAATTCACAAAGTCAGTGGGTCATGGTCGTCATCAAGGGAGTCAGGGAGCCTTGGCAACTCTATCAGCCTCGCCACGGGTCGGGTGTATGTCCGTCCCTGGACAAGAACTTCTGCCGCTCTGACCTTTCCGTCGGCACCAGTGATCACTTTGCTTACGCGGCCGGCCGGCCACATAGCTCGGGGTAGTGACTGGTCTATGATCATGACGACTGTGCCCTCCGTCAAGTTGTCTCTATCTTTTACCCATTTCTGGCGGGTCTGTAGAGACGGTAGATAGTGGAGGAGGAAACTGTTCCAAAACTTGTCAGCCAATACTTGACTGTACCTCCACATTCTTCGGCCGTTCGCTTCCTCAGGTCTGTACACCGTCTGTGGGAGCGCGGGGTCCAGCCGCCCCATCAAGAGAGTGTTGGGGGTGACTGGGTCGACATCTGCTACATCACTTGAGACGTAACCGAGGGGCTTTGAGTTCAATACTCCCTCGATCTCTGTAAGGACTGTCGTGAGGACTTCTTCAGCCACGGTCTGGGCCCCAAGCACGGCGTACAGGGCTGTCTTTATTGAACGTACTTCTCGTTCCCAGGTTCCCCCGAAGTGAGGGGCGTTCAGGGGGTTAAACTGGAAGTCAATCTGAGAGGGAGCGAGGTGGGTCTTAAGTTCTGGGCCCATAGCTTGGAAGCTCTCTCTCAGCTCTCTTTCTCCACCTTTGAAGTTTGTCCCGTGATCAGACAATAATATAGACGGTTTTCCTTTCCGCGCTGTGAATCTCCGGAAGGCCATAAGGAATGAGTCCGTACTCATGGTTGGAAGGAGCTCTATGTGTATCGCTCGGGTGGTCATGCATTTGAATACAATACCCCACCTCTTCTCCGTCCCTCTTCCTTTCTTCACGTACAGCGGGCCGAAGCAGTCCATGCCGGTGGAGTGAAAGGGCTTGTCGCCAAGTCGGAGGCGACAGGGAGGCAGGTCAGCCATCCTGGGTATACTGGGCTGTGCTCGCCACTTGCGACAGTCTAGACAGGTCCGCTGGAAGCGTCGTACTGCTTCTCTTCCTTGCAGTATCCAATAGCGACGTCGGATCTCAGCGAAGACTCTCTCTGCCCCAGCGTGGTGCACATCCTCGTCGTATTTCTTTATGATGAGCTCTGTGACCTTGTGTCGGCTGTTGAGAACTATAGGGAACTTGACGTCGTCCGTTAAGTCCGGGGCCCTTCTCAGACGACCACCCACTCTGATGAGATCATGGGCGTCGCGCTCAGGGGCCAAGTGGAGCAGTCTGCTGTCTGACGGGACTGGCTTTGATCCCTGCAGACAGTCTAGCTCGTCGGGGAACGAGTCTCTTTGGGCTCGCTGTAGCAGAAGGAGTTCTGCTTCTTCGTAATTAGCTGCATTAATGTCAGTAGTGGAGGGAACCTCAGGGTGGTGCCACAGGAATGTCTTTAACTGCGCACTCTCAAGGGTGGGGCAGTCGTCTATGTTAGGGTCGGTGGGGACTGGTGTGTGCGTCAACCCACAGAACATAGATTTCTTCATCTCTGCCTCCTCTTGACTAGCCTCCCGTGGGGTGGGGTTAGGCCACTCTTCCTCCGGGAGCCCGAGGAACCCGGGACCGTCACTGTAGATATTGTGACGTGTGAGGTCATCTAGGGACATCCCCCGTGTGATGACATCTGCTGGGTTCTGTTTTGTGTCCACGTACCTCTAGCATGCTGATTCTGTTAAGTCTTGGATCTCTGTGATTCTGACTCCCACGAAGACCTTGTATCTACACGAATCGGACTGGATCCATGTGAGTACGGTCATGGAGTCTGACCACAGGATTGTTCTTTGCACCGGGATGGTGAGTTCACGTTGGATTAACGTGGCGAGTTGCGCGCCTACTAGGGCTGCGCAGAGCTCTAGACGCGGGATCGAATGTTTGTGGCTGGGGGGAGACGGTCAATATTCCTTATTTCTTGTATCACGTAGTCCCATATGCGTCCATAACGCTGGTCGAGGGCTACTAGAGCCGCGGAGTATGGGGTGCTTGAGTTGGAATATGCCAGCGCTATATTATGCGCTCTGGGCACCTTGAGATGCTTGAGGAGGATAGCATATTTGTACGACTCATCAGGGACGTCGGACATCATAGTCTCTAAGCACATCCGTAATTCCGTGTACTGTGCTCTGTCCTCGTGCGTAAAGTCCGGGAACGTCGGTGTGCCGAGGTACGATGCCATGGATGGCTGGCACATTGGTGAGCGTAGGGGAAGAGGCCTCCTGGGCGAGTCTCCCCGTACATGTTGTCGTGGGTTGGTACTTGGTGGGTACCAGGGGCCGGGTACCCAGGTGCTGTTCCTCGGTGCTGACTGTACGTCAAACTCACCCGTGAGTTGGGTCGGGGGTTTGTAGTGCAGTGACTCGGGGCTGACGTCGGGGCTGTACTGGGCCTCCTGGTCCAGAGTACGTTGCTACTGGTCGGGGCTGTACTGGGCCTCCTGGTCCAGAGTACGTTGCTGCTGGTCGGCTTGACATTCCTCCTCTTCCTCTTCCTCTGCTAGGTCCTGGAGTCTTCTAGTCAGTCTCTCGGCTACGTAGGCCGGTTCTTCCCGGTGGCTGGGTCTCGTGTGGACCGGTCGGGGAGGGGGGTCGGAGACGTAGACAGGATCCTCTTGTTGGCCGGGTCCCGGGTCGCTTCGTCGGGTAGGGGAAGGTGCCCTAGACCCTTGTCGTGATGATCTCCGGGAGCTCCATGCGGAGCGAGGGGATGTCGCCATGGCAATCAATTGTTCTATCATCTGCGCCTGCAGCCGGTCGCGCTCTGCTTCGCGCTGGGCATGGGCGGCGTCGCGCTCTGCATTGGCGGCGTCGCGCTGTGCTTCGTGCTGGGTATTGGCGGTGTCGCGCTGTGCATTGGCGGCGTCGCGCTGTGCATTGGCGCTGGCATGGGCGGCGTCGCGCTGTGCATTGGCGGCGGCGCGCTGTGCATCGGCGCGGCCTCTTTCAATGTTCTCTTCCGTCTGAAGGCGTCTGGTCTCCAGTCTTATGCGGTCGTCTTCACTCCTTTGTTGCGCCTGGAAGCGATCTCGCTCGGTTGCAGCATGTTCGCGTTCACTAAGGGCTTGCGCTTGGAGTTGCGCGTGAAGTCGCTCTCGTTGGTCTGCAGATTGTTCGCGCTCGCTCGTCTGTTGAGCCTGGAGGCGCTCTCTTTCCATGGTAGAGTGTTCGCGCTCACTAAGCGTCTGTGCTTGAAGTCGATCGCGTTCACCCTGAAGTCGATCGCGTTCGGTGGAGGCTGCCAGGGTGGCGATGAATGCCTGTGCCAGCATCTGGTCCGCCTCGCTGGGGGATGACACTGACGGAGGTGATCGGCTTCTGACAGTGCTCGTTGGAGATCTGTTCTCTGGGCGCGCCTCGAGATCCATCTCCTGGGCGCGCTTCTCTTCTCTTGGTTGTGTGTCGGGTTCTGTCCCCGGAGCGCTTTCTTTATCCTGGAGCTCTCCGGGGACTCTCCCGGTGACGTTGTCTGGAGGTATAGTCTGGTCATGTCCCACCTGGTCCCCCCCGTGAGCTGAGTCAGTTTGGTCTGAATCCACTGGGGTCTCTACTGGTCGGGTCGCCTGGTCGGTAGGATTTGACATGCTTTGACTATCCGCTTTATCCGCATTTAACGTCTGTTTAAAGCTAGGTATTAGACTGACAGCGTAGTCCTCTAGATCAGTGGTTCCCAAAGTCGGGGTCGCGACCCAAAGGTGGGCCGCGAGCAGCCACGGGTGGGCCGCGAGATGATTAAAAAAAAGAAAAAAATTAATTAAAAAAATAAAATATATATATTTTTTTAATTTTTAATTTTTTAATTTTTTATTTTTTTATTTTTATTTTTTTTGTCAGGCCACTGAACTTAGAAGCAGGCCAGGACAGTGTTTCTAGTTGTATTCTAAAATTCTATTCTATTGTATTCTAAAATGTGACTATATGGTTTTATATTAACTTAATAAATAAACGAAAAATCTACTTATTTCAACGAACATTTCAAACTAAATAACAGATTATGCACATAAAACGCTGAAAACAACCGAAGCAACAATAGTATTTTAATGAGGCTATTATTATTATCATTATTATTTTGCAACAAGTTAGCCCTCTCATAAATAGCACATATAAATGAATAACTAACTTGAACTAACTTAATAGGATTGAAGTGATATTTGGCTTAAAAAATCGGTCGCCTGGCAAAAAAAAAAAAAAAAAAGCCAGACAATGTGCATTGGGCCGCGGCTCTCTGACGCCTTATTTTCTGGGCCCCGGCCTGAAAAGTTTGGGAACCCCTGCTCTAGATAGGGAGGTGGCTGACGTCTGCGCTGCGGGCGTTCTAGCTTGGGAGAGCCGCTTGGGGAGTGTTCACCGCTGGCCATGGTTAATATCAATATTATATTAGATATTACACTGATACCATCCGGCTCGAAGGACCAATTGTAACTGAGGGGTACAATTCCCTGACTGTATTGAGAGTATGGTATTATTAAACCACTACTTAGTTATGTACTTTAATTACTGGCCATACAGTACATGAATATATCTGGTGAACACCCACACAAGAATGCGGCAATGACACATAAAGTTCTAGTTAGAGGGATTTATTATTATTAGAGCAGCAACGGTAGGTTACAGATTGAGAATTATAATTGCGCTTGTAAGGCGAAGAACACTTAAAGTAGGTCAAGAGCGTAAGTCCATGAGAATAGTAAGATGGGTATAACTGACGCCACCTGTAGCATAGTAATTACATAAGGCACACTCGTAGTCAGCTGGAGACACTAGGGGGTTCCCTCCGGTTGTAAGCCGGCAGGGTAGAGGAATGTTCGGGAGCAAAGTCTGGATCAACGCGGAATAACGAGACTCCAGATACAGGAGCCAGTGCAGTACTCCCTTGGTCCTTAGACAAAGCAACAGCTATAATCCAGTATGCACGACAGCATGGATGAAAGCTAGCCAGCCTCTGGTCCTAGAGGCGGGCTCGAGGGTGCTCCTCACAGGGGTAGATCCCACACGACAGTGGGGTAGACGGTTCTCTGCTCCAGCAGCCACGGTACCAAAGCAATATAATCCAGCCGGAAAAGGCTCTGCATTCGCCGGTGTAGGTTCTCCGGTGTACATATCCAACGGTTCTCGTCTAGGACTCCTCGGGTGGTGGCGCGAGTTTAGGCCGCCCAGCCTGGATAAGTGCACTAGCTATAGGTACGACGAACCGGTGGTAATGCTGGTCACTGTAGAACGGTAGCCGCACGATACACTATAAATAATAGACTATTACTTCACAATAGAATAAGTTGAACTCGACGATACGGCGTTAAACTCTGACACTTTAGCTATATATTCGCACGCGGTTCTCAAGGCTCTATTCAGGGGCAAAGAGGCCCACTTCACGGCACGTTGTATCGTGGTGAAGGCTTCAACGTTTAGGATACTCTACTGGTGTATCCACCTGCGACGTATTTATACGTAAGGTGAATAATCTAGTACCAACCTCAGTTCTGTCTCGTATTACTGCGCAAACCTGGACATGTTGAGACATGCCTTGGCGGTGTCTTTGAACTTGCCATTGGGGGTATGGCCGTTGGCGCCTAGGGGTCGCTGTCCAATAGGATAACGAGTATTATGGTCTGGTTTGTACCTAGGTAAAGGGATATTCCGTGTATATATACAAAGAATATACAAGGGATATCAAACGATATACAAATATTATACAAGGGATCTCAAGTAATAAATATATATATTCGCTTTAATCTGACCCTTTGTAACAATGGTTGTGCACCTCTTCGGTGCGACCTCCTCACCCAGCTGCGCCACATTTGCTCTACAGAGGATAGCACAAGAGAATAGGAGGAAGTCTCCACCTGAGGCTGTAGATACAGTTCTCAAGAACTTTTATGTAGACGACTGTCTAAAGTCGGTCTCCAACGAAACTCAAGCTATCGCCCTACGAGCAGACCTCACCGCATTGTGCGCCGACGGAGGTTTTCACCTGACCAAATGGACAAGTAACAGTCGCAGGCTGCTTGCGTCTGTCCCAGACAACGAAAGAGCAAACAAACTGAGAGACCTGGATCTGACCAACGATGCTCTCCCTGTGGAAAGGGTCTTAGGAGTGTTGTGGTGCATAGAGTCCGACTCATTCAAGTTCAGGATCAATCTTAAAGACAGACCCGTCACAAGACGAGGAATCCTTTCAGTAACCAGCTCTATCTACGACCCTCTGGGTTTCCTTGCCCCAGCAATCCTCCCTGCAAAGATGCTCATGCAGCAGCTGTGCAAAGAAAGGCTTGCATGGGACGACGAAATTCCTAAAAAGTTTGCCCAAAAATGGACCACGTGGCTGCAAGAGCTTCACCAACTGTCAGAAGTGGGTGTGACCAGATGTGTAAGACCAGTGGACTTCGGACCTGTTGCAGAAGCACAGCTTCATCACTTTTCTGACGCGTCTGAAAATGGATACGGGACAGTCTCCTACCTCAGACTGACAAGCGGCAATGGACAGGTTCACTGCGCCTTCATGATGGGACGAGCCTGTGTTGCTCCAACAAAGCAAACTACTATTCCACAAATGGAATTGACAGCAGCGGTAGTGGCCGTGAACACCGACAAGATGTTGAGACGAGAGCTCCAGATGGACCTTCGTGACTCGACATTCTGGACTGACAGCACAACCGTGTTGAGATATATAGAGAATGAAACACTGCGTTTCAAGACCTTCGTTGCCAACCGTGTCGCCACCATCAGAGATGCAACGAAGGCGCACCAATGGAAGTATGTCAATACTTCAATCAACCCTTCCGACCCTTCCGACTGTGCTTACACCTACCAAGTTCATGGAGAGCCCTAGCTGGTTTCATGGTCCAGCTTTCCTTCGAGAACCAGAGAGTCAATGGCCGGACAGACCTGCCGAGATGAAGGTCGAAGAGGACGACAGCGAGGTGAGACACGTACACCTTACACACGCAGTCGAAGACACAGACGCTGTGAACAAGCTGATCAACCACTATTCCAGCTGGTACAGATTGAAAAGAGCCGTCGCCTGGATTCTCCGACTGAAGGATATGCTGCTACAGCGCTGTAGGAAGAAGGAGACAGATCTACAAACAGATCCCGATCGTCAAACAAGAACTGACAACCAGAACGACAACAAGACGATGCCAGACCTGGGCACCTTGACAGTTGAATGTCTAACGAGAGCTGAGATGGAGATCATCAGATTCACTCAAACCCAGCAGTTTCCTGAAGAAGTACTCATGCTGGAGAAAGGAAGCAACGTGAAGAAGAGCAGTCATCTAACAAAGCTTGACCCAGTGATCCAGGATGGAGTTCTGAGGGTCGGAGGCCGTCTCTGTGTATCTGCTATGCCGGAGCATGTGAAGCATCCGGTCATCATCCCAAAGGATTCGCACGTCACTACAGTGATTCTGAGAGACACTCATGAGAAAATCGGACACTGTGGAAGAAACTATATGCTCTCACGTTTGCATCAAAGGTATTGGATCCCCTCAGCGAACTCAATGGTGAGGAAGTTCTTGTCAAGATGTGAGTTTTGCAGAAAAGTCAAAGGCAAGACCCTCGGACAAACGATGGCAAACTTGCCTCCAGACAGGCTAGAACCTGACAAGCCCCCTTTCACTAACGTAGGGGTGGATTATTTTGGTCCGTTTGACGTGAAGCAGGGCCGCAGCACTGTGAAGAGATATGGCGTCCTGTTTACCTGTCTCACTATGCGAGCAGTACACCTTGAAGTAGCGCACTCGCTTGACACTGACTCGTGTGTGAATGCAATCCGTCGTTTTCTGTGCAGGAGAGGACAAGTAGCAATTATGCGCTCAGACAATGGGACAAATTTCGTAGCCGCTGAGCGTGAGCTGCGAGAGACGATTCAGCAGTGGAATCAAGCAAAGATTCAAGATGCACTGATGCAAAGAGGAATCAAATGGGTTTTCAACCCACTTGCAGGCTCACATTTTGGAGGAGTCTGGGAGAGACAGATCCGATCTGTAAGGAAAGTAATGAGATCTGTGCTGAAGGAACAAACAGTCAGTGATGAGTGTTTACACACATTGCTGTGTGAAGTGGAATACATACTAAATGACAGACCACTCACAACAACAACAGACGACCCTTCAGACCTCGAAGCATTGACCCCTAACCACTTACTACTGATGAAGAAGCAGCCAGTCATGCCGCCTGGACTGTTCAGCAAGGAGGATTCATACGCACGCAGAAGATGGAAGCAGATACAATATCTCGCCGACTTATTCTGGAAGCGATGGGTGCGTGAGTTCCTTCCCCAGTTGCAAGAGCGTCAGCGATGGACCCAGATCAAGAAGAATCTGTCAATTGGAGATGTCGTCATGATCTTGGATGAATCAGCGCCACGGAGCTCATGGTTGCTGGGAAGAGTCCATTCCCGATGCAAACGGACTTGTGAGGCGTGTGCTGGTCAAGACGAAGACGAACACCCTTGAAAGACCTGTCGACAAGCTGTGTCTCATCTATGAGAAGGACAGTTAAACAAAAGAACTTTGATCTACGTATCCTTTGTACGTTCAGTACATTCACGCTAGAATTTGATTAGCATATAGGATAATGCTTTATGTTTGAAATTTACGTTGGCTCTAGTTTGTTTATTGAGTAATTGGCAGCCTGCTTGTCTTCCAATTAGAGGCCGGAAAATGTAAGAGCCAAACATTGAAAGTTTATATTTTGAATATATTTGTATTTTATATATTTAGTTATTGCATAAGAAACGAGCAGTAGTTTAATTTGTAATGCTGTGGTATGCTATAAGCCATATTTATAGTTTAGTTGCGAATTATTTCTAAGAATTAACATTACATGTACGTTAGATGTGTTACTGCGCATGTGCGAGAGTCTTTATATGCAGTGAACTTGAAGTGCCTAGAGTAGTGAGACAGTGCCCATGCAGTTGGAAGCACATAACTTTTTGACCATAGTCCATCGATCCTAGTTCGATCTATATCCTGTTGAAGAATGATGTTGTATATTGTGTGACTGCCCAAAGAAAGTAAAGAACCTTCAAACGTAATCCTGGAGTCCGTGAGTGTACATCATAACTGTGGATACAGATTTGTATTAGCCATTGGACACGAGTCTGAAACTTTTTTGCTGCACGCACTGAAAACGAAATGGTAAACGAAACTCCAAAGAAATTCTGCCATTACAATCTCCTCAAAGTGGCACACGATGAAGAGATGGGCCTTCCGCCTCAGGTCAGGGCAGCAGTAGATGTCCGCCAACCTCCAGATGCTGACACAGTTTTCCAGAGACAGCTGGCCTTCTAGGAAGTCAGAGCACGCTCCTACTATGCCAGTGACGCGAAACTGGTCTGCAGCCACCAGAAGCTCTTCCACGTTCTCTGCTGTCACCAGCACAAAGCGTGTGTATGCGTACTCTATGATGAGCTGCATCATACCCGGGGACACCCCAGGGATAGTGTAGACTGCTTTCTCTGAGTCGCTCCAGCGAGTGAAGAGGGCTCTGTGGGACGCAGAGTATAGAGATTTCTGATGAGTAAACAGTAAGTAACATTCTGTCCTGTGTAGTAATATATTTTCACTGTAGAAGTATAGGGTCTTAGCACAGTAGAAGTATAGTATCGTTTTACAGTAGAAGTGCAGTATATGATCTGTTTACAGTAGAAGTGCAGTATAGTATATTTTTACAGTAGAAGTACAGTATAGTATCTGTTTACAGTAGATGTACAGTATATTATCTGTTTACTGTAGAAGTACAGTATAGTATATGTTTACAGTAGAAGTACAGTCTAGTATCTGTTTACAGTAGAAGTGCAGTATAGTATAGTTTTACAGTAGAAGTACAGTACAGTATCTGTTTACAGTAGAAGTACAGTATAATATCTGTTTACAGTAGAAGTACAGTATATTATCTGTTTACAGTAGAAGTGCAGTATAGTATATTTTTACAATAGAAGTACAATATAGTATATTTTTACAGTAGAAGTACAGTATAGTATCTTTTTACAGTAGATGCACAGTATAGTATCTGTTTACAGTAGAAGTACAGTATAGTATCTGTTTACAGTCAAATTACAGTATGGTATCTGTTTACTAACCAAGCTAACCTGAACCAAACTAAGCTGAACCAAGCTAACCTGAACCAAGCTAAACGTACCTGAAATAGTCACTGCATTCACACAGGAGGGCCTTGTGGGCATTCAACTCAGTGCTGTTGACTTTAACACTTTGATCGCCGGGGTTAAATTCATAATTTACCATCCCTCGCCAGCCCTATTTAACATGGAGAAGTTCCCCTTCTTTGCAGGGCTATAACTTTTTAAATTGTATTGCTAAATTGACATTACTATGGCCCATTCAACGTCCTATATCTATTGTTAAGGGTGTAGCAACGTTATACTTTTTCATTCACATATTCATACTAAAATACGGTCTAAAGTACTTAGTTTTATTATTTTCTTTCCAAGAACTATTTCTCACTATGTTCTGTGATTATTCAGTTGTTGACAACTTGTTAAAAAAAATAAAAATAAAAATAATGTCTGAAGAATGTGGAACTTAAGAAGGGAGATGTAGTGTATTGAGCTATGCGGGTACCCGTACTGGGAGTAACCCGGATGTGGGACGAGAGACGGCATTCTGTATATGCATGAAGCTGGAGAAGAGACATTAAATGAGAGAGTCGATGCTAGACTAAGTCTGGTCGTCCTGTCAAGTTATTTCATAACACAAGACAAACATCACAGTGTCTAACGTTAATTCCTTGCATTCTCTGTGTTCGCGATGACGTTGTGTAACTTGCTGACCTCTCTTGATCCTCCCTATCCTAACATTGACACTTAATAGTGGGACATGATACATGTACCGCCAGGGGGAGCTGGTGGCGACGTTGGGCAGGGGGACACAGGTGAAGAAGGATGGGCTCAGGGCGCGGCCCCCGGCGGCGGAACTTCCTCTTCATCGTTTTCCAGAGAAGGAAGAGGTCGCTTGGAGCTGGAGCTCCGGACATCAAGCATGCGAGATATAAACCCAGTTACGAGTCGGGTTAGTAATGGAATATGCGATAGCTTAGCTTTTAGTTAATGCTAAAGAGACATTGTGAACGAAGAAGCAGACAAGCTACTGCCGAAGAGTGTGGTAGATATTGCACACGTTGCGTTTTAGCTAAAGTATAGGCGTCATGACAGGGGGGCGTCCCGACCCACAGCTTAGCTTCAGTTAGGCTAGCACCACAGTTTAGCCCATGTGTCGCCCCACCCCTTCAGCCCAGCAGCGGACGTCACAGCACTGCACGCACCTCCAGCCCCTCCGAGCCGTTACCCCAGCAGTCACCTGCCTAACGTCTACCCAGCCCCGCCGCCTGCTATCACGGGACCTCTCGACGGCGATCTCACCACACGGACATTCAGTGGTGGGAGCAGGCCCGCCCTTGGTTAAGTACACTCAAGCCAGTTACAGTGAGCGCTCCGAGTGCTGGAACTTTATCGGTAGACATTCTCTTTGCAGGCCCTTTAAGGGTGAAGAGAAGCAGTACTTTGAACTGACACTGGTAACAGTGTTTAGGGGCGCCCCGACATTTATTATTTTGGGGAAGCCGGGTATGGATAGGACTTTTGTTTTCAACGTGGACCCACTGTCTTTTGGTTGAATGTGGTGTGATAATGTGTGTTCTTTTATAAAATTCCCATTTAATAGCTCCTGTATCCCTCTCCCTCTTCCTACCCTCTCTCCTAGAGCCATATGAAATCCGCGTTCACAGAATCGCGGACGGAATCGCGGAATTAACCAATAAAAATGGAATCAACTGCAAAACGTGGAATATTGCAGAATTTGGCCTAATCTGGACTGAAATTTCGTTTTTGGGTGGAACGTTTGGTGCACACGCGACCGGGGAGGCGGGGACTCTACAGCGTGTTACACACAACACAGCCGCGGTGCTCAAGCGTCTGGCTGCTTCAGTGTTAACATCGTCAAGAAGCTAAACAATTCCACAATAAGCCCTCAATTCAGAGCAGAACAGTATCCTAATGACTTTTATGCCTCCGGTGATAAGGTGTTTTGCTAATTCTGTCAACGTTCCGTGGACTGGACCCGCAAAAACACTTGCGACACTATTGTGATTAAATAGCTATAACGTTAGGACGTTTAGCGTCTAGCTAAATCTAGTGCACCCATCCATTTGTTTAATGCAAACGATTGTCATTATACACTGCCCTTTATAAACTAAATACACTTAAATAGCTATGTAACGTTATAGGACTATCTATGGAAATGATAGCTTCTAGAAGTTCTAGCTAAATCTGGTGCACCCATATTTGTTTAATGCAAACGATTGTCATTATACACTGCCCTTTATAATCTAAATAAACTTAAATAGCTATGAAACGTTACAGTACATAGGACTATAGATGGAAATGATAGCTTCTTGCTAAATCTAGTGCACCCATCCATTTGTTTAATGCAAACGATTGCCATTATACACTGTCCTTTATAAACGAAATAAACTAAACTAAAGGTGCCTAAATTATGCATTACTAAATTTCATCACAATATAATAGATATAGCTAGGTTACTGACATTGTCATTGTGATAATGTCAGTAGTAGCTAGCTGTATCTATTGTTTACACTTGAAATATGTATTTTTATTTTGTCACAATATTAATTGAAAAATATTGTGTAAAATTGAACTGTATTTCTGAGTTGCAGCACTTAAAAACATTAAATGGACTGTTATATCTTATTCAATTGTGGACATTTATTCATTCCCACTTATTAGACACTATTTCTGATGGTAAAATGAGCATAAAAGGCAAAATACAGAATTCTGAAATATTAAAACGGAAAAATGGAATTTGGGAAAAAATAAAATGGAATTTGGAAAATAATAAAACGGATTTCATATGGCTCTACTCTCTCCCCACCTACGGGGAAACAAACAAGTATCTAAACCCTTAAAGGGACGGGTTTTATTACTGTGTCTTGCCCAGTGTGGGAAGAACTTTAGTCATTACCGTAGAGCGAGAGCACTAGGTGCCCAGTGTGGAAAGAGCTTTGATTATTGTGTAAATACATGTCAAAAGAATAAGACTTTCAGTAAAAGAGAGCTAAATGGGAACACTGTTAATGTGCATTCTGTCTAACCCTTTCCTTTCCGGGTAATGCTCATTATTGTTTAACCCTTTCCCCACCCCCTGCCTATGCCTCATTGGGACAGGTCTCTACTCGCCAATCAGGAAGGGTATTTCTTTGGGGAGAAAGTATATCATCCATCATTACTGCCTTCGGGCGTGGGAGGGCACAGGAAGTATTGGGGGAAGTGTGGGTGTGTGGGGAGCTACTGCTCATCGCCCTGGAGGGCAAGAAGGACCAGCGCACCACCCCTAGGTTAGTGAATCTTAGGCCCCATCCACTCCCTCTGCTAAACCTCCACTCCAATACTCCTGGCCTACAGTCGGGGACTCAGCCGGACCCAGCTCTGCTGCGTTCCCACTACCAGGTGGCAGTGTACATCCACTCCCATAAAGCAGGGATAATCCACCCTGCTACATATATATATATATATATATATATATATATATATATATATATATATATATATATATATATATATATATATATATATCTGTATGTCATGCATGTCTTAAATGTCATGATTATATTAGTTTAGATGATTAGATTAGATTATTATATCTGTATGTTGTGTATGTCATACATGTCATGAATTGAAAATGGGGGACCCTGATGTAAACAAGACGAAAGTCTCTCTGGTCTGCATCCCCTTAACAATTGTGTGTATTGAGCTGTACTGTACTGTACCCATTCTGCAATCTGTTAATTAAAATGTTCAATCAATCAGTATATATTTGTTATTTATTTTTGGTATAGTGCTTAACAAGCATAATTTAATGTTGCCCAGTTGTGGCCTGTTGAGGGGCAATACGTATCAAAAGTTCCAAAACATCTATTGTGTTTGTATTTGTATTATCCACTATATAAACATAGTAATTATAATATCTACATACATGGCATTTGATTGGAGGCTAGTCTCACTTTGTCCCACAGCAACATTAAAATAGTTTAGATTTGTGTATGTTGTTTATGTAACAAATTTACTTGAAAGTAACGCAATAGTTACTGTCTGAAGTAACTAGTTACTTTTATAATTTGTAACTGAGTAAGTAATTTAGTTACTTTTTGGAAGAAGTAACTAGTAACTGTAACTAGTTACTTTTTTAAAGTAACTTGCCCAACACATTCAAATTGAACTCAAACAGTAACTTGCCCAAATTATTCAAATTGAACTCAAACATGTTCCGTTGTGATGTCACTGCCATCACAACGGAACATGTTTGAGTTCAATTTGAATAATTTAAATAATATGTTGACATTAAAAAAGAACAAATAAAATGATTAAAAACGACATAAAACAATGATACAAATTATAATTAAATATTTAAGTAAAATGTATAGAAATAAAGAAAAATAAGACAATGAAATAAAGATAATAATTCATTTAAAAGCTATTTTAAAAAGGTAAGTTTTGAGCAGTGCCAACCGAGTCTGCTGTCCTAACAGACTTGGGTCTGTAGGGTAAGCACTTATTCCCTCCGCCCTGAACATTTATGGAGATGTACAGGTATGGGCCTTTTAAGTCAGTGATAAAAGTGTCTTTCAAGGATAAGTGAGCTCCTGCACTGATTATTATAGTTCAATATTCAATATTTGATCACCAAAACCCCCCAAAAAGCATAAAAAGGCCCCTGCCTGCCCAAAAAGGGCCCCCAAAAATAGCACAGGCCCAGTGCCTTTTTCAGCCCTTGAGCACCTGCCCCTCGAAAGTCCTGTGCACGTCCCTGAATCTGAGAGTAACGCTCAGACAGGTTGTATGTGATTGTATGATGAGAGAGAGAGAGAGAGAGAGAGAGAGAGAGAGAGAGAGAGAGAGAGAGAGAGAGAGAGAGAGAGAGAGAGAGAGAGAGAGAGAGAGAGATGGAAAAGGAGAAAGAGAGAGAGATCTGTACCTGACTCTGTAGCATTTCCCCAGGATATCGTTTGCGTCCATGTGGTCCAGTTGTTTCCAAAAGGCAAACACATTTTGTCATACCGCATCCGTATCTGAAAGTCATATTTCTTCTTCCTGTCTGGCTGAATGGTATAGCTGAACTCCTTTGTGAAGACATTCTGTCGAGGAGAAGAGATACACGTTCTTGTCAACTCCAAATCACACGGAGCTGCATTGCGCATGTCTCAAATGTGATCTACAGAGCTTTCTGGTGAACTCACATTGGATGTGCATCTGTGCATAGGGAGGATGTGAATGACAGTATATACAGTATATTTATTTTTGTATTTAACCTTTAATTACCGAGGCAAGCAAGTAAGAACAAATGCTTATATACAAAAGCAGCCTGACTAAAAAGCAAAGGCCTTTTGAGGGAAGGGGTGGGGGGGGGGGGAGGCTGCAACTAAAACAAGGTTATGTACATGTAACTGGTCTAAGGTCACCCCTCTGTGTCGTCGTCGAGCATTGGAAGTGAAGACTCAGTCGTGGCCATTTCAGTATTTAATTCTGTTGGCAATACAGATAACACCATTATCTTATGTCCACAGGATGGCGCCAAAACAGCTAGCAGGCCCTTTCAGCATTCCAGATAGTCTCAATGGCATTTTTAATTAAACATTGAAATAACACATTTATAATGAAACAAAGATAATACAAAATAAACAATAGGATCCCTTAAATTACCTGTTGGCAATACAGATAACACCATTATCTTATGTCCACAGGATGGCGCCAAAACAGCTAGCAGGCTGCAATGGGGAAATATGCCATCACGTCAGGTTGAGGCCTACATGTAACTCTCAGACCATAACTACTAGTTCAATCACATGTGTCATACAAAAGAGTTCGCCACCACAGCTAAACCCCATTACAAAAAGTGCAGAATTGTTCACATTAACACAGTTACCACTATATACAATTCCGGTTCATTGCCCGACAACTTATTTACAATAGTGCGTTCTTTTAGACCTGATATATTTACAGACACTGACGCACGTCTTACCCCTTTCAGCATTCCAGATAGTCTGGCGCGAAAGGGGAAGTGCAAGGGGAAATACGTCACTTCGGCAGGAAGTGACGACGGCTTCAAAATAAAAGACTATGAGTAAAAGATAATAATAAACAAATTAAAGTAATACCGTTAGGGAGGGATCTTTGTGGAATACAACATTAGTATATTTTATATACCTGCTACATACTCCCCCCCTGAATTCCGCTAAAATCCCGAACCTACAGGACACACTAACTGGGACCTCCAACACTACGTCAGAACCGGCACGGGTTTACCTGAAGATACACATCTTCAAAATCAACTATAAGTTACCTGTCACACAGGTTCAGAGAAAACAAAAGGGTGTACAGTCCTATGTTTCTCCTAGAATCACTCGGTGCCTTGTACACCAAACCACCCGGCCTACTCGAATCCCATACCTCATCTGTGAGCACATGTGGTAAATACGCCACTTACAGTGTCACAGTGCAAGATAAAATAAAAATCAATGAAACAAAAAAAACTGAAAGAGATAGCACAGAAAGCCTAGGACAGAGTTAGAAGAGACTGGGAACTCCTACCAACCGAACGGCCTCTGAACCATCGTCTCTATCAAACGGTTGACTCTTCTAACCACCCTGCCAGCCCGTGTCCTGACTACACCCTCTGTGCCCCTCAGTGTAGGTGCACGGCAGTCTCGGTCCCGCTCTACAATGGCCGGAATGACTACCGGAACAACGGTCGGGGCCCTTGGCACTGCGTCTGATGTGTCAACTGTGGACTGGGCACTACTTGCATCAACCACCGACACTGTCTCTATATCAGACTGATCTTCGTCCACATCAGCTACGTCACAGGAGCCATGACTGGTAGCCTCTTCAGCCCCACTCAACACCCATGCCTCCGTCCTATCCTCTGAACCCCTCTCTCCCTCCAGAGAGTCGACGAGAGCCATCTGAGACCCGTCCTCTGATCCTCTCTCTTCCTCCAGAGAGTCGATGAGGCCCATCTGAGACCCATCCTCTGATCCTCCAAGACTGTCTTCAGTCTCCGGCGCGTTCCCATCAGCAGTCTCTATGGGTAGGAAGCTGATATCCAGAATCAGGTTGCGATGCACCACTCTCGTCTTCCCCTTCTCATCTTCCAACTTGTAGACATGAGTCTGTGGGTTGCTGTCCATGACAGTATAGACTGTTGGTTCCCACTTGTCCGCAAGTTTCTTCTTCCCCCTCTCACCTTTGTTTGCGAGGAGCACCCTGTCTCCCACGTTCAAGCAGATCCCCTTGACTTTACGGTTATAACCTCTGGCTTGCTTGTCTTGCTCCTTGACAGCATGTCTCCGAGCAACGTCTGCTGCTTCATGGAGGTGGGACATAAGCGTTGTCGCGTAACTGCTGTAGTCAACAACCACTGGGTCATGCAGAACCTGTCTGAACATTACGTCAACAGGGAGCCTCGGAATCCGCCCAAACATTAGGTGGAAAGGTGCATACCCAGTAGTCTCATGCACCGTCGCATTGTATGCAAATGTCAGAGTCTGTATTTGCTGAGGCCACCTGGCCTTCTCCCTCAGCGGCAGCGAACGGATCATGCCTCCCAGGGTTCTGTTAAACCTCTCAGTCCCTCCGTTCCCCATGGGATGGTAGGCGGTAGTGTGTGACTTGGAGACTCCCGACAGTCTAAGCAGTTCCGCAATGAGCTCGCTCTCGAAGTTGGCTCCTTGATCCGTATGTATGCGCTTCGCAAATCCATACACACAGAACACGTGATCCCACAACTTCCTCGCAACTTGCTTCGCTCGTTGATTCGAGCAGGGAAAGGCATGTGCCAACTTCGTGAAATGATCCGTCAGGACAAGGACATCTACTGAACGCTGATTGTTATCCTCTGCACTCCAGAAGTCCAAACACACCAGTTCCATGGGAGCGGAGGTCCTTATACTCTCAAGCGGAGCCCTGGCAGACGGATCTGGAGTCTTGGCCAAAATGCACCTCTGGCAGCACTTCACATAGTCCTTAACTTGGCGCTCCATCCTTGGCCAAAAGAAGCGTTGTCTTGTCAGGTAGATCGTCCTTGCCTGCCCTTGATGTCCGGCTAGGTCATGCACGCCCCGCAAGGCCTTGTCCACTAGACTCCGGGGTAAGACGAACTGAAGCCTCCTCTGCTTGCTCAACGGATCTTTGGTGATTCTATAGAGCACTCCGTCAGTGACCTTCAGTCTCTCCCATTGTCTGATCAGCACCAGAGCACTCGCGCCCAGACCGTCTCTCTCTCGCCTCGATGGCCTCCTCTGTCGAGTCAGAAAAGACGTGACCTTTGAGATGTCAGGGTCACTCTCTTGGCTCCTCTGAAGCTCTGTCAGGGAAAAGGCAGGCAGCGAATCCTGTCCCGGCGGAGCAAGATGTTGAACGGTCTGTACCAACTCTGTCGCCCTGGACTCTGCAGCTGCATCCCAATGGTCATGAGAATCAAGGACCGCCTTCACAGCGCTGTCACACAGGGGCGGCGAACACTGGGACTGCATCACAGCGACGCTCTCTGACCTCTCCGCCCGTTGACACTGGACCCTCAAACGGAAGGCATCTTGAACTCCGTTCACTCCAACCTCACCCGCTTCGGCGAGCAGATTGCCGTAGGACTCAGTGACCAGCCGGCGCCCAACCGTCTTGGCAAACGGATCCCGGCTGAGAGCATCAGCCACCACATTCTTGACTCCTGCGATGTGCTTCAGGCTGAACGTATAAGGAGCGAGCTTCGCGACCCACCGTTGTTCACAAGCGTCGAGCTTAGGCTTTGTCATTATATAGGTGAGTGGATTATTGTCCGTCCATACAGTGAAGGAGTTGCCCTTCAGCCAATGGCTGAACTTGTCACACACACTCCACTTCAGTGCCAAAAACTCGAGCCGATGGGCTGGGTAATTCTTCTGAGAACTGCTCAGGGTCTTGCTTGCGAAAGCTATGGGGCGTGCTTTACTTTCACCAGCTGGTACTTGTGACAACACCGCCCCGAGCCCGTCCAATGAAGCATCGGTCGACAGAATCAAGGGACGTGAGAAATCAGGATGCGCCAGAACCACGCAGTCCAGCAGACTCTCTCTTAGACTGACGAAGGCGACGTCACACTCTGAAGTCCAGTCATCGGGTCCCAGTCTCCTGAATGTTCCTGCCTTCACCTTCACCCTTCCTTTCCTCTTCTGTCCCCCAGTCAGGGCGAACAGCGGTTTGGCGATGGAAGAGCAATTAGGGATGAAGTGCTGATAGAAGAAGACCATTCCCAGATAGGACTTTATCCTCCGTACTGAGGGCGTGCACCCGTCTTCTTCCATCAGATCTGTGCTAGACATGCTGGATATGACCTCCACCTTCGCAGGATCCACAGCCACTCCGTTACCATCTATGATATGGCCCAGAAACTTGACAGACGACCTCATCAGATGACACTTTTTCGGGCTCAACTTGAGGTTGTGGTCTCGCAGTCGCTGGAAGACGACCTCCAGTCTTTGTAACGCCTCCTCTTCCGTCGATCCGAAGACCAGTAGGTCGTCCAGATAGCATAACAGGCTGCTGAAGTTCATGTCTCCGAATATACTCAGCATCATGCGCATAAATGAGGCAGGACTATTGCACAGTCCCTGCGGCATTCTATTATACTCATGCAGGCCTATCGGTGTAGTGAACGCCGTGTATCTCTTATCCTCTTCAGCCATGGGAATGTTGTAGAAGCCGGACGTCAAGTCCATCGTGCTGAAGAAGGTGTTCCCCCCCAAGGCGGCCAGACAGTCCGACTGATGTGGAAGAGGATGGGCGTCTTTCAGTGTTCTTGCATTCAACCATCGGAAATCGGTGCAGATCCTCAGATTACCGTTCTTTTTCCATACCATCACCAGCGGTGAAGCATAATCACTCACTGATTTTCGGATTATCCCTTGCTGCTCCATGTCTGTCAAGACCTGTCGTAGTTTCTGGTAGTGAGCAGGGGGTACTCTCCGGTAAGGAAGGCGGAATGGACGATCATCGGTCAGTCGAATGCGGTGGACGAAGCCCTTTGCCTCACCACAGTCCATCTCATGCTTGGAGAAGATGTCGGTGTAAGACTCGAGCAGCTGGACCAACTTCTCCTTCCCTGCGTTGCTGGTATGACAGGGTTGGATATCGAGTTTGTCAAGACCAACATCACGTAGCCTCTGCTCGAAGTCAGAGGGACTGGTTGCCGTATGGTGCTCAGTCGCGGGAGCGCTGTCGATCCGACTACAGCCTTGGAGTAGCTCCAAATCCTCCACAGCTAAGCAGGGAGACACATCTGCCAGCTTACAGTTCCTCTTCAGCGTAACAGGTCTGTCAGACAGGTTGGTGACCTTCATGGGGACCCACCCATCACCCCACAGAGGTGTCACGACCCGACCAACCATGATATTACGTGGCATGGACCTTGATGAAGTCGGCTCCACTATCACAGTGCTTCCCGGTGACATGACGGTGTTCTTGGGCAGTTTACCCCAGACGAGGTGTTCTTGCATCGCCAGAAGAGTGATCGACTGCTTGAGCTTGACCGTGCCGATCTTATCCGGTACCTTTTCACCCCTCCATCGGGACGTATTCGCCATGAGGTCCAAGAACTGTTCACACCCTGGGGATGAGGATGGGCTACAGACGGAGATGAGCCGCCAGTAATCGTCACTGTCCTTCAACTTGTGCATGAGGAACTTGATCACATTCGTGCCGATGATGAGATCATCCCTATGGCCCGGCACCACAAGGACTGGTACGATGCAGCTCACTCCATATACTTTCAGTTCAACTTCGTACACACACTTCGGTTTAGTGAGTTTTCCTCCACACCCCACTAAAACCACGTCCTCAGTCATCGGTCTTCGTTCTTGCAATACTTTTCCTTTCAACATCCTTTCCTCTGCATCTTCACTGAAAGTACAGGCCATGGAGCCTGAGTCGAGCATCCCTTGCATCTGAAACATATTATTCACGTTGACTGGAGCATAGAACAGCTCATCATACGGCTCAACTCTTTGCGTGTTCTGTGCTATGATCTTCACACCAGCCGGCGCTGCACTGCACTCTTTCACATAACACTGTTCATGTTCACTTTCAGCACTGAGGGTCTGACTCTCCTCACCCACACGTTCCCTCCTCCAATGCGGGTTAGTCAGTTTAAAGACTGCTGCTCTCTGGGTGAGCGCGCGCCCTGGCCTCTCTGTCTGGGAGGGGAACTGCGACAGTCTCTGTGGATATGGCCAGGTTTAAAGCAACCCAAACACAGGTGCTCCCGCATGCAGTGCGCCACAGTGGAGTGCTCCGCCGATCTGCATATCTTGCAGTCAAACTGTTGTCGTCCATACCTTGGCTGGTTGTTCTGAGCCATTGGCTGGTAGCTCTGAGGGATCGGCAGAATGTTCTGAGCCATCGGCTGGTAGCTCTGAGGGATCGGCAGAATGTTCTGAGCCATCGGCTGGTAGCTCTGAGGGATCGGCAGAATGTTCTGAGCCATCGCTTGGCTATTCTGCGCCATCGCTTGACTGTTCTGAGAGAGTGTCCGGTCAAGCAGGCCGATCAAAGTCATCAGACAGTTCCCATCTATCTGAGGAGCAGACGTGACACTCGCTCCCACCTGGACAGGGGGCGACTCTGGAAGGTTAGGCGTAGACAACCCCTCGAACACAGGTGTCTGGACATGAACTGTTAAAGGTCTCCCCAGACCTGCATGGTTTGTTCTGGCGTCCCGCTGTCCTCTCATGCTGATCTGATGACGGTCAACATGTTCCTGTATTTCACCAGCTGTCCACTTCTCTGGCGCTTTGAACCGCAAGATTGCGGCAAGGGAAGGATCAGGGCAATACTTTACGAACATCATGGTCACCTCTCGACGGGGGTCATCAATATGTCGCCCATGCCTGCTCAGGCCCTCCTCTGCTGCATCAACAGCCTTGTTAAGTCGGATCCAATACTCGACAGGGTCCTCCCCTGACACAGGCACAGTGTTATAGAAATCCGCAAGAGGCATACTTGAGCATGACACGCCACCGAAATGTTGTTTCAGTATGTCTATCACAACCCTCGGGTTCTCTTGAGGCTTTAGTAACGGGTTGCTACGGAGCGTTATCTTTACAATGTCTCTGGCTCTGCCCATCAGTCTGGACAACATCTCCTGATGCTGCTCGTCCACTCCTATACCTCTCTTCCTCAGGTAGGTGTCCATGAGCTCCTCCCACTCATGCACTGAGAGCTTGTCAGATCCATCTCCTCTGTACACTGGAGGCTCCCTCACATCCGACTGCATGACCAGCTTTACACCAGTCAGGTTGAGTGTGGAGTCGACGCGTGGTTGGCTCCCGCCCGGGTATCGAACCCGCTCTTGACTGCCTTCATTCGCCCGGCTCTCTCCCCTCATCTGAGCCGATATTGACTGCCCCACCTGCTGGGCGATGTGTGATATCAGGTCACTCAATGCTGGGTCGTTCCTGTCGGGGATGGCCGTAGGTGAAAAGGCAGGCCTGTGGGCAAAGGGTGTGTGGCTCGGTAGATGGGTTGAGGTGAAGACTGGGGAACATTCATTGCCCGGGGCACTAACCTGCTGGGTCTGACTGGGCGCTCGTGACCTCCCTTCACCACCCTGCCAGCCCAGTGAGTTAAATCGAGCCAACAGCTGTGCCCCCCTCCCGGACGCAAAATCACTAGGGCCATGAACCACCCTCTCCTCAATGGCTCCCCCCTCTACAACAGACCCGCTCTCTGAAACGGCCTCCACCTCTACATTATCGCGATCCATTCTATTTTATTTTCTAAAATGGGCTATCAACAAAAGAGAAAAAAATTAAATATATACTGCGGATCACAATATGTTTACCTTGGCCATTACCAATACTATGCCAAAATAGTGGAGAAATATTTGATTATAATATTTTTCTTGGCTATTCCACTACGAGAGGGGAGAAGAAAAATATATAACAAGGTCACTATATTTTTCATTTGGCTATACCACCACAAAGGAGGAGAAGAAAAATATATTACCAGGTCACTATATTTTTCAATTGGCTATTCCACCACAAAAGAGGAAAAGAAAAATATACTATCAGGTCACTATATTTTTCAATTGGCTATTTCACCACAAAGGAGGAGAAGAAAAATATATTATCAGGTCACTATATTTTTCAATTGGCTATTCCACCACAAAGGAGGAGAAGAAAAATATATTATCAGGTCACTATATTTTTCAATTGGCTATTCCACCACAAAAGAGGAAAAGATAAATATATTATCAGGTCACTATATCTTTCAATTGGCTATTCCACCACAAAGGAGGAGAAGAAAAATATATTATCAGGTCACTATATTTTTCAATTGGCTATTCCTATACCAGGAAAGAGAATAAAAATATATATATACGTTGGTCACAATATTTTTCAATAAACCAGAAATCAGAAATCAAATAAAGAAGAAAAAAAATTCACTTCGACGACACTCTTCCCGGCGACCAATCTGGCGTTGGTTCTTGTGTTGTCCTGGTCACGGCACCACTGTAACTGGTCTAAGGTCACCCCTCTGTGTCGTCGTCGTGCATTGGAAGTGAAGACTCAGTCGTGGCCATTTCAGTATTTAATTCTGTTGGCAATACAGATAACACCATTATCTTATGTCCACAGGATGGCGCCAAAACAGCTAGCAGGCCCTTTCAGCATTCCAGATAGTCTCAATGGCATTTTTAATCAAACATTGAAATAACACATTTATAATGAAACAAAGATAATACAAAATAAACAATAGGATCCCTTAAATTACCTGTTGGCAATACAGATAACACCATTATCTTATGTCCACAGGATGGCGCCAAAACAGCTAGCAGGCTGCAATGGGGAAATATGCCATCACGTCAGGTTGAGGCCTACATGTAACTCTCAGACCATAACTACTAGTTCAATCACATGTGTCATACAAAAGAGTTCGCCACCACAGCTAAACCCCATTACAAAAAGTGCAGAATTGTTCACATTAACACAGTTACCACTATATACAATTCCGGTTCATTGCCCGACAACTTATTTACAATAGTGCGTTCTTTTAGACCTGATATATTTACAGACACTGACGCACGTCTTACCCCTTTCAGCATTCCAGATAGTCTGGCGCGAAAGGGGAAGTGCAAGGGGAAATACGTCACTTCGGCAGGAAGTGACGACGGCTTCAAAATAAAAGACTATGAGTAAAAGATAATAATAAACAAATTAAAGTAATAACATTAGGGAGGGATCTTTGTGGAATACAACATTAGTATATTTTATATACCTGCTACATACATACTAGGGCTGACCCCTATTAATCGATTAGTCGACTAATCGGTCGAAAGGAGCCGTAGTCGACTGGCCAACCTCTTAGTCGAATATATTTAAAAAAAATTAAATTAAAAAAAAAATTAATATTTTCCAAAAGAAAAGAGGCCTAGAAGCGTAGCTAACGCTAATGGCACGCACACCAGAGGCTAACTGCCTACGAAAACAGGCACAGAGGCACTGAAAGAGGATTTCACCCATCTAATGAACACACTAGACTAGACAAATATCAAGATGTATCCATCAGTGGACCAATTGCATGCTTTTGCAGAGGACAAGAAGCCTTCAGTCGACTCCTTCAGACATTAAGCACCCCCCACAGCCCAAATGGAATGATAAAAAAAAACAAAAAATAAAAAAAAAAAATAAAAAAATCCTAGTCGACCATCCAAATCCTTAGTCGGAGACAGCCCTAGTACATACATACAAGTAAATACAATTACAGTAGCAATAGTAAGGAAAATTACAATAAATAAGGGAGAGAGAAGGAAAGCGAGAGAGAGGGAAAAAGAGAAAGGGAGAGTGAGAACCAGAGAGAGAGAAAGGGAAGAAAGGGGGAGGGAGGTAGGTGAGAGAGCTTAGGGGGACGAGAGAAGAGTCTGGGGGCTATGCATGCGATTGGGAGGCAGTCAGCAGGTGCAACAGTCGGTTATGATCTGTTGCGGATTTTGTTTAAAAGCAGTGAGCGATGTGAGGGCAGTGAGTTTACTGTAAGTATATCAGTAAAATCATATTGTCCACAATACCTGCCTGCCAGTGTCACAGGTGCTCCTGTACTGTAAGTTGCTCTCTAGCAGTGAGGAGCGACCCTCCTGTCCATGGTCTTCCACCGCACATGGACGCCCTTTGAGGATTCAGATAAAACCGCTGAAATCTGCTCTGGAGTTATCGCTAAAGGGGATACGGTGAGGATTATTGTCTGAATAATTAAACAAACTTTGAGGCATTCTGCAAGCATATATCCTCCGAAGGCTAGAACAGCCACATCTGTTGAGGTGGGCACTGAGATACCATCATTCACGCCACACCTTACCATCAGTAGATTAGATTATATTCAATGTAATGAGTGCAAATGTAACAGTACAGTGCAATAGTAATATACAATGTACATGTGATTAAACTGGGTATAAAATATAAATTAGTACTACTGTGTGTAGTGCTAATCAGATGTATGTACAGAGTTGTAATATTAATATGTACAGTGGTAAATGGTAAATGGTGCATATAGCACTTTTATCCAAAACGCTTTACAATTACATCACATTCACACATTCACACACCGACGGCAGAGGCAACCATGCAAGGTGGGTCAATTAGGGGTTAAGTGTCTTGCTCAAGGACAATTAGACACACTGCCCGAGAGGAGCAGGAATTTAACTGGGATTACCAGACCCCCCCCCAGTGATACAGGTATAAAGACACTATGGTAGTAAGTCAAGACTAGTGGGTCTTGGACTTCCTGACCTGAAGACCCCAGGTGGTGAGAGCAAGCAACTGCACCTCCGCATCCATCACTCTCAACACAGGGGCCCCCCAGGGCTGTGTTCTGAGCCCCCTCCTATACTCGCTGTACACACATGACTGTGTGGCACAGCGGAACAACAACACTATTATCAAGTTTGCTGACGACGCATCCTGACTGGTAACATGATACATCACCTCCTGGTTTGGGAATAGCACCGCACAAGACCGCAGCAGACTACAGAGATTGGCCCGTTCAGCCGAGCGCACAATTGGAGGTGGGCTTCCCACTCTCCAGGACATTTACAACAAGCGTTGCAGGGCCAAGGCCAAGGGAATAATGAAAGACTCCAGCCACCCAAACAACTGCCTCTTTGAACTGCTGCGGTCAGGCAAGCGCTACCGGAGTCTCATGGCCAGTACAGAGAGACTCAGAACCCAGGTGGCCAGCATACTCGGCCCGATTCCGGCTACCGGTCGGCACACTCGGCACTTTTCCGGCACGGCACGCCAACGATGAGCCGGATCTGGCCCGGTAATGGTTGCCGTGCCAGAGCCGACTCCGGCTCACCAAAGATAAACCGGCTCGCCAAAGATTAGCCGGCTCTGGCCCGTTAATGGTTGCCGGGCCAGAGCCGACTCTGGCTCGCCAAAGATTAGCCGGCTCTGGCCCGTTAATGGTTGCCGGACCAGAGCCGACTCCGGCTCGCCAAAGATTAGGCGGCTCTGGCCCGGTAAAAGTTGCCGGGCCAGAACCGACTCCGGCTCGCCAAAGATTAGCCGGCTCTGGCCCGGTAATGGTTGCCGGGCCAGAGCCGACTCCGGCTCGCCAAAGATTAGCCGGCTCTGGGCCGGTAATGGTTGCCGGGCCAGAGCCGACTCCGGCTCGCCAAAGATTAGCCGGCTCTGGCTCGGTAATGGGTTTGCCGGGCCAGAGCCAAAGTTTCAGTCAAGCGACGCCGCCCCCACACACAACAGCGGTGTGATTGGCAGAATCGACTGTCAATCAAAATTGTTCCATTGAGACCACCGCAACACTTCCGTCAAATGAGTGAATACAGCTGTACTGTACCCACTCTGCAGTCTGTCAATAAAGCTTTCAATCAATCAATCAGACAAATGCATAGAAAAGCCCTTATTATAACCAAATAACCAAAAATTATATTATTGTTTATGAAAATGTTTTAGCCCTATGCTTGCCTATTATTTTAATGGCAACAAATAAAATAATAATAATAAAATGAATAAATAAAATGTTAGAGGAGTGGAGGGGGGGGGCAGAGCGAGGTGGGTGTTAGAGGAGTGGAGGGGGGGGGGGCAGAGCCTCATAAAGCTAACATTAGCTGCACTCATAGGAGCCTGTTGATGTAGCCTCATAAAGCTAACATTAGCTGCACTCATAGCAGCGTGTTGATGTAGTCTCATAAAGCTAACATTAGCTGCACTCATAGGAGCCTGTTGATGTAGCCTCATAAAGCTAACATTAGCTGCACTCATAGGAGCATGTTGATGTAGCCTCATAAAGCTAACATTAACTGCACTCATAGGAGCCTGTTGATGTAGCCTCATAAAGCTAACATTAGCTGCACTCATAGCAGCGTGTTGATGTATCCTCATAAAGCTAACATTAGCTGCACTCATAGGAGCCTGTTGATGTAGCCTCATAAAGCTAACATTAGCTGCACTCATAGGAGCCTGTTGATGTAGCCTCATAAAGCTAACATTAGCTGCACTCATAGGAGCGTGTTGATGTAGCCTCATAAAGCTAACATTAGCTGCACTCATAGCAGCGTGTTGATGTAGCCTCATAAAGCTAACATTAGCTGCACTCATAGGAGCGTGTTGATGTAGCCTCATAAAGCTAACAAGAGTATATGTAATACTGTGGTTATGGCCTTTAACTAGCAACTCATAGCTAACATAATAATACTGTGGTTAAGGCCTTTAACTAGCAGCTCAGTAGTTAAGATAAAATACTGTGGTTAAGGCCTTTAACCAGCAGCTCAGTAGCTAACATAACAATACTGTGGTTAAGGCCTTTAACCAGCAGCTCAGTAGCTAACATAACAATACTGTGGTTAATGCCTTTAACCAGCAGCTCATAGTAGCTAATGTAATACTGTGGTTAAGGCCGTTAACTAGTAGCTCAACGTAGCTAACATAACCAATACTGTGGTTAATGCCTTTAACCAGCAGCTCATTAGCTAATGTAATACTGTGGTTAAGGCCTTTAACCAGCAGCTCAGTAGCTAACATAACAATACTGTGGTTAATGCCTTTAACCAGCAGCTCATTAGCTAATGTAATACTGTGGTTATAAGGCCGTTAACTAGCAGCTCAGTAGCTAATGTAATACTGTGGTTAAGGCCTTTAACTAGCAGCTCAGTAGCTAACATAACAATACTGTGGTTAAGGCCTTTAACCAGCAGCTCAGTAGCTAACATAACAATACTGTGGTTAAGGCCTTTAACCAGCAGCTGATCAGTAGCTAATGTAATACTGTGGTTAAGGCCTTTAACTAGCAGCTCAGTAGCTAACATAACAATACTGTGGTTAAGCACTTTAACCAGCAGCTCAGTAGCTAACATAACAATACTGTGGTTAATGCCTTTAACCAGCAGCTCATTAGCTAATGTAATACTGTGGTTAAGGCCGTTAACTAGCAGCTCAACGTAGCTAACATAACAATACTGTGGTTAAGGCCTTTAACCAGCAGATCAGTACCTAACATAACAATACTGTGGTTAAGGCCTTTAAACAGCAGCTGATCAGTAGCTAATGTAATACTGTGGTTAAGGCCTTTAACTAGCAGCTCAGTAGCTAACATAACAATACTGTGGTTAAGGCCTTTAACCAGAAGCTCAGTAGCTAACATAACAATACTGTGGTTAATGCCTTTAACTAGCAGCTCAGTAGCTAACATAACAATACTGTGGTTAAGGCCATTAACCAGCAGCTGATCAGTAGCTAATGTAATACTGTGGTTAAGGCCTTTAACTAGCAGCTCAGTAGCTAACATAACAATACTGTGGTTAAGGCCTTTAACCAGCAGCTCAGTAGCTAACATAACAATACTGTGGTTAAGGCCTTTAACTAGCAGCTCAGTAGCTAACATAACAATACTGTGGTTAAGGCATTTAACCAGCAGCTCAGTAGCTAACATAACAATACTGTGGTTAATGCCTTTAACCAGCAGCTCAGTAGCTAACATAACAATACTGTGGTTACGGCCTTTAACTAGCAGCTCAGCTAACATAACAATACTGTGGTTAAGGCCTTTAACCAGCAGCTCAGTAGCTAACATAACAATACTGTGGTCAAGGCCTTTAACTAGCAGCTCAGTAGCTAACATAACAATACTGTGGTTAAGGCATTTAACCAGCAGCTCAGTAGCTAACATAACAATACTGTGGTTAATGCCTTTAACCAGCAGCTCATAGTAGCTAATGTAATACTGTGGTTAAGGCCGTTAACTAGTAGCTCAACGTAGCTAACATAACCAATACTGTGGTTAATGCCTTTAATCAGCAGCTCATTAGCTAATGTAATACTGTGGTTAAGGCCTTTAACCAGCAGCTCAGTAGCTAACATAACAATACTGTGGTTAATGCCTTTAACCAGCAGCTCATTAGCTAATGTAATACTGTGGTTATAAGGCCGTTAACTAGCAGCTCAGTAGCTAATGTAATACTGTGGTTAAGGCCTTTAACTAGCAGCTCAGTAGCTAACATAACAATACTGTGGTTGAGGCCTTTAACCAGCAGCTCAGTAGCTAACATAACAATACTGTGGTTAAGGCCTTTAACCAGCAGCTGATCAGTAGCTAATGTAATACTGTGGTTAAGGCCTTTAACTAGCAGCTCAGTAGCTAACATAACAATACTGTGGTTAAGCACTTTAACCAGCAGCTCAGTAGCTAACATAAGAATACTGTGGTTAATGCCTTTAACCAGCAGCTCATTAGCTAATGTAATACTGTGGTTAAGGCCGTTAACTAGCAGCTCAACGTAGCTAACATAACAATACTGTGGTTAAGGCCTTTAACCAGCAGATCAGTACCTAACATAACAATACTGTGGTTAAGGCCTTTAAACAGCAGCTGATCAGTAGCTAATGTAATACTGTGGTTAAGGCCTTTAACTAGCAGCTCAGTAGCTAACATAACAATACTGTGGTTAAGGCTTTTAACCAGCAGCTCAGTAGCTAACATAACAATACTGTGGTTAATGCCTTTAACTAGCAGCTCAGTAGCTAACATAACAATACTGTGGTTAAGGCCTTTAACCAGCAGCTGATCAGTAGCTAATGTAATACTGTGGTTAAGGCCTTTAACTAGCAGCTCAGTAGCTAACATAACAATACTGTGGTTAAGGCCTTTAACCAGCAGCTCAGTAGCTAACATAACAATACTGTGGTTAAGGCCTTTAACTAGCAGCTCAGTAGCTAACATAACAATACTGTGGTTAAGGCATTTAACCAGCAGCTCAGTAGCTAACATAACAATACTGTGGTTAATGCCTTTAACCAGCAGCTCAGTAGCTAACATAACAATACTGTGGTTACGGCCTTTAACTAGCAGCTCAGCTAACATAACAATACTGTGGTTAAGGCCTTTAACCAGCAGCTCAGTAGCTAACATAACAATACTGTGGTTAATACCTTTAACCAGCAGCTCAGTAGCTAATGTAATACTGTGGTTAAGGCCTTTCACCAGCAGCTCAGTAGCTAACATAACAATACTGTGGTTAAGGCCTTTAACTAGCAGCTCAGTAGCTAACATAACAATACTGTGGTTAAGGCCTTTAACCAGCAGCTCAGTAGCTAACATAACAATACTGTGGTCAAGGCCTTTAACTAGCAGCTCAGTAGCTAACATAACAATACTGTGGTTAAGGCCTTTAACCAGCAGCTCAGTAGCTAACATAACAATACTGTGGTCAAGGCCTTTAACTAGCAGCTCAGTAGCTAACATAACAATACTGTGGTTAAGGCATTTAACCAGCAGCTCAGTAGCTAACATAAGAATACTGTGGTTAATGCCTTTAACCAGCAGCTCAGTAGCTAACATAACAATACTGTGGTTACGGCCTTTAACTAGCAGCTCAGCTAACATAACAATACTGTGGTTAAGGCCTTTAACCAGCAGCTCAGTAGCTAACATAACAATACTGTGGTTAATACCTTTAACCAGCAGCTCAGTAGCTAATGTAATACTGTGGTTAAGGCCTTTAACCAGCAGCTCAGTAGCTAACATAACAATACTGTGGTTAAGGCCTTTAACTAGCAGCTCAGTAGCTAACATAACAATACTGTGGTTAAGGCCTTTAACCAGCATATCAGTAGCTAACATAACAATACTGTGGTTAAGGCCTTTAACCAGCAGCTCAGTAGCTAACATAATACTGTGGTTAAGGCCTTTAACCAGCAGCTGATCAGTAGCTAATGTAATACTGTGGTTAAGGCCTTTAACTAGCAACTCAGTAGCTAACATAACAATACTGTGGTTAAGGCCTTTAACCAGCAGCTCAGTAGCTAACATAACAATACTGTGGTTAAGGCCTTTAACTAGCAGCTCAGTAGCTAACATAACAATACTGTGGTTAAGGCCTTTAACCAGCAGCTCAGTAGCTAACATAACAATACTGTGGTTAAGGCCTTTAACCAGCAGCTCAGTAGCTAACATAACAATACTGTGGTTAAGGCCTTTAACCAGCAGCTGATCAGTAGCTAATGTAATACTGTGGTAAAGGCCTTTAACTAGCAGCTCAGTAGCTAACATAACAATACTGTGGTTAAGGCCTTTAACCAGCAGCTCAGTAGCTAACATAACAATACTGTGGTTAATGCCTTTAACCAGCAGCTCAGTAGCTAACATAACAAGACTGTGGTTAAGGCCTTTAACCAGCAGCTCAGTAGCTAACATAACAATACTGTGGTTAATGCCTTTAACCAGCAGCTCAGTAGCTAATGTAATACTGTGGTTAAGGCCGTTAACTAGCAGCTCAGTAGCTAACATAACAATACTGTGGTTAAGGCCTTTAACGTAAGGTTATGGATATAACCAAGTTCTGTGAGTTATGGTGCGCTCAGCACCAGTTGCACTGTACCTCACTTCGTGCACGAGCACTGAATACAAAATTCCACCATGTACCTTTACATCCCCATATTCATCTGACCACACCCCCTTCCGCTTACCTTCATAAGCAGGTGTGTGGTCACCTACTCGCCTCCTTCCCAAACTTTCACCACAAGGCGAGATCAAGGGCAGCAGCGGCGTCCTGGTGCTGAGCGCACCATAACTCATAGAACTTGGTTATATCCATAACCTTACGTTCTGTTTCGTTAAGGCTTCGCTCAGCACCAGTTGCACAACAGGGGCTGAGCGGGAGCCTTAGCCCGACAAATACACCCCGCTGAGGCCCCCCACAACCATCAGACCGGGGAGGACCGAGCCCCCCCGACCCTCCCTAATGGAGGATACCCTCCCTATTGGAGGCTTACGGGAGGGAGACGGATCCGACCAGGCGAAGAGGAACTCAAGCAACTCAACGCACAGGGTGAGCAGACCGTGGCTTGACCCCACGACTACACACACGCACAACCCGCATGCCACCAGGGAACGAACGGAAGGAACAACCTCGTTACTGCCCCCAAAAATCACGGGGTCAAGAGCAACCCTAACCCCGTGGCAAGGCCGTAGCAGCGGAGCGCGAAGGAAGACCCAGTCCCACTGAAGGGACTGGATCCCCTGGAAAAAGGGGGCCTGGAGAGGTCAATGACGCCAGGCATCAAGACCCCACCAGGTGGTCACATAGTGACACCGCCCCCCACATCGCCAGCGTATTCGGATAGGGCCCCTCCAAGAGCGGGCCCTTTCCCCCCAATAGCACACCGCCTGGCACACTGACTCTGAAACACAGGCAGTCAGCATGGCCGTAAGCACTCAAAAGGTTAACCAACGGAAGCAGGCAGCGCACCAGGGAAACCAGGCAGCAGGCTGTAACCTGAGCCTGGAGCACTGCGGACAAGACAGGCGCCAAAGGAGTCAGCTGAAAACAGCCCCCCCGGCGGAAGGGGCGTATGCTGGCGTTGTTGATCACCATGACAAAGCCTCCATTAAAAAAAAACCACCCAGAGGGGTTGAGGCAGAGAAGGCTGACATGATTGGCAGACGTCATGAACGTGCAGGGGCACACTCAACCGGGTAACCCGGGAGTTGACTCTGCTCCAACACACCAGGGAATCAACCACCCTCGTGGCACAGACGGTGGTTGTTCCTATAACCCCTCAAGAAAAAAGGGTTATCCCAGGCCTACGGTATCAACGAAACTTTACTTCGGACCAGGCCTGGCGGCACGGGAAGCACAGGGTTACCAGAGGAGGTCCAAGACCACCCCAACAGCCCCCTCTTCGCCACGCGTGAGAGAGGAGCGAAAAGAATGGAGAACCAGCCCTAAGCACACCGCACTTGGTATTCCCAGGCGGTCTCCCAACCAAGTACTAACCAGGACCGAACCTGCTTAGCTTCCGAGATCGGACGAGATCGGGCGTGTACAGGTTGGTATGGCTGTAAGCCATTAAGATAGTGCAGAGTACAACATGTACCCAACAAAGGGTCTCTATAACGCCTAACCCTGTGACACCCGGAAAAAGCACAAGTCCCTCAGGGTACCAGAACAGCAGATCTGCATCCCCGGCGGACAACGGGTTAACTGACCTGCACCCGCGTGACCAGACCAGTCCCGTGTCCTAACCACGCCGACATGCCCACTCCAGGAGAGGGGGTAGGTATGCGTGTCGATCTAAAACATGAAAAGAGGGCGCCACCCATACGGTCCCATTTGGACCGTGCTCAGTGGCCCACCCCAAGGGCGTGAGACCCCTCTACCTATGTTCAGATCTATTCCGTTAACATCCCCCAGATATGAACGAGAATTCATCAAGACAACCTAGTAAACTGGCGCTTGGAAGAGACAAAACTCCATCCCAGTTGCCCTATAAAAACGCTGTTTTAACAAGCAACCAAGGCGCACTTAGCCCCTGCGTGATTCTTTAACAGAAACACACGAGCCAGCACTATGTATGCGTCGAGACCCAAACACATCAATGGATAGTCTAGCAAGACACCAAACATTGTTCCTCCAAGTCGCCTGGGAGAACGACACGGAGCCGTCGTGCTTCATGTACCTTCCTCTTTTTATTCAAAAAAAAAAGAAACACAGACTGACATGAATCCCACGTGACGCAGCTGAGGGTAAATATTTTTACATTTTTACATCCCACCACCCTCGCCATAGGGAGGAGACGGAAATCCCCAGAGAGACATCCCACGCGAGCTGTATAGATTGAAAAGAATATATTGCAACATTGAGCTATGTAATATTTGGGCTAGGGCTCTCCGAGGAGGAGGCACTGAACCAATACACACTCAATAATCGAATTGAATCGAATACACACACAATAGAGCAGAACTCCTTTTTGAAGTTCCACTCACCTTGACAATCTGAGGAGGAGGCTCTGAACTCTGAGGAGGCTCCCTCACAGAGAAGGAGAGTCCGAACTCACAGAAGGCCCGAGGAGGAGCTTTGTGAGGAGGAGCCCTGACAACTCCCTGAAACAGATCCATAACATGGACCTGAACAACTCACGGAAGTCTTACCAACAGAGACGCGCACAGTGACATACTCTATGGCGGGGGGATTTCTGCGGTGCACACGCCCAATCTTCCAGGGCGTGGGACCAGGAAACTCCCCCCCCCCCCTCTTACCCTGTAACGTGCCGAACAGCAACGTGACAGGAACCTTGAAGGACAGGAGGTTTTAACCCCTGACCAATCAGAAAAGGGGAGGAAAGGATTACCAGTTCACCCCTTTACGACCCCACATCCATGATACAATGTAATGACAAATAGAGCATGACACAGTCATATTCTACTACATGAAGTATCTAACAGCTTCACATAGCTCATGCGCTAACCTGCTATCTGATTTTTACTAAGGAAAAAACACAGAATAGAGAGGTCCCCCTTTAAGAGCCCCGGTACCAGACTTACACATGTGCTTCTGTGGCCAACCTAACCCAGTTGTAGATCACAAGACACACAACCCTTTATCACAACAAAAAATGGCAAAGTACACTTTCTACAGAGGAACGCCGTTTTTCATAACGAGAGAATACAGAATCCTCGATTATGTATTGGCCACAGGCCTTGCTAAGCACACACGATAAGTGACCAAACAATCTTTTCTTTAGGAAAATATAGTTTCTCAAGCGGTTAGCACAACCCCAGCAATCAAGCTGAGGGTTACATCGTATCCCCACAAACACAGTGACACAATATATTGTAAACAACATGTCTGAGAGGAGGGTGGGGAAGCCCCAGGGAACCGGGGGGATCACCCCTCCTTCCTTACCCTTGATACGACCAAGTTGAACAGGTAACCCTGTTAATATGTGAACACACTGTTCATTGTCATTACAGGCTGAGAAAGGAATTCATTCCTCAATCATATGTCACTAAGCATAGCTTTATAGGTTAATTAACCCCCTTAGTTGTGAGTTCACGTTATATGAACACACATGTTCTCATCACAACTAACCAGATCATTTTTACACATGTAAAACAACAACCCGATTTCTATGGAGAGAGAAGCTATACAAGACAATTCACACACAACACGCGTCGTATCCTCAATGTATTGCAGCAACACACGTTTTGGAAAACATCGTTATTACAAAACATTTAGAAGGGAAGGAAAGAAGAAGTGTTTAAGGTCCGGTCGGGACCTTCCTACCCTGAACGCAGGCCAAGCGAACTGCAATCTGGCTAACGGGGCACCGAAGTTGAACACAGCATCCCTGTGTTGACGACGATGGTAACGTCGTTGCGCCACCCAGCCGCTACGTTTCCCCATGTTTGACGCAGTCCTCGCTGGCAGGGCTCCGGTGTAGGTTCGACTAACATCCTCTGTCAAAGATGACGTCGTAGTCAGAGTGTTTAAGGCATGTTATAGTCATAGAAAACGTTCAACAGTGTAGCATTAAGCTAACAGCCGATCGACTGATAGCAACAAGCTAACGTTTACTAGCCTGGTAAACACAGCGAGCTAACGCCGCAGATAACAGCTGCACAGTAGGCCACAACTAGCACGCAAGCTAAGCAGCTATCACCTGAACTGTATACAACGACATAACAAGCCACACTTCAGACAGGCCGCTGTCCAAGTCCCTCCCCTAAGAGGGAAAAGAAAAAGAATGTCAGAATACAGTTGTCAACGGTGATCCAGACATACAGGGGGCCCTTTGAGCATGGAACTCCCGATAAAGAAGGTCCTATGCCCACTTTTCCTCGTTAGGGTATACTTTCATTTGTATATGAAAGATGGGGCCTGCACGGGACAGAGAAGCATCCGCTCGAGAATCCTGGGATCACCAGGTCCTGGTCGGGGCCCACTAGATTGACCATCATGGGCGTCAGACCAAGATCCTCCGACCGCTGTTTAAGCCGATCAGAGGACCCCAGCCTGAAGTCGGCGTTTCGTAAATTGTCAGCTAACCCCCACAGCATCAACAACAACCAGAGCTTGCAAGCAAAACAGTACTTACCCAACCTGGAAACAACCGCTTCTCACAACAGTCGGTGCTTCCCACAGTCCAGCTGTGTGGCTGGAGGGCAACCCCATCCAGCCGCAGCAAGGAGGACTGTAGCTGGGGAGCATGTCAGCGGCGTGAGCTCCTAATACGAAAAAGCTGTTGAAGGTCGGAATGACCTCCAGTAACAAAGACAATATCGCCGTATTTTCTCGAAAATAGTGAGAGAGAAAATAAAGATATGATGTCAACGTATCTTCTTTTGTTTTCCAACCTTCTTCTACTAACAACCTCGTCAAGTGGGGATCTACTGAAGGCACTTCCTTGTGGTGAAAGTGAAGAAGGAGGCGAGTAGGTGACCACACACCTGCTTATGAAGGTAAGCAGAAGGGGGTGTGGTCAGACGAATATGGGGATGTAAAGGTACATGGTGGAATTTTTTATTCAGTGCTCGTGCACGAAGTGAGGTACAGTGCAACTGGTGCTGAGCGAAGCCTTAACGAAACAGAACCAGCAGCTCAGTAGCTAACATAACAATACTGTGGTTAATGCCTTTAACCAGCAGCTCAGTAGCTAATGTAATACTGTGGTTAAGGCCGTTAACTAGCAGCTCAACGCAGCTAACATAACAATATTGTGGTTGATGCCTTTAACCAGCAGCTCATTAGCTAATGTAATACTGTGGTTATAAGGCTGTTAACTAGCTGCTCAGTAGCTAATGTAATACTGTGGTTAAGGCCTTTAACTAGCAGCTCAGTAGCTAACATAACAATACTGTGGTTAAGGCCTTTAACTAGCAGCTCAGTAGCTAACATAACAATACTGTGGTTAAGGCCTTTAACCAGCAGCAAGGAGCTTCTATCCCCACCAGGGCCCAGGAGTTCAAAACTTGTAATCCCTATCTGATTGGATCAGATCTGTATTCATTCATTTCAACTCATTATGAATTGAAAATGGGGGACCCTGATGTAAACAAGACGAAAGTCTTTCTCTGGTCTGCATCCCCTTAACAATTGTGTGTATTGAGCTGTACTGTACTGTACCCATTCTGCAATCTGTTAATTAAAATGTTCAATCAATCAATCAATCAATAGGGATTCAATGTGTTTAACTCCTGGGCCGGCCATCAGGATAACAACCCATCATCGACACAAGATCAAGATGGCGCCATCTACACTCACTGCACACACATGCCATGTACATACTCACTTTAAACAAACTCACCTACCACTCACTTTACTCACTTTAGACACTTTAACACACTTTATATGTATCTATTATTAAAAAGATTTGCACACCATCCATACCGGTATACTTATCCACACCTGTCTGTGCATACCTGCACATAATAGTTTTACATATTGTCGCGGGTGGGGGTATGTGTGTGTCTGTGTGTATTCATGGAGCGGTGGGATTTACCCATGGGAGTTCCCTCTCTTGCGTTACAGGCTGTGCCGTTGGAGGAAGCTGATTGGCTGGCTGGCGCATAGGGGCGGTGCCCTGGAACCCCGCGAACTCGCTCAAAAGGGAGGCGAGTATTGTCAGCTGGGGGCGAGACACAGAAGGACGAGACCCGGAGCAGAGGAGGAAAGAGAAACCCGAGGACGTCGACTGGTGATATTGCTGGTACACACGGCGCTATTGCTGCTTCCAGAACGAAAACGGGAGTCGAGAGGACGGTAGCAGAGGACGCAGGGCTGCGAGGACACACAGCTCTTTTTGTGTTTTTTACCTTTCCTCCAGTGGAACCAGTTCATAGCGGCGACTGCAGTGTTTCCTCCAGAGTGGAAACGAGTGGAGCTTCAGACCGGAGGGACATTATCGCCACACTGGGCGCCGTGAGTAAAGAATGCAAGACAGTAGAATACGTGCCTAAACAAACGAACTATTTTCCCGAGTGGTAAATGAAGACATAGACGAACGGTGACTGCACTTGAATTAGGAATATTATTAGTGGCGTGAAGCTGAAGATTATCGGAACGGCATACAGTAAAGCCAGTAATACTGTCGAAGACTGGAACCTAGTATTGTGGATCCTCCATCCTCTGTGAACTACCTTTTCTCTCTTTTCTAAATCATATGGAGGATATCTAATCCATTGTGCATTGTGACGAAACCGTGAACGGGGGGAATCTTGCTCTTACTGACTGTGCCTTTCATTGCAGGCGGAAGGACATTATTGCACGCCTGGTGCTTGGAGTGCCTAAAACACCCCAGTACAGACCGAACAGTTTTTAGCCCGAAGCCGAGAGGGGCTACGGGAGCGGAAGGAGGTGGCGTCCTTCCGGCCCTCAGCTTCGGGCCCCGGTTATCATTAACCTTTTTTTGTATTGTTTGTAACTCAGCGCTTCCACTGCCCCAGACCTAGGTTAGGATATGGGAGGAGTATTCTAGGCCTGGTCACAACCCCTAGCGGTGAACAACACCCACTATCCTATCCAAACCCCCTTAATTTACAGTGTGAACACTTACCGTGTGAACACTTATTTATCTACCTATATTCTCCCTAAATCATTTTGCCGTGCCTCCCCGAGGGATAGTGTGATATCGATACTTATTTCAGGCTGTTTGCAGTGAACCGTGTGGTATAGTGTGATTCTAAGTTGACGTTTGATAGTCATAGACCCGTGTGCAGGGCAGACTCTTTTTCCTTCATGTGTGTAGTGTCTCAGGGGCGGGGATAGGTGGCGTGGGTGGGAGTAACAGTCTGGGGGTGGGTTTACGGGACATGGAGCACTTCCTCCTTTTAAACTACCTTAGGCTTAAGAGGCGTGGGTATTTTAATCTAGTCTAATAGTGTTTAGGTAGGTTTATGAATTTGTATCTTATGTATTAAAGTATTGCCTGTTTTTCTTAAATACCATTATGTAATAAAGTATTGCTTGTTTTTGCTAAACATTCTCTCCTTGTCTGTCTGTGGTCCTGGGGAATCTGTTGTGGTAGTTCAGCTGAGCTCTTTGGAAAGTACACCTGTGCACTTGCACTTCCTAGCTGTAGACTGGGGTGCTTTTCATTGGGGTCTGGTGACATTATTTTGGCGTAGTCGGTAGGATTCCCCATAGTCCACAGCAAACATGGCGGATGAGAATCCTGTAGAGATTAGTTTGGTGACAGCAAATACAAGTAATGCCCTGGGCCCTCATTCATCAACGTGACGTAGAAAATGTTCTATTTCCATACTTAAGCACAGAATTTAGAATGTGTGCACGCACAAAAAAAACGGGATTCATCACACGTGCGTACACAGGTCCTACGCACACCTGTCATGATAAATATCACCTTGGTCCTATGCCGAGGCTCGTGCACACTTTCACGTATTTGCATACCAGAACCGCCCCGATTAACCATATACGGTAATGAAACACCCCCATGAAATGTGGAAAAGTGGACTAACCCAAGCGAACTCTGAGAGACTTCATCACTGAGAGCGAGATTGATCACCGAGGTCCAACCGAACTTGAACGTATAATCTTCGGTGCGCCGGGAGCCAAGGATGTTGACTGACCCAGTCCTGCTACAGAACCAGCACATTGACAGAAATAAATGACAAGAGATGACCCGACATTAAGCACTGTAATGACTGAAATTAAATAAATTTCAGTACGCCAACTCTGCGCTCTACAATGCCTATTGTGTGCGCTCGTCATTAGCCTGTGGTTCTGATCAGAGTCATTATGGCTTCAGTGGATAACCCTGATCTACATTGTGATGTTTTAGATACCCCAGTAATAACATTACAATTGAATTAAATACAATTAGGCCTGAATGAGACTCCGGCCACACATTATCAGCCAAAATGCGCGTTTATTGATTGAGCAAACTCTGAGAGATTGTTCACAGAGGCGCTGCCGAACCAAGATATAATATGATGTGTATAATATAATGTGTGTAGAGGCATATGATACAATCCATTTTGTTGTTGGTATTAGGTAGCCTATGAATTACATATAATAGCAGCCAGCCTACATTATGCAACAGTAACTTGCGCATATATAACACACAGCCCTGCGAAGCCTGCATACAGTAAACTAACTTGATCATTAATCTAGCTGTTGTATCTTTACGCTTATGAAAACATTAAATAATATGTATGGGCTATAGGCCGCCTATATTCTCAAATGGCTTAATGGCTATCCGAGTCCTCGATATCCTCGCGGACGGACCAGTATTTATATGATCATATCATATTCATATTCATATCATAGTTTACTCTATCAGCCTACCAGCATGTAATACGTTCTTTGTTAGAACTCAACTCGTTATTATTTTGCGCATAGATTGCAGAAATACGGGAACGTTTTGATTTAGGCTTTGACATTGTAAAACTAAATAAGTGAAATTCTGTAATATCACCCACACGATATATGCTCTGTGTCCAGAGCATGTATGCTTTTCATTCATAAGACACATTTATTGCAAGGGTTTTGTATACACATATACACTCAACAAATAACCTCTGTCTGTTCTAATTGCAATGCGTTTTTATATCGTGGGTGTTCATATGACTTGTATTCTGCTTACAGCTTCGGGGTTCCACTTATTACGTTTAACAATGGCAAAGCCTTTTAAATATAATCAAAACGTTCCCGTATTTCTGCAATATATGCGCAAAATAATAACGAGTTGAGTTACGCAGAGCACAGTCAGTGCTTATTTCCGCGTTGTGAAAATATTCTACCACCGGCGCCACCTACGCATGGTCCGACCTGTGCTTAAATATACGCACAAAGTCAAGCACAAGTTCAAATAGATAAATCCCACACTTTGCTTAGGAATGGTCGTATGCACGGCTTAAGCACATATCTGTGCGTAAGTCAAGTTGAAACATGAGGGCCCTGGTATTTGGGGTCGCATTGGGTTCCTAAGTCTAGCGGAGGAAAAAGTGACTGCTAAATACAGTCAGTGGCTAGTCCAGGTTGAGTTATTTTTTTTGTGTTGTTGTTGTGACCACGAGCGTTACCACCCCACCAGGGAAGAGACGTTCTGTTTAGCTCCCTTGAGAGCCCCGCACCTAGGAGGAGAGACTCCAGACGACGGTCCTGGAGAAAGAGCTCTCCACCACCCTGGAAGACAGCAAGATACCCCCCGGGTCGTGAGTAAATGTTGGGCAGTGTCCTGTAATGTTTGACTTGAAGACGGAAAACATATGATGTGTAAAGACTGTGGAGGCAGCGCAGAAGAGGCCCGGGGAAGGAGCTCTGAAGGTGCCAAAAAGTCCCCCTGCTTCTCTGAAGAACTGAAAGGGGGTGAAGCTGAGAAGGAATCTAAACCAGAGACTGGCGAGGAGGACGACGCCCAGGACGACGACGATGATGATGACGAAGATGCAGAGGAAATGCAGGATCGGAAACTGAGCATACTGCAATCTCCCCGGAAGTGTGTCGATCCAGACGCAGCAACCTGGGCAAACTGCCCATCCGCTTGGTCCAGCTGTGATGGCCGGGACGGCCATCGATATAGGGGGGGGGAAATGTCGCGGGTGGGGGTATGTGTGTGTCTGTGTGTATTCATGGAGCGGTGGGATTTACCCATGGGAGTTCCCTCTCTTGCGTTACAGGCTGTGCCGTTGGAGGAAGCTGATTGGCTGGCTGGCGCATAGGGGCGGTGCCCTGGAACCCCGCGAACTCGCTCAAAAGGGAGGCGAGTATTGTCAGCTGGGGGCGAGACACAGAAGGACGAGACCCGGAGCAGAGGAGGAAAGAGAAACCCGAGGACGTCGACAGGTGATATTGCTGGTACACACGGCGCTATTGCTGCTTCCAGAACGAAAACGGGAGTCGAGAGGACGGTTGCAGAGGACGCAGGGCTGCGAGGACATGTAGTACTTTTCTGGGCCTAAATGTTCTGATTTAATCAGAACCTAATCCTCTGTCTGCTCTGCGTTGTGTTTAAAACCTTAAACGCCCTGAAGTACTTCAAAACAAGCAAACCAGGAAATGGTTTGTATGCGGCGGCCAACAGAGGAGACGGCGGTTTGAAGAAAAAGAGGTCCGAGCAGATTTGATCAGCAAGAATCCGGTTTTTTATTAGGATTCAATAGCAAGTTACAAATCAATGATTTGAAAATTTAGTGCCATGAATTCTGCTAGTTGAAATCACTAAGCCGAAGTTTAGCAGAATCCAGTCTAAAAAGTCCAATATCTAAATGAGCTCGACGTCTGTCTCGCTTCTTTCTCCGTTGTTATCTCTCGTCTGCTCCGGGGCGTCGCCGCTGTCTTCCGGTCCAGTGGGGGAAGAGAATGTAGATTGGATGTTGTTTGCTCTTTGTCGTCTTTGTGTGTCGCTCTCTCCCAGAGTCACCTATCTTAAAGTCTATGTCTCCTCCTCCCAACATTACGTCATGGGGGCGGGTCGTTCTGAGCGTTAAAAAGCTTCCTATTGGATGGCTAGTAGTCATGCCCGTTTATAGGCTACATTCACATCTAATTAGCTGAAAATAGATGTTTGTCTTCCTTGAATAGCTCTGGGCCGGACCTCCTTGTAAGGGTTTTTCTAGCAGTTTCTAGTTAACGGTGTTTAACAGCTGCAGCACGGTTTCTAAAAGGGGGGCTACTAATCAGCTTGGCCAGTTCCTGTGTCTGATAACTGTCTCCTTTGTTTTAGGGCCCGGTGTAAACACTTCATTGTCTCCACCAGTCCCACCACAAGGCTTTCTTTTGATCTATTGTAACTAAGGGAGTTTGCGACCAAATGTCTGGCGTCTCTTAACATGCCACTATTATCTCTAAATCTCGGTTTCAAGAAGTCTATTTGATCTTGGGGGGTTTTGATCTAGCAGTCTATTGTAAGAATGTAGGTATGGGGGTGATCAACTCAGCCGCTGCCTCCATTTCCCCCTCTCCAGGAGTTAGATGACAGTCACTTTGAGTCAGCTATGAATGTGATGATGCATGCAGTTTACCACCTCCGTCAAGTTGCCATTCTGATTCCGTGTACAGTATATTTAAACAGTTTACTTTATGGAAAACTACTACAGACACACAGCTCTTTTTGTGTTTTTTACCTTTCCTCCAGTGGAACCAGTTCATAGCGGCGACTGCAGTGTTTCCTCCAGAGTGGAAACGAGTGGAGCTTCAGACCGGAGGGACATTATCGCCACACCGGGCGCCGTGAGTAAAGAACGCAAGACAGTAGAATACGTGCCTAAACAAACGAACTATTTTCCTGAGTGGTAAATGAAGACATAGACGAACGGTGACTGCACTTGAATTAGGAATATTATTAGTGGCGTGAAGCTGAAGATTATCGGAACGGCATACAGTAAAGCCAGTAATACTGTCGAAGACTGGAACCTAGTATTGTGGATCCTCCATCCTCTGTGAACTACCTTTTCTCTCTTTTCTAAATCATATGGAGGATATCTAATCCATTGTGCATTGTGACGAAACCGTGAACGGGGGGAATCTTGCTCTTACTGACTGTGCCTTTCATTGCAGGCGGAAGGACATTATTGCACGCCTGGTGCTTGGAGTGCCTAAAACACCCCAGTACAGACCGAACAGTTTTTAGCCCGAAGCCGAGAGGGGCTACGGGAGCGGAAGGAGGTGGCGTCCTTCCGGCCCTCAGCTTCGGGCCCCGGTTATCATTAACCTTTTTTTGTATTGTTTGTAACTCAGCGCTTCCACTGCCCCAGACCTAGGTTAGGATATGGGAGGAGTATTCTAGGCCTGGTCACAACCCCTAGCGGTGAACAACACCCACTATCCTATCCAAACCCCCTTAATTTACAGTGTGAACACTTAGTGTGTATTTATCTACCTATATTCTCCCTAAATCATTTTGCTGTGGCTCCCTGAGGGATAGTGTGATATCGATACTTATTTCAGGCTGTTTGCAGTGAACCGTGTGGTATAGTGTGATTCTAAGTTGACGTTTGATAGTCATAGACCCGTGTGCAGGGCAGACTCTCAGGGGCGGGGATAGGTGGCGTGGGTGGGAGTAACAGTCTGGGGGTGGGTTTACGGGGCATGGAGCACTTCCTCCTTTTAAACTACCTTAGGCTTAAGAGGCGTGGGTATTTTAATCTAGTCTAATAGTGTTTAGGTAGGTTTATGAATTTGTATCTTATGTATTAAAGTATTGCCTGTTTTTCTTAAATACCATTATGTAATAAAGTATTGCTTGTTTTTGCTAAACATTCTCTCCTTGTCTGTCTGTGGTCCTGGGGAATCTGTTGTGGTAGTTCAGCTGAGCTCTTTGGAAAGTACACCTGTGCGCTTGCACTTCCTAGCTGTAGACTGGGGTGCTTTTCATTGGGGTCTGGTGACATTATTTCTGTAGATACTATATCTATATCTGTACATATCCCTACCCACTCTTACTAGTTACGCTGATGGCCAGTAGGTTTCAAGTTCAAGTTTGTTTATTATATGTCACAATAAAATACAGAATACTTTATATGAAATGCTTATTTCTGAAAGAGCCCCTTAGAGTGTGCTACATACGAGGGCGTGGCTAGGTGGTCAATGGAGTAGCACGCGGTTTGTTTGAGCTCTCGTCGAGCTTCTGCTTTATTTTAATTTAATAAGCTTTCTACTTCACGAAACTTGGTGAATTTTACTCAGGAAACATTGATTAAACCAGTGGACAATGTTTTTATGGACAGATGGCGGCGAATCTACGTAAATTCAAATACACGGGCCGGCCTCCAGTAAGCCCGACAAAGCCTCGACTACCAGTTCCAAGTCGCCGCTAACCACATCGCCAAAGATGCCTGGCGTGGACACCGCAGCCTTGAAGGCGGAGATTCTCCTCACGCTAAAGTCGGACTTTGCAGCGGCGATAATATCAGAACTGAAAGAGGCACTTTCCAAAGAGTTCAACGGTATTAGAAAACATCTGAAAGAGATGAAAGCGGAAATGCGAAGTAGCATTGCGGCATTACACGAGGAGGTTGACAAAATGAGGGTTTCAATCAAGGACGTGGAAGACGGTCTTTCGACGTGGTCAGACGAGGTGGTAACGTTACAAACCACAGTCAAAGACTTAAAGACGGAGGTGGCCGGTCTCAGGGGAAAGTGTGAGGACATGGAAGGGAGAATGAGGAGGTGTAATGTAAGGATACTCGGAGTGGCTGAGATGGATGGCTCGAGTTCCACTGCGTCGATCTCAAAACTACTGAAAGACGTGCTACAAATGGATAATGAAGTGCTGGTAGACTGCTTGCACAGAACACTGGGGCCGAAGAGGACAGACGGGAAGCCTTGTGCTATCGTGGCTAAACTCCACTACTACCAGGACTGTGTCAAAGTGTTGAGCCGGGCGCGCGCTCAGGCTCCATTACAGGTCAACGGAATGACTATTGCAATCTTCCCCGACTATGCCATAAGTGTCGCGAAAGCCAGGGCTGCGTTTACGGAGGTAAGGAACCTACTACGCGGTCGAGAGGACACCCGGTACGGCATTCTTTTTCCAGCCCAACTTCGCATCACGCACAAGGGAAAAGATAAAGAGTTCATCGATGCAAGTGAAGCAATGAGCTACGTCAGAAAGAACATTGTGCACGCAGCAGCGGGTGAGGTCGGGTAGGCTACCTTTGGCACACACAATGCTAGCATTCTTTAGAAAAAAAAGATAAAGGATTCTTGAGCTACTGTTTGCTCTGCACATCACTATACACTTTTTCGATCAGAAAGGGGAGATATTCGGATATTTATGTGTTATATCTGTACCGTACAGATGTTGTGAATGATGTGCCATCTTGTCCCCAACGGGTTACTGCTTGCTAAAAGGCCACTGTAAAATCTGCTAATTAACAATCTAGTGTAATGATCCACCTACTCAGTTTCAAGAATTTACCACTGGTTGTTATTAAGCTATACAACAGACTTAACACCCAGCAAATCTCTGATCCTATATCAACAGACCACATAGAAAGAGAGATGTATCGGTGTGTACGTGCTGCTTATGTTATGCAGGTGATGTGAACAATGTATCATATTAACTTCAACAGGACAATGTATGTATAGAGCAGGGGTAGGCAACCCTAGGCACGCGTGCCTGCATAGGCACGCGGGGGCATTTGCATAGACACAGGGGGCAGCACAAAAAAAATAAAAAAAAAATAAAAAAAAATAAAAAATATTTTTTTTTTTTTTTTTTTTTTTTTTGCTTTGAAATATTATAGTGAACTATTTTGCACTGTTGTCGCATTTATCTTGTTGAAATCCTCCCACAGGTTCTTTTTACTTCCACATATTTAATTGAGACCCTTTATTTGTTTATTATTTCAATTTAGCTGGAAATACATTGCTACATCATTCAGTAACATTTGCAGAGCCTTATAACAAAAACATTATTACGGTCACCATTGTGACCAGTGGGATTAATCAACAAATTATATTATTTATTTTTCTATTTCATTGAACATTGCACATGTTAAAAGCCATTTTCTTACTCAAAATGTGAGTATTACCAAGTCAACTTGTGTTCTTAAAACAATGACAATAAACATAGTTTTATTAGGTTGAAATAATGTGGTTGTGTACTTATTTTTCTGTTAACTTATTATGGATTGAAAACTGAAAACCTTAATGCACAGTAACTGAACTCAATATTTTTAAGTTCTGGTAACTAATAATTTTTTTTTTACAGTGTAGTCTTGCGATCAATCAAAACTTATTTACACGATATACCTCACATTCACCCTCCATTCACATCCTGGTATTCTCCTGGTGTTCTCCATTAGGTCTGTAGGTGGAGCTATGACAGCACACGTACAGTACACACACCGATGGTGTGTGATGTGTCCAAAAATGAATGGGCAAATGTGAGTGAAATGGTCGCACTGTATGCAGCTGTTTGTCTGCATTGCATTCCCCCCCCCCCCCAACTCAGATTTAGGGTTGATACAACCATCATAATAATATTGTTAATAATAACAATAACAATAATGATGTAATAATGTAAAAATTATCATTAAAAAGACCTGATTATGAGGAAAAAAAATTACGATGCATGGAATATTGTTGAGGCACACTAGTTACAACTATATTTCAAACAGGCACTCCATGTCAAAAAGGTTGCTGACCCCTGGTATAGAGGCTACTGTAATGTCTACTGTGTGATCATCTATGTGTAGCATCATCTGCCTAGCATTGAGAGGATGCCACTGGATACCATATATCAAGCTAAGCGACTCACCAATCTCCAGCAAATGCATTACCCTCTACTTATGATGTACAGGTGATGTGAACAGTGTATAATTTTGGCTCCAATAGGACAATATGTGTATACACATACAGACATATAAATATGTACACACACGCTCACACCTACGATGACGCACGTGCTCGCACACCTAATGGATGCACTATCTAGAGATTATAGACGTACCACACACACATAGGCGCATATTATGCGCATGCACAGACACACATGTAGACACACATACATGTTTACACATTATACAGATACGGGGGCATGGACCCACACACTCACACACACCCATACGCTTACACCCTGGCTGTGTCCGATACATCCATGCACACACACACATAGGTTCACGTGCACGCAACTGCACGAGCACTGAAGGGCATATGCCCAGGTACACACCCATTTATAGACGCATGGACACACGCACACTCCCACGCCTCTTCCAATTTATTCTATATCACCCAATCAGGCACCCTCTTTTGTGTTTAACGGGGCATGACGGTTGCCCTTGTTCGGGAATAAGGTGTTCTGCCCTATTTCGGGGCCTGCTTAATGTGAGGTTGTTAATGTTAATATATTATTGTTATGCTTACCGTTTACCGTTGCCACCTATATTACCTTACCTGGTTGGGTGTATCCCACTGGGCAGCTGAAGACTTTATATAATACCAAGATCTGAGTAAAACCTTTACTTTTATTTTTATTTTTTTTCTTTCTCTTTATTATTTTCTTTTACCTAAGGGGCTCGACGAGGGCCTGAGCGGCTGGCTCTATAGATAGAGAACCTCCAACACAAGCACATTATGTGTGGATTAGTTTCTGAAGGGTATTTTGGGCACCTTGTTTTTTATAGGTGTCAGGGGGGGGGTTACCGAACTTGTACATTCAACCTGCTTAATTGATCAGACGTCTGTTTTGCTTTTCACCTGCAGTTGTGCTAAGCTCTCTCTAGGTTCCAGATGCATGGCCTCTCTCATCTATTATGATCGACACGGGTGATACCATGGGGCTGGAAGGGTGCTCTGTCAATTTCGTGAGTTGGAATGTTAAATCACTCAACCACCCAGTAAAGCGTAAGAAGATACTTACACATTTAAAACAACTCAATGTAGACATAGCGTTTTTACAGGAGACACACTTAAAAACTGCGGACCATGCTCGACTGAGGGGGGGGGTGGGTGGGACAGATGTATCACTCCAACTTCCACACAAGGGCCAGAGGAGCAGCCATTTTGATAGATAAAAACACGCCATTTACTATGTCAAGTGTAGAGGCCGACCCTGCAGGGCGCTATATTATAGTGGTGGGGAAACTGCATTAATTTCCGGTCATTCTGGCTAATATCTACGCACCAAACTGAGACAACCCTTCGTTCTTCACAAGCCTTTTTTCTCACCTACCGGATACGACCTCGCACCATCTCATCCTTGGCGGCGACATGAATTGTGCACTCTCCCCGGTGCTGGACCGTAGCTTGTCCAGGAAGGCCCCCCAGTCTAGCTCGGCCCGTGCAATCCGGCGCTTTCTTAAATCATATGGGGTAGCTGACATGTGGCGGTTTCGTAATCCTACATCCAGAGGATACTCCTTTTTTTCCCCGGTTCATAATACCTTCTCGCGCATAGACAGCTTTCTCCTGGATAAGAGACTCCTTCCCCTCGTAACCAAATGCGAATACGGAGCGATAGTTATCTCAGACCATGGTCCCTTAGTTATGAAAATGAGTATCCCGAATACACGGCTCGGCCACCGCCAGTGGAGACTCAACCCGTTGCTCCTGTCGGAGGAAGCCTTCACAAACTTCATCACCTCGGAAATTACATTATTTCTCGACATTAATAAGACTCCGGGAATGTCTTCTTTAACCATTTGGGAATCACTGAAGGCGTACTTAAGGGGACAGGTGATTTCATATTGCGCCAACCAAAAGAAGATAAACATGGCACGCCTTAAGAAACTGACGGACGAGATTTTGGAGCTAGATAGACTACATAGCCACTCGCCATCAACCGACACGTTGAAAAAACGTATATCGTTGCGAACTGAGTTTGACCTCCTGTCAACGCGACAGGGGTACTATGAACATGGGGAGAAGGCCGGACGGACACTTGCCCATCAGCTGCGACAAAGAACTGCCAACCAGTCCATCCCCACTATCAACGACGAACGGGGCTCAAAAGCCACTGACAACCTTAAAATTAATAAAAGCTTTAAAACTTTCTACCAATCGTTATACACCTCGGACTCGCAAGTGGGGCCCTCCACGCTAGACGATTTCTATAGGACCCTCCGCGTCCTGACAGTCGACCCAGAGAGGGCCGCAGATCTGGAGGAGGAACTTACGGTTGCGGAGATTACGTCAGCGATTAGATCTATGCAGAGTGGCAAGTCCCCGGGGCCAGACGGCTACCCTACAGACTTCTACAAAAAATTCTCAACCCAGCTGTCCCCGCTGCTGCTAGCCGTATTTGATGAATCATTCTCAACAAATTCTCTTCCTCCGACCATGCGCCAAGCGGTTATCTCCTTAATCCTTAAGAAAGACAAGAACCCACTGGAATGCGGCTCGTTCCGTCCAATGTCCCTCCTTAACGCCGATGTCAAGGTTCTCGCTAAGGTTCTGGCCCGTCGTCTGGAGGGGGTTCTCCCCTCGATTATCTCACCGGACCAAACAGGCTTCATCAAGAATCGGTACTCTTTCTTTAATATCAGATGCCTCCTAAATATCCTGTATAGCCCCTCTCTACCCGGAACACCTGAGGTGGTCCTCTCCCTTGATGCGGAAAAAGCGTTTAATCGGGTGGAGTGGAACTATCTTTTTCACGCTCTGGAGAGGTTTGGGTTTGGCCCTAAACTCATAGCTTGGATTAAAATTCTATATACGTCTCCGATGGCTGCCGTTTGCACCAACAACAATCTATCCACCTACTTTGAACTCCATAGGGGTACGAGACAGGGATGTCCTTTATCTCCACTCCTTTTCGCGATCGCAATGGAGCCCCTTGCGCTGGCTCTGAGGCAGAACACCGATATCAAAGGGCTCGGAGCATAAAGTCTTGCTCTACGCGGACGACATGTAGTTGTATATATCACAACCCCAAACGAGTACTTGCGGACTTCGGCAAAATATCCGGATACAAAATCAACATTCAAAAAAGCTAACTGATGCCCGTCGGCACCTCGGCGGATCGGATACCTCTGAGCACATTCCCGTTTAAAATTAGCCCTAAAAGGTTCAAGTACCTCGGGATAGTCAAGTCAAGTCAAGTCAAGTCAGTTTTATTTGTATAGCACATTTCCAGCACCAAAGTGCTTCACAAGCAGGTTGATAAAAACAAATGAGTGTGAGGCAAGTTATAAGATTAAAAGAAAGAAAGAAAAAAAAAAAAAACATAGCAAAGCAATGAAAGCAACAAAACAAACAATATGGTGCAAGATATAAGATTAAAAACATAATAAAGCAATGAAAGTAATAAAAACTGGTAGGACACAGTGAAACAAAGAGGATAGAAGGGTCAGGGGTCTAGTGGTAGTTAAGTAGGGGGGAAGGCCAAGGAGAACAGGTAGGTTTTCAAGAGTGATTTAAAAGCCTGTACGGTCTGGGCAGTCCGTACGCTGAGGGGGAGGCTGTTCCACAGTCTAGGCGCTGCGGTGGAGAAAGCTCTGTCTCCCCTAGTTTTGAGCCTGGTTCTGGGTACCACCAATAGCATCTGGTCAGCTGATCTGAGGGATCGGTGGGGGGTGTGGCGGTGCAGGAGCTCGGACAGATAGGAGGGAGCCGTGCCATTTAATGATTTAAAAACATTTAATGCTAATTTAAAATCGATCCTGAAGCTAATAGGCAGCCAGTGGAGCGAGGCCAAAACTGGGCTGATGTGTTCGTATTTTCTTGTTTTGGTGAGGAGGCGCGCGGCTGCGTTCTGCACCAGTGATATGGATCACGCATGAACATAAGGACCTATATATGGCTAACTATCAACCTTTACTGTCTAATCTGGCGAGAGATATTGAACGTTGGGACCCCCTGTCGCTATCCCTGGGTGGGAGAATCAACACAATAAAGATGAATGTATTGCCGAAATTTCTATATGTATTTCAGAGTCTTCCAGTCTTTCTGACTAAAACATTCTTCTCCAAGATAAACAACCAGATATCCTCCTTTATCTGGAACAAAAAAACGCCCCGGATCAAAAGATCTATGCTGCAGAGACCCCGCGTAATGGGTGGGATGGCGCTTCCAAACTTTATTTACTACTACTGGGCAGCAAACATAAGATCGTTATTATACTGGGTAAAGGGCGAGGACACAGCCCCCTGGTGGACAGTGCTGGAGAGCGTCGGTTAAATCCACCTCCTTATCTGCCTTGTTATGTCCTAAGCTCACGTTCACACAGCCCATATCTAGCTTTACCTCGAACCCAGTTGTCATCCATTCGATAAAAGTGTGGAACCAATTTAGAAGAACCTTCTCCCTCAGGGAACTATCACTGGCTGCTCCGATCACAAGAAATCACATGTTTGTCCCATCAACGATGGATAAGGCCTTCGACAGTTGGGCTGGGAGTGGAGTGATTGCGCTGTCTGACCTCTATATAGACGGCAACTTTGCCTCCTTTGAACAGCTAGTACAGAAATACAAGATCCCTAGGTCACACTTCTATAGATACTTGCAACTCCGGAGCTTCGTAACTTTGAACTCGGACTGCTACCCAGTGTGTCCTCCTGCCTCCCTTTTAGACTCAATCTTGAACTGTAAACTGATCCAGAAACAGGCTATAAGCAGAATTTATGAACTACTTAATAGAAGCAACTCGACACCTTTAGATCTCCTCAGGGGCAGATGGGAGACTGACTTAGGTGAACCAATCTGTAGCGGCGATCTTGATGTTCTGATAGACGCTCGGTTGGGTGCGGGGATTCCTCGTCTTTGACGCGCAATTAAAAAAAACACAATGTCGAGTCCGTGTCACCTGCCGTTGGGTGAAGTTCCCATTTAATTGAAGTATTCAACTTAATACATGTGATGAGCCAAACAATAATTTCTGCATAATGCTGTTAATAATACTGAAAACGAGCGAGGGTACGTGCGTGTGTTCGTGCGGTAAAAACCGTGAGATCTCTCCGTCACCCATACCTAGATACCTTGATTGACATAGCATACACCTGTGCCTTTATTCAAAACCTATGCGCTCCGTGCTGCCACCCAGTGCTCCGTGCTGCCACCCAGTGATGAACTTAACAAACTACAAACTAAGCACAAAAACCATCAAATAGCTCCCACACACCGGCCCCAAATGTGAAGGTGGAAAACAATTACATTAAAGAAGAAAAAAGGAGCTATAACAAATGTTCTTGGTTCTTCTCTGAGCCAGAGGTTACCAGCACGTAACTCAACGTTGGGTCGTGACCTTTACCGCCAGACCTTCCACTGCTTCTTGAAGCAGAAAGAGCTTGGATATGGGCCGCTCCAACTGCCCTGTCTTGGTCTTCAACCGTACTGCCCGTACAAGCCCTTTGCCCATCGTTGTGAGAATGTCTGGGGTATGGGGTCATCCCAAGACATGTTCCTTCAACACATTTCTTGCAACAACAGTTTTGGTAGCAAGGTGAATGGTGATGAGAACCCCAACTGGTCACTGGGACTGACGATTGGAAAAATTCCACGTCTGGTGTGTGCTCGCTTTTCCACTCTCAGTCTTTCCTTCTTTGGGTGGCACACCCAGTGATGAGGGCGATACCACACACTGCCATTTTTGTAGTCCGGCTGGACTTGAGGCACAATTTCTCCGTAGCCACTGTCAATCACATGAGTAAGAAAATCTGTGTACTCATTTTGGTAGCCCTTATTCCGTTCAAACTTTCTTTTCAGACCCTGAAGGCGCTGTTCCACAATGCACCTGTTGTTTGGCATGGTGATGTCATCCACTTTAAAAGGCAAGTCCATGCAATAATGTCCTTCCTGCATGCAAATAGACTTATCCAAGATCTCCATAAATCTCAGGTCCTCTCTTGAGATCTCCTGCTTCTCCTCCAGTGACTTCTCGTTGAACTCTTGGTTGTACTGAGAGACCAACAGCTCCTCCAGTTTGACAATGGATGTCCTATTGGCATATATGGTCGAGCAGCTTCTCTGACAACCATTATTACCCCTCAAAGGACCGTTGACGACCCACCCCAATAGGGTCTTCACGGCATAAGGTCCATCACCTTGGCTGTTGATAATTTCCCAGGGTTCCATGAGTTTTGATGCATTAGCTCCAATCAAAAGTTCAACATCAGCGTCCAATTCTGGGATCCTGATACCCTTCATTTTTCAATATCTTGCTGAGTAGGGATGTTACTCTTTGAAACAGGGATTGTTTCATGTGTGAACATTTCTGGGAGCTCCATAAAGTGGTTATTATCCAACTTGGACACTTCCAGTCCTGTAAGGATTTGGCTTTCAATGACCTTTTCTTGACCCATAGTGCGCATAAGAATGTTGGTCATTGTACCCTGTAGATTCAGCTTCTTCATAAGAGGTTGGTACAGAAGGTTGCTGTACTTCCTGGGTCTAAGAAGGCGTAGGTCTGCAGCACTCCATTTCCTTTCTTGGATCTCAACTGTACTGGAACAATGGAAAGGGTACAGTCGTGGTCTCCGGCCCCAGTACAACCACATGCCTGAAGAGACACAAGTGCACTACTGACTGGTGTTTCTTGTGACTTGGTCAATTTGTCGTTGTTGTGGACATGCAGAATAGTCGGGTGTTTAAGATTGCATTCATCACAGGTCAGACGACTTCTGCATTCCTTACTCATGTCGCCAGACTTCAAGCATCCAAAACAAATTCCTTTTCCTCTCAGAAAATCAATTTTCTCCCTTTGAGAAATCGTATTCAGTTTAAAACACTTAGAAAATGGATGTGACTCTTCACAATAGAGGCAGGCCTCTGAGGACAACTCCTTAGTTACGGTAGGCTGCTTTGGCATCATGTGCACTGTGGGCACAGTTTCAGCTTGGTTGGTTGTGATGGTTATTGCAAAACTGCTTCCTTTAATGCTGCTCCTGGGTAGCGGCGCGCTCTTATCTACAGGCTTTAATGTGATGCTTGGTCGTGCATCTGAAATGTCACCAAAAATGGGATGAGACAATATTTTGACTTGTTTCTCCAAAAAGTTTACCATCTCTGGGAAGGTGGCCCTGTAGCCTTGCCGTTCTTGTATCTCACAAGCTGTAGACCTCCATCTTTCCCGCAGCTTGTAAGGCCATTTCATCATAACATTCCTCATGTTTGATGGAACGTTCATCTCCTCCATGTACTGTATCTCTGTTATAGCGTTGCAGCACCCTCTTAGGAACAGCGTGAACTCCTGCAGCGCCTCTACATCCTCTGCTTTAACAACAGGCCAGCGAAAGGCTTTTTCCATGTAGGCTGTTGCTATCCTGTGCTCATTACCAAAGTGTTCTTTCAAAAGACCTTTTGCTCTTTGATATCCTTGTTGTGGTGGCATGTGTAAGCAGCTTCGCACCAGCTCTCTGGGCTTCCCCCTGGTGTACTGCTCCAGAAAATACAAACAGACTTGATAACTGCATGTTACCTCTTCAACACAATGTTCAAATGTCCTAACAAAGGAAATGAAGTGCAATGGATCACCATCAAATATGGTTATATCTCTTTTTGGTAAAGTAGATAACATTTGCTGTTGAATGAGCAATGTGGTGAGTTCATTCTGCCTTCCACAAATGGCATCCTGGTCCACTGTATTTTGCACTGCAGCGTTCTGTGTAGACTGTCGTTCCTGTGCAGCTACTGACCTACGAGGTGCAGCAGTGGAGGCTGTGAAAGCGTTTTGAGACTGATGCTTTAGAGTAGTGGTGAGAGACGTCCCAGTGTTTGGTTGCCACTGTGGCATGAGAGTAGTATCCTTTGCTTGTGGAATTCCATGATGTTGTACTTTCTCCTGAAAGTGTGTGTGCATATTCACCTTTGGTCGCACATCATATGTGGAAAAGATAGGTGGCGCTCTTGAGCCTTGATCCAACATCAGGGTGTTCTCCTTCGGCACAAATGCAGTTGCCTGTAGGTTGAATTGAGGTCTCAGCTCTTTAATAGATTTGCTCAGGTAGGAATTCATTCCATCTGAAAAAGCCTTTCCTCCAACAGCACTGCCTTCCAGCACAGAAAGTCTTGCAGTAACAACAGCCATTTGTGTATCAAGCTCCAGTTGCTCCTTAACTTTTCTGAGTTTCTCTTGTTCCTGTCTGAGTTTCTCCTCTTGTGCCTCTATTTCATGTTTCCTTTGCAGAGCAGCGGTTTGCTCCATTAAAGCCGCTTTCTCTGCCATGGCATTTAAACGTGCAGTACTAGAACCTGATGCTCTACTGGCATTGCTTCTTCTGCTTGACCTTTTACTAGACACATTAGACGCACTGTCTCCAGCTTTAATTTCCTCATGCAAATCAGATTTAATTTTTTCCAATTCAGCATTATCATCATTGACCTGAAAAATCCCATTTTCGCTCAACCATGTTGATACTTCATTTACAAATGTATCATTTGTTTCCTTTGTTGCATAAAACCATTCGTCCTGCTTTCTCTGCGTATCCTCAGTTGTAGGATACTCAGTCATCAATGTATTATGTGCCTCAGAGGCAACTTGACATAGAGCTTTGAACTGTTTTAGATTTTGGTGCACAAGATTTACATTGTCATTGGAAACTAGGAGAGTGATGATTTCCCTTTTCAATTTCCTTGCTTGTGTACAATATGCATTTCTGTCCGTTTGGAGCCTTTCAATCAAAATTGATAATCCCTTTAAAGAAGGCTTTCTTATTCTTGGCTCACAAATATTTTGCCCTTGGCTGGGCTCCACAATATCATGACGTAAATTCATTTTTGATAATAAGTACTGTTCCTTTAAGAGACTGGAGTCTCTCTTGTGAAAAAAAGTCAATACAATAACAACAAAACTTTCAATGCTGCTGCTCCATTAGCAAGCAACCCAGTGCGATACACTAACCAGTCCTCCTTTGGTGTGCTATCTCGGGATGATGATCTTTATCCAGAAGCAGCATTCCAAGCCAGGTTCCAAAATCCTCCATTGTCCAAGTAAGATCGGGTTTTTACTTGTGTAGCGGCTATCTTGATGTTCTGATAGACGCTCGGTTGGGTGCGGGGATTCCTCGTCTTTGACGCACAATTAGAAAAAACACAATGTCGAGTCCGTGTCACCTGCCGTTGGGTGAAGTTCCCATTTAATTGAAGTATTCAACTTAATACATGTGATGAGCCAAACAATAATTTCTACATAATGCTGTTAATAATACTGAAAACGAGCGAGGGTACGTGCGTGTGTTCGTGCGGTAAAAACCGTGAGATCTCTCCGTCACCCATACCTAGATACCTTGATTGACATAGCATACACCTGTGCCTTTATTCAAAACCTATACGCTCCGTGCTGCCACCCAGTGCTCCGTGCTGCCACCCAGTGATGAACTTAACAAACTACAAACTAAGCACAAAAACCATCAAATAGCTCCTACACAATCACAGAGGACACATGGGACAAAATAATACAGGGGATTTTCTCCTCTTCCATTTGCCTTAAACATGCGGTTATCCAATTTAAAATTGTACACCGACTGCATTGGTCTAAAGACAGGCTCTCTAAAATATATCCTGACATAGACCCTCTATGCGACCGCTGCAGACAGGCTCCAGCCACTCTGCTCCACATGTTCTGGACGTGCCCAAAGTTGCACACCTATTGGCAGACCATCTTTGACACCTTCTCTAAGATATTTGGAAAGGAAGTGGAGCCATCACCATATATTGCATTATTCGGAGTGGCCCCAACGGACATCCACTTTAGATGGTGGGAATCTAGAATGCTGGCCTTCTGTTCACTTTTGGCCAGAAGGCTAATACTGTTCAAATGGAAGGACCCAGGTTCGCCTGTCTACGGCAACTGGATGAGAGAGGTCATGTATCATATTAAACTGGAGAAGATCAGGTATACTGTCAGAGGTTGTACCGAAAAATTCCACAATATTTGGGATCCTTTCCTAACTTTCTTTGAGGGTATGGAAGCGGATAATGTGACGGAGGCGATCTGACTGGCCTTCCTAGTCTCTCAGCTTGTTATTCTTTTATGTTCTTACTTTTCTTTTTCTCTATCTACAGAATACAAGAGATGCATATGTGACTGCTGTCTGGTGATTTAAAAGCTAAAAGGAAAAACAATGATTAATAAATGATTTAAGGTATTTTAGAATGATTTTGTCTGGTATAGGGGTGGGGGGATTTTATTAGGGATCCCCATTAGCTGGTGCGATAGCAACCAGCTAGTCTTCCTGGGGTCCACACACAAAAAAACATACAAAAACAATCACTATTGCAAAAACAAAATGATTAAAAGTCAGTACACACAATGCATAATGAAACTACTGTGATTGATTGATTGATTGAAAAGTTTATTAACAGATTGCAGAATGGGTACAGTACAGCTCAATACATACAATTGTTAAGAGGATGCAGACCTGAGAAAGGCTTTCGTCTTGTTTCCATCAGGGTCCCCCATTTTCAATTCATCATGACACACACGACATACAGATAGACAGTACTGCTACATCTATACATTTATGACATACCACCGCTACTGTTCCTAATTTATGCAAATGACATGTCGTCAGCTTGTGACTGCAACTTGTTCCTGTTTGCGGATGACTCAGCCCTGCTGGTCTCTGACAAGAACAAGTTACAGGTTGAAAAAACCCTCAGCTCGGAACTAGGCAGAATCTGCATATGGCTCGCTGATAACAAACTATCATTACACATGGGCAAAACAGAGTCCATTCTCTTCGGTTCAAATAACAAACTCAGCAAGACCGACGGCTTCTCAGTTACAGTGGGTGACAATATTGTCACAAGGAAAGATGAAATTACCTACCTGGGTTCCATCCTAGAGGCTAATCTCTCCTGTGACAAAATGGCATCCAATGTAATAAAAAAAGTCAACCAACAAACTCGATTCTTGTACCGGATCTCCTCTCTGGTAAACAAGAATACCCTGAAGACTCTGGCAGGAGCACTCATTCAGGGGTACTACGACTATGCTTGCACCTCATGGTACCAAAGCACCTCAAAGGCGCTAAAAACAAAATTACAAACATCTCAAAACAAACTGGTCAGACTACTGCTTGACCTTACTCCTAGAACCCACCTCACCCCTGCCCACTTTGACAACCTAGGATGGCTTAGAGTAGACGACAGAGTACAGCAACTTGCAATGGGCCTGGTCTACAAGATACACTACACGACCAAGGTACCCATGTACATGTCAAAATACTTCCCAAAGGTCAGTGAATACCACGATCACAACACCAGAGGGAGCTCCACAAATCATGTTAAACCCAGATTCGGCTCAAATAAGGGACTAAACACGTTTCGCAATTATGCCACATCAATGTGGAACGCCCTACCCAAAGCTGTAAAGGAATGTGGATCACTACCCACTTTCAAAACCTCTCTCAAGGGACACCTACGGGAGACTGCAATTCAACACTGGCCCCTGTAAATATCCTAACCCAACCCCCTCCAATGTACAGTCATTTACCTAGTATGGTTTTGTCAATAGTCCAATGTACAATTTTGTTTGTTTGTACAGTGTCTCCCCCCCCCCCCCCCCTCAATGTACAGTTTTGCTTGTATATACAGTGTGCCCCCCCCCCCCCAACCACCTCCAATGTAGATTACCCAGTATGGTTGTCAATATCCCAGTGTACCCAACCCCCCCCCCCACCCAACCTCCTCCAATGTACAGTTTCTACGTCAAATGTATATACTCCCTTTTCCTGACTCCTTCTGTATCACAAACAGTACTGTATTTGCAAATCTGGTATGTCATAAATGTATAGATGTAGCAGTACTGACTATCTGTATGTCATGTATGTCATATATGTCCAGATGAATTGAAAATGGGGGACCCTGATGTAAACAAGACGAAAGTCTTTCTCTGGTCTGCATCCCCTTAACAATTGTGTGTATTGAGCTGTACTGTATTGTACCCATTCTGCAATCTGTTAATAAAGTTTTCAATCAATCAATCAATCAAACCAGATTTTCAAATACAGTACTGTTTGTGATACTAAAAAAATCCAGAAAAAGAGTGTATATACATTTGACAAACTGTGCATTGGAGGAGGTTGGGTAGGTGGGGTGGGGCTGTACATTGGAGGTGGGGGGGGGACACTGTACATTGGAATACTGACATACATTTGACATAGAAACTGTACATTGGAGGAGGTTGGGTAGGTGGGGTGGGGTTGGGTGGGGCTGTACATTGGAGGTGGGGGGGGGGGAGGTTGGGTACGTTGGAATACTGACAAAGCCATGCTTGGTCTTTATTGTACAACTGGGTTAGGACATTTGTAGGGGCCAGTTTTGAATTGCAGTCTCCCGTAGGTGTTCTTTGAGAGTGTTTTTGAAGGTGGGTAGTGATTCACATTCCTTTACAGCTTTGGGTAGGGCGTTCCACATTGTTGTGGCATAATTGCGAAACGTGTTTAGTCCCTTGTTTGAGCCGAATCTGGGTTTTACATGATTTGTGGAGCTCCCTCTGGTGTTGTGATCGTGGTATTCACTGACCTTTGGGAAGTATTTTGACATGTACATGGGTACCTTGGTCGTGTAGTGTATCTTGTAGACCAGGCCCATTGCAAGTTGCTGTACTCTGTCGTCTACTCTAAGCCATCCTAGGTTGGCAAAGTGTGCAGGGGTGAGGTGGGTTCTAGGAGTCAGGTCAAGCAGTAGTCTGACTAGTTTGTTTTGAGATGTTTGTAATTTGTTTTTTAGTGCCTTTGAGGTGCTTTGGTACCATGAGGTGCAAGCATAGTCGTAGTACCCTTGAATGAGTGCTCCTGCCAGAGTCTTCAGGGTATTCTTGTTTACCAGAGAGGAGATCCGGTACAAGAATCGAGTTCGTTGATTGACTTTTTTTATTACATTGGATGCCATTTTGTCACAGGAAAGATTAGCCTCTAGGATGGAACCCAGGTAGGTAATTTCATCTTTCCTTGTGACAATATTGTCACCCACTGTAACTGAGAAGCCGTCGGTCTTGCTGAGTTTGTTATTTGAACCGAAGAGAATGGACTCTGTTTTGCCCATGTGTAATGATAGTTTGTTGTCGGCGAGCCATATGCAGATTTTGCCTAGTTCCGAGCTAAGGGTTTTTTCAACCTGTAACTTGTTCTTGTCAGAGACCAGCAGGGCTGAGTCGTCCGCAAACAGGAACAAGTTGCAGTCACAAGCTGACGACATGTCATTTGCATAAATTAGGAACAGTAGTGGTCCTAGTATGCTTCCTTGTGGAACACCACAGTTCACTGTGAGGGGGGGGGATAGGGTACCGTTTACCTCCACCATCTGTTCTCTCCCCTCCAGGTAGGATTGTATCCAGCTCACTGATAAACTATCAAAACCAATTGCTTTTAGCTTGTCAACCTGTAACAATTAAGATAGCTAAAATTACATTAGTGTAAAACAAAAACAAAAAATTACTTTACAGTGTTAAAAACAAAAGGGGAGGGGAGGGAGAGAGGGGGGGAGGGCATTACTTTACTTTTATTTTATTTTATTTTGGCCCATGTGGGACCGCCTGTAAAATCTAAATATTCAAATAAAAAAACATTGTTCAAAAAAATAAAAAATAAATAAAAAAAAGAGTGTGCTACATACAGTAAAAAAGAAAGTAAGTAAATAAAAAGTAATTAAGAAGTAAGTAAAAGTAAGTATATATATGGTAAGAATAAAAGTATGCATACATTATACAGCATTATTGTACATGCTATCATACAGAGTTATATGGGTTATATGCAGGTGTATAAGTAGGTATATAGAAGGATTTTATGCAGGTATATTCAGACAGATATGGATATATAAGTAAATATATAAGTGTATATATGCAGTATATAAAGCACTATTGTACGCTATCATACAGAGTTATATGGGTAGACTATTACGAGGTAGGTAGTTGTGATAATAATAATAATAATAATAATAATAATAATAATAATAATAATAATAATAATAATAATAATAATAATAATAATAATAATAATAATAATAATAATAATAATAATAATAATAATAATAACTTTATATGTATAGCACTTTTCATACAGAGGTTGCAGTTCAAAGTGCTTCAAAACAGTAAAAAATACAGGCATAAGCGAGCATAAAAAAAAAAAAAATTAAATACAAAGAGATAGAGAGGTACTGTAGCAAGGTAAGGCAAATCGGTTTGATTCAGTTTAAAATAGGCTAAAAATAATAAAATAGAACGGACAGTAAAAAAGTGTGATAAGATAACAGAGCAGTGTATCGCTCCTAGTACATTGAGTTTCTTTACAAATTTCTAACATACAACAGAGCATCGCTCTAACATACAACAGAGCAGTCCGTCGCTCTAACATACAACAGAGCAGTCCGTCGCTCTAACATACAACAGAGCAGTCCGTTGCTCTAACATACAACAGAGCAGTCCGTCGCTCTAACATACAACAGAGCAGTCCGTCGCTCTAACATACAACAGAGCAGTCCGTCGCTCTAACATACAACAGAGCAGTCCGTCGCTCTTCTATACAACAGAGCAGTCCGTCGCTCTAACATACAACAGAGCAGTCCGTCGCTCTAACATACAGCAGAGCAGTCCGTCGCTCTAACATACAACAGAGCAGTCCGTCGCTCTAACATACAACAGAGCAGTCCATCGCTCTTAACACTTTGAGTTTCTTTACAAAGTACAGTTCTAAATTACCTTTTAGAACAACAGATATAGATTATGATTACAGTGTATGTGTGAGGATTGGTTCTTTCCCCGCCACAGGCTTCTTAAGGTACTGTGATGATTGGTCCGTTCCCCGCCACACGCTCCGTTCCTTTAAGGTACTGTGAGGATTCTGTGATGATTGGTCCGTTGCCGAACGCACACTTCTAAGTCAAGTATCAATTACCATCACGCACCTGATGTGTGTTCTAATCAGCGCCCCAGAGGCTTCATATACTCTGACCTTCAGTCATTCGATGCCGGGTCGTTTTGAGTACTACTGTTCTGGAATACAACTGCTTTGCCTGCTTTTTTCCCCGTTGCTGTTTCCTGGTCTATATTCTCTCCAGGACCTTTCTGTGGAGAACTGTTTGGAGCTGCGCCTTGTTACCCGTTACGCGTTGCACTTGGGTGAGTGGAACCAAACCCCTCTGGATAATTTGGATTGTGTGTTATTGAAGAAACACAGAAGATATCATTTTGTTTGCTCTGGATAGTTCTGATTGTGTGTTATTGAAGAAACACTGAAGAGATCATTTTGTTTGCTCTGGATAATTCTGATTGTGTGTTATTGAAGAAGCACTGAAGATATAATTTTGTTTGCACTGGACTCAGCCGGATTGTGTGTTATTGAAGAAGCACTGAAGACATCTTTTGTTTGCACTGACTCTGCTAATTGTGTGTTGGGGAAAACACTGATACCTCTCTCTTTCTCCGTTTTCCACCTCGAGGAAGAGCTGGGAGTATCTGCAGAGCCGCTACAACATCATATGCCAAATTCCCACCACTGTCGCCAGGAGGATTCTGCAGAGCGGCTGATGACTCTGCCGGAGGCAGTCTCCCCGTTTGTTTGATTACTGTGCCTTATCCATCTTTTGACTCTGTAAATAAATACGCCCTAGCATTTGGCTAACTCTGAACTTCCTGTCTGTGCCGTTGCGTTTGAGGTCGGTTACAAACCATAACATTACGACCCGGCCATGACGACCTCAGCCGACACAGACAGGGTCAGGGCAGCGTTGGCGGTCCCGATCGAGTTGGTCAACGACCACACCCAACAGTTGGGTGCGGCTGCGGCCGCTTTACAGGACCTCCGGGCCGAGGTCCAGCTTATTCTGGATGCCATTGACACTCTGGCCACCCAGCAGACTACCCAGGGGTATCAGCAGGCTGTTGTTCTGCACCAGCTTCAGGCTCTCCGTACATCATTAAACACTCTGCTTTTAACCCCACCTGTCCCAGGAGTCTCAGCCAGCTCACCACCCGCGGCAGACCTCGCACCTCGGGAGCCCCGTCTCTCCGAACCACGTCTGTTCGAGGGTAACTTCGAGGATTGTGCCACATTTATCATGCAGTGTGAGTTGGTCTTCCTTCATCAACCCAGCCGTTTTTCGTCAGAGGGATCCCGAGTAGCCTATATGACTAACCTGCTCACGGGCCGAGCAGCACAGTGGGTTACTGCCTCCAGGGCAATGGGGGCTGATTTCTGTTTTTCCTACCCAGACTTCGTGGCAGAGCTCCGCAGGGTTTTCCACCACCCAGCCCGTGGCCAGGACCCAGGAGCTCGGTTGGGCACCTTCCGGCAGGACAGTGGCAGTGTCAGAGACTACGAGCTGGAGTTCAGACTGGCCTCAACGGAAAGCGGTTGGAACGATCAAGCGCTTCGTCTCACCTTCCTGAGGGGGCTCAACGACGCAGTAAGGGACCAGCTCGCGACCCAAGAGGAGCCCGATTCTCTCGAGGGCCTGATCAGCCTCGCTATCCGCATCGACGGACGCCTCCGGGAGAGAAGGCGTGAGCGAGCACGACGGGGACCCCCAGACGTACCCCCCGAGTACCACGACCTCGAGGAGGTTTTCAGTAAGTCCAGGGCTCAGGTCTTTCCGACCTCACCGGCCTTACGACTGTGCCATCGACCTCCGCTCAGGGGCTCCCTTTCCCGGCGGGCGCCTCTACAGTGCTGACTGTCCTGCCCCCTCCGTGACTGGTGGGTTTTTTCCCTCCCGAGCCGTGACCGAGGAGGAACCCATGCAGCTGGGACGCAACCGCCTTAGCCCGGCCGAACGGGAGTCCAGGCTCAGGTCCGGCCTTTGCCTCTACTGCGGCCGGGATGGACACCGTGTCTCCAATTGCCCTACCCGGCCAAGAAGACCAGGCTCGCCGGGACCCCGGGAGATCCTGGTGAGCCGTTTTTCCTGTTCCCCCACCCGTGCACCACCTAACCGTCTGGCGAACGTCACCCTAGCCTGGGCGGACCAGCGGGCGACGGTGGGTGCACTCATTGACTCTGGTGCTGATGGGAGTTTCCTGGACGTTGAGTTTGCCACCCGGGCCAACATTCCACTTGAGGACCTCGAGAGGCCCTTGGAGGTCTTCGCGCTGGATCATCGCCACGTGGCTGACATCACTCAACGCACCTGTCCAGTCCTTCTCACCATTGCTGGTAACCACGTTGAGAGACTCCAGTTTTTCATCACCAGCTCTCCTCTTGTCCCTGTGGTCCTGGGCAGGCCTTGGCTCGCGCTGCATGAGCCCCACATCGCCTGGTCCTCCGGCACCATCAGGGGGTGGAGCCCCTCCTGTCGTGCCCAGTGTCTTCAGGTGCTGTCCAGCCCCCTCACCGGGTCCCCGTCTCCGGCCTCCCTCGCCGGTCCTCTGTCCCCGTGCCAGGCCTCCGGCGTTGGGCCCCTGTCTCCATGCCAGGCCTCCGCCGTCGGGCCCCTGTCTCCATGCCAGGCCTCCGCCGTCGGGCCCCTGTCTCCGTGCCTGGCCTCCGCTGTCGGGCCCCTGTCTCCGTGCCCGGCCTCCACTGTCGGGCCCCAGTCCCCGTCTCCGGCCTCCCTCGCCGGTCCTCTGTCCCCGTCTCCGGTCCCCCTCTCCGGGCCTCTGTCTTTGTCCCCCTCTCCAGTGCCCCTGATCGCCGGCTTCCTTCGGTCCCGTCCGGGCAGGCCGGGGCAGACTGGGTCGCCGGGTGGCTCCCGTGGAGGGGGGGGGTACTGTGAGGATTGGTTCTTTTCCCGCCACAGGCTTCTTAAGGTACTGTGATGATTGGTCCGTTCCCCGCCACACGCTCCGTTCCTTTAAGGTACTGTGAGGATTCTGTGATTGGTCCGTTGCCGAACGCACACTTCTAAGTCAAGTATCAATTACCATCACGCACCTGATGTGTGTTCTAATCAGTGCCCCAGAGGCTTCATATACTCTGACCTTCTGTCATTCGATGCCGGGTCGTTTTGAGTACTACTGTTCTGGAATACAACTGCTTTGCCTGCTTTTTTTCCCGTTGCTGTTTCCTGGTCTATATTCTCCCCAGGACCTTTCTGTGGAGAACTGTTTGGAGCTGCGCCTTGTTACCCATTACGCGTTGCACTTGGGTGAGTGGAACCAAACCCCTCTGGATAATTTGGATTGTGTGTTATTGAAGAAACACAGAAGATATAATTTTTTTTGCTCTGGATAGTTCTGATTGTGTGTTATTGAAGAAACACTGAAGAGATCATTTTGTTTGCTCTGGATAATTCTGATTGTGTGTTATTGAAGAAGCACTGAAGATATAATTTTGTTTGCAATGGACTCAGCCGGATTGTGTGTTATTGAAGAAGCACTGAAGACATCTTTTGTTTGCACTGACTCTGCTAATTGTGTGTTGGGGAAAACACTGATACCTCTCTCTTTCTCCGTTTCCCACCTCGAGGAAGAGCTGGGAGTATCTGCAGAGCCGCTACAACATCATATGCCAAATTCCCACCACTGTCGCCAGGAGGATTCTGCAGAGCGGCTGATGACTCTGCCGGAGGCAGTCTCCCCGTTTGTTTGATTACTGTGCCTTATCCATCTTTTGACTCTGTAAATAAATACGCCCTAGCATTTGGCTAACTCTGAACTTCCTGTCTGTGCCGTTGCGTTTGAGGTCGGTTACAACCCATAACAGTATGGCAGTTGTAGACAGTGAAAGTAGTATGGTAGGTAGGTATAAATTGAGTGTTGGCAACTGAATGTCCAGTTGAATCATTGATCATCACTGTCAATCGTATTGGCCGTTCAGCACACAGCTTGGCCGGTGTTAGGCTATCATGCAGCCGAGAGGTTGAATGAAGAACGCTGCATAGGTGATTATAAAAGCTGTGCATTAGAGCCAGGGCCGCCTGGGAGAAATGCGAGGCCCTGTGCGAAATTTAACGCGAGCCCCCCCCAAAAGGTTAAAAAAGAAGAAAAAAAATTATATATATATATATATATATTTATTTATTTATTTTTATTTTTTTTCATACAGTCAACACATTCTTAAATAATAGCGCTGCCCGAGGCGGGGCATGATAGAGTCAACATATAGCAAAAGAGAGAGCGAGAGAGAGCTCCCGTTCTACAGTCAATATACAGTGTACAGAGAGAGAGAGAGAGAGAGACACATTGGAAAGAAATTGAAATGCTATTTGGCCCTAAACAGAGAGTACACAGTGGCAGAATACCTGAGCACTGTGACTGAAGATCCTTGACTATACAGACTCAGCGAGCACAGCCTAGCCATCGAGAAAGGCCGCCATAGGCAGACTGTGTGTGTTAGAAAGAGAGAGAGAGAGAGAGCATGTGTGTTAGAGAGAGAGCATGTATGAGAGAGAGAGAGAGAGAGAGAGCATGTGTGTGTGTTAGAGCGAGAGCATGTATGAGAGATCAAAAAGGACAAAGATCAACACTTAAATCCAAAGAGAAGAGGGTCTATAGAGAAACCAAAGCAGCAAGGAGCCAATGGCCAACATCAGCTAAATAGGCTAGCCAGGTACTGTGACACACACAGCTGAGGCCAACGGCCCAACGCTACCCAAGCTACACAAACGACCAAGACATTCACACACAGCACATGTCGTATCTCCAAATGTTGTGAAGTAGCATATGTTTTGCCTGGAAAAAAACATTGTTATTAACAAAACATTCGGGAGGGGAAGGAAGGAAGAGTGGGGTAATGTCATGACATTTTCATTAATCTTACCTGCACCAAGGAACGCAGGGCGAAAGGCCGTAACACAGGTCTCCACGTTGACGAAAGGCCTCTCGCTGTCGGGAAAAAAATAAGCTGCTGCCAGAGCCTTGTCATGGTGCAGGCCCGACTACATCTTCTGTCAAAGATGATGTCGTAGTCAGAGTGCCAGAACCCCCTGCTATTCTCACGGCTAATGTCAATGGTCGTAGCACAAGCTAACAGCTAACTCAAGGCTAACTGATAGCATCAAACGAACGTTCCCAGCCGAGCGCAGCCGGCAGTTAGCCAGTTAGCTGTTTAGCTTCGACGTTAACTGCCGGCTGCGCTCGGCTGGGAACGTTCGTTTGATGCTATCAGTTAGCCTTGAGTTAGCTGTTTAGCTTCGACGTTAACAGTTAGCTCAACCAGGCTATCGCTAACCATTAGCTAACGCAGAAGCAAGCTATGCGGCTACATACAGCCAGGTGCTGACACCAGGCACACACCGTTAGCTACTAGTAGTACTATTAGCTAGTCGACCAGTTTGGCTCCAGAGAGAGAGAGAGAGAGATAGGTCCACGGCGGGAATATAATAATAGTTGACTCACCATAACGCAGTATCAATGCGGCGCCAATGGTAAAGTTGGAAGGAGACTTTCTTGGTCCACGGTGTAATTTCTTCTGATCCATGCTGCTTTTGAAAAGACATCCACTGGCTCCTCTGAATAGCGCTGAATTAGATCATCCCTCTACCTCGTGTCGTGTGTCTTCTTCTTCTTCTTCTTCTTCTATTACGGCGGACGGGAGAAGAGACCGGAAACACTATCCTAAAATCTGTAGAGCAGCAAAGCCGCAGAAACCGGAAAACTGCAGTCTGCAGAGCCGCAGAGGCAGGAACAAGTCAGACACATTCTACAAACGTGTCTAATGTGAAATATATAAGCATATAAGCAAAACTAGATTTTAGGTCTGTGATGAAAAAGGGCCTCGCGGGAAGGGGGGCCTCGAAAAAAAAAATAAAATAAAAAAAAAAAAAAAAAAAAAAAAATTATTTTGCGAGGCCCCCCTTCCCGCGAGGCCCAGTGCGACCGCACTGCTCGCACAACCCCTGAGGCGGCCCTGATTAGAGCCACATCTGGGGGAATGTACAGAGTGGTTCATGTGAAGTTTGAGGTGTTTTGCAGAGCAGAATTGCAGATGTCTTATCGCTGTCTGTAGAACATTAATCAGATCATGATCAGTCCCCGTGTTCAAAACAAGACTGATGACAGTGAATAACACACGCACGCATACACGCACGCACACACACACACGCATACGCACACACACACACACGCACACACACACACACACATACACACACACACACACAGACAGACCGACAGACAGACAGACTACTCATCTTTGACAGCTGCAGCAAAAGTTGTTCACCAAGATCAGTGGCCTTTTCATCACTAATTTATGAATATCTGAATGGTACTGCGTTAGTGCCATCAGCATTTATCTATTTATTTAATTTTATATGTGATCATTTAAGAGAAATAATAATATTCACAACGTCAATACTCTTATACAGCGCTACAAGTACAGTTTGGGAGTAATGGATTACATGTAATGGGATTAAAGTATTCTGATTACAAAAACATGGTAACATATAAATTGTTATTGTAAAAAAATATAACACAATCACATTACAAATACCTTTTATAAATAAATAGATAAGTGATTAAAATGTGCATTGCTTGGACATTTAATTGAAGAAAAAAATATATATTGATGGTAAGATTTATTTGATGCATTTTACACCGAAATAATCATTAATCATGGCTGATGAAATGATAGAAACACTCAGTTTACTGTGTTAGAATATTCAGTTCACTGTGTACAACGGATTTTGTTACCAATTTAAATTTCAAGCAGGTAATTAATAACCTGTCATGGATTATATTTTGAAATTAGACTAACCTTCTCAGCCCTGATCGCAGGTACAATGCCATCAACGCAACTCTGACATGCTTAAATCATTATCATTACGTCTTTAACGTGACAAACAACTGTGGATTTAATTAAATCTCTGTCTTACCTTTGAGCCGCTGCGTCAGTCCTTGCTTGGGTAAGGAGCACAGAAACCACACAGATATAGGATATAGGACACCCTGCCACCCATCCTACCTGTCTGTGATACCTCTCTGCTCTCTCTCTGTCTCTGTCTACCTCTATATCTCTCACAGAAATATGGTGTGTAGACATGTGTGATAGATGGAGACAGAGTGTGTCTATGTGTTCGCGTTCATGTTAACGTGTGTGTGTGTGCGCGCACCTATGCACATCTTTTAATCTTGAAATGTGGTTTAGTGCAGCAGGACTGAGATAACTGGACACACTCAGTAGAACTGTGAGCCACGTGCGTGTCTATCTCTCCATGGAAACAGTTACACATTTCCTCCCTCCTGCGGTTTCAATTGCAGATGAGACAACATTTGAGCTCATCTCTCTAATCAAGCAGGTTCTACTCTATTGTGAGAAGGGATTTGGCTCAGGTCTCGTTATCTGCACGGCACCATCAGACACCGTGGTGGCTGTTCATTGGTCTGTGAAGTGACAGACCTCCACAATACCTTGTAGAAACACCAGAGGTTCAACTTGGATGCTTTTAGTCCACGGGGCCTCGTTTTATCAAAAATGTGCTTTGACTTGACTCTTTGACTGGATTCCATCATACGTTTCAAATGTGTACGATACCAATGCGGATGCAAATTGTGTTTTTTTTATGACAGGAATGTGTTTTCACTTTTGATATACTGGTATCACCTTTTTGTTGGAGGAAAGTAATATAAACCTCTGCTTTTGACATCAAGACGACTTATTCATAAATCACAATTTTGGCTTGGATTGCTCAACATTTGTGCGGAAGAACCTTTTTATAAATGAGGGCCCAGGTGCTGTGAGAGGTCAAAGAAAACACTGTACCAATCGCTGAATTGTATGCGCATATCTCTCTCTCTCTCTCTCTCTTTCAGTTTATAGCTTGTGGTGTTGGTTATGTAACTTTTAGCCAGCCGGGGTAAGATCTGTTTTCTTGTGTTTGGTGTACATGGGCCAGACGTGGCCATCAAACAGACCTGTGTCACAACTTCAGTCCGTTTTTTATTTGTTCTTTGTTTGCTGATATTAACTGTCCTGTGCTGTCATTTCAGACCTGGACACTCCCTCCTGCCCTGCATCACCTGCTGATCACATACACCTGGCCTGCTCCACTCACAAACACACCTGACCCTCATTACCTAATCAGCCCCTTCAGTATTTAGACCTGTTAATTTCCCTTGCTCCCTGCCAGATTGTCTAGTGTCTTACATAGCTATCCAGCGTTTTTCTATCTTGATTAATCCTGCCTGTTGTATTTTGACTTCTCCTCCTGCCTGCTCCTTTATTGGATTTGTTTGCCACATGGTCTGATATTCTGGTATTGACCCCTGCTTACTCTTTACATTGCTCCTGCCTGCTCCCTTATTGGATTTGTTTGCCACATGGACTGATATACTGGTGTTGACCCCTGATAATTACTCATTAAACAGTTTCTGCCACATCTGAACTGTCACTGTGTCGTTGCTGTTGGGTTCTTGTCTGCCATACTGTGGGCTGTTACACCAGGGGGCTCTGGCACCATGTAGTTACACGAGCACCTCCTCTGTTTTGCATTCTTCGTATGGAATAGAGTCATACTCGCCAAAACCACGCCCTCCGGAGGGGAAACAATCCACGTAGTAATAATATGCAACCAAGAGGGGAAACCTAACAAAATGTCTAGTTAGTTAAAAACATGAAACACCAGCATGTCAAAGGATTATTGTAGCACACTGTGTCTACCAGAGAACAAGGTATATTGACAAACAATACTGTCAATATCGCCAGGGTAGACACATCACAAGAGGGAGGAAAAGTAACGTTTTATGGCAAAAATAGTTTAGATCTAAAATGACGATGGGGCAAGTTAGCTGTTGACAAGCTAATGTTAGCTATGCGTTAGCAAGCTAGTTAACTAAGAAACTTGCAAACAATACTGCAGGCTATAGGCTAATGCTTACCATGACTTGCTGCACACGTTGGCATAGATGCTATAGAGTGTCAGAGTCCCACAGTTTTGCCATTCTTGCTGCTGATGCCTCACATCTTATTGCCATAATCCACTGTTCTCTTCTTGACACTGTTCTCTTCTTTGGTTCGGAAACTTTTGGAAACTTACAGTAGTTCTGGGTTCTTTATCCTGTTGGCAGTGCATCCCACCACACATTATATTTGAGGTATTGTCTGAGGTTTGCTAGCTGACTGAAATGACAAGGAGGCACTGACACACAATACAAAGTCAACGGAGAGTGATGGAATCTTTTCCCCTCTGTGTGGAGGGGACCGCTTTGTGTTCTGTCTCTATGGAAATAAAATAACGTTGATTCAGTACGTCGATCAAAGGTCCGTAGGTGTAAAGCAGGAAGCCGCCCATGCGGGGGATGTGAGTCCCCTCCTCCTTGTGATCAGACTCTGGGGAGGATCTCGGTGTCCAGGGTTCAAGTTCAGGTTCGAGTTCAAGTTTTGTTTTATTTGTCACATATAAGGTGAAATGCTTGGTTCTGTATGGGCCCCCTGAGATTGTGCTTCATACAGTAAAAAGTCAAAAGAATAAAGGACAAACACTATACAAAAAATATACAATATACAACCTAAAGTACAAAATGCAAACAATAAAGTACAAATGCAGCTTTTTAAAATGCAAAAATGCATGGTGTTAGTAACACCATGAGACTTCTCAAACTTCGCTGGGTCAATTAAGAACAAATTCTTATTTACAATGGCGGCCTGGCGAGAGGACAAAAGGGCCTCTCGAAGGGTAACAAGGAAAGGGGACAAAATTATTATTTTTTAAAATAGAATAGACCATCACAGAGGTAAGGGAAATAATTAAAACACACATCAAACAACCAAATAAATATGGCCCCAATAGGACAACGTGTGTATACACATACAGACATATAAATATGTACACACATGCTCACACCTAGGATGACACACGCGCTCGCATACCTAATTGTAACTGAGGGGTACAATTCCCTGACTGTATTGATAAGTATGGTATCATTAAACCACTACCGCTTTATGTACTTTAATTACTGGCCATACAGTACATGATATATAAATATAATGAACACTTCCCACAATGAACCGGTTCTACACAAAGTTGTCTTTAAGTATTTATTGCAGCAAAAGGTACATAATACTTCTCTATTATACTTTGAATGCACTTGTAAGGCAAAGGAATGTGCGTAGGCAAATCAACAATGAATGTCCATTCTCTGGTTACGCAGGAGGTAATTATACAACCTGAATCTTAGGGAATTATATCTATGGTACACTAGTAATATATAGCGGGAGATACTGGAAGGGTCCCCCTGGTTGTAAGCCAGCAGGGGTAGAAGATCTGTCGGTAGTAGAGAGTCTGGTCAATGATGACTAAGGAGACTCCAAGTACAGGAGACGGTGCAATAGCCTCTTGATCCACAGACGAATACAGCTGTTCTCCGTAGACTGTAGCTCCACAGTGAAGAAAGCTAGCCGGCCTCAGGCTCTCTGAGGCGCGGACTCGACTTGGCTCCTCACAGGGTAAATCCAACACGTGCAAGCGTCGGCGATTCTCCGCTCCATAAATCACAGGACCAAAGCAAATATACTCCAGCCGCAAAGGGCTATGTAGTCGTCGGGTAGATTAATCCAGTGTACATGTCCACACGGTTCTCGTCTAGGTCTCCTCGGGTGAAAGCGCCATGAAAGCAGCCCAGCCTGGATAAGAACTCTAGCTGATACGAGGAAGCGTTGGTGATGCTGGTCACTGTAGAACTTTAGCCGCACGATACACTATACACAAATAGACTATTACTGACTTAATAGAAATATGTCGCACTCGACGGTATAGCGCCAAACTCTGACAATTCAGTTATTAATTCGCACGCGGTCTCAATGCTCTATTCTGGGGCCAAACAGGCCATACTTCACCGCACGGAGTATCGTGGGTGAGGCTTCAACTTATTGGGTAACTCTTAGACTAAGCGCTTCTGTATTCACCTGCGCCATATTTATATGCACGGTGAACAAACTAGTGCCAACGACATTTCTGTCTCGTATCCCTGGGCAAGGCCGGGCATGCACAGACATGTCTTGACGGTGACTTTGAACATGGCTCCGGAGGCATGGCTCTGGCGCCTGTGGACCGCTGTCCAATAGGAGAATGAAATATTATGGTCTGTAGTAGGCTAAAGGGATATTCCGTGTATATGTACAAGGAATATACAAGGGATATCAAACGATATACAAATACTATGCAATATATATCAATCAATAAATATATATATTCGGTTTAATCTGATCCTTTGTAACACTAATAGATGCACTATCTAGAGATTCTAGGCGTACTACACACACGTGAGCGCGTACTACGCGCATGCACAGACACACATTAAGACACACATACACATTTACACATTATACAGACACGGGGGCACGGACCCACACACTCACGCCTACACACCCATACGTTTACACCTTGGCTGTGTCCGATACATCCATACACACACACATAGGTTCACGTGCACGCAAATGCACGAACACTGAAGGGCATATGCCCAGGTACACACCCATTTGTAGACGCATGACACACGCACACTCCCACACCTCTTCCAATTTATTTTATTCTATATCACCCAATCAGGCACCCTTTTTTGTGTTTAACGGGGCATGTTGGTTGCCCTTGCTCGGGAGTAAGATGTTCTGCCTTATTTCAGGGCCTGCTTGATGTGAGGTTGTTAATGTTGATGTATTATTGTTATGCTTATTGTTCACCGCTGCCACCTATATTACCCTACCTGGTTGGGTGTATCCCACTGGACAGCTGAAGACCTTATATAATACCAAGATCTGAGTAAGTTCTCTTTTTTTTTCTTTTTTTTTTACTCTTACTTTTCTTTTCTTTCTCTTTATTATTTTCTTTTACCTAAGGGGCTCGACGGGGGCCTGAGCGGCTGGCTCCATAGGTAGAACACCTCCAACATAAGCACATTATGTGTGGATTAGTTTCTGAAGGGTATTTTGGGCACCTTGTTTTTTATAGGTGTCGGGGGGGGGGGGGGGGGGTTACCAAACTTGTACATTCAACATGCTTAACTGATCAGATGTCTGTTTTGCTTTTCACCTGCAGTTGTGCTGAGCTCTCTCTAGGTTCCAGATGCATGGCCTCTGTCATCTACTATGATCGACACAGGTGATACCATGGGGCTGGAAGGGTGCTCTGTCAATTTTGTGAGTTGGAATGTTAAATCACTCAACCACCCAGTAAAGCGTAAGAAGGTACTTACACATTTAAAACAACTCAATGCAGACGTAGCGTTTTTACAAGAGACGCATTTAAAAACTGCGGACCATGCTCGACTGGGGGGAGGGTGGGTGGGACAGATGTATGACTCCAACTTCCACACAAAGGCCAGAGGAGCAGCCATTTTGATAGATAAAAACACGCCATTTACTATGTCAAGTGTAGAGGCCGACCCTGCAGGGCGCTATATTATAGTGGTGGGGAAACTGCATTCATTTCCGGTCATTTTGGCTAATATCTACGCACCAAACTGGGACAACCCTACGTTCTTCAACAGCCTTTTTTCTCGCCTACCGGATATGACCTCGCACCATCTCATCCTTGGCGGCGACATGAATTGTGCACTCTCCCCGGTGCTGGACCGTAGCTCGCCCAGGAAGGCCCCCCAGTCTAGCTTGTCCCGTGCAATCCGGCGCTTTCTTAAATCATATGGGGTAGCTGACGTGTGGCGGTTTCGTAATCCTACATCCAGAGGATACTCCTTTTTTTCCCCGGTCCATAATACCTTCTTGCTCATAGACAGCTTTCTCCTGGATAAGAGACTCCTTCCCCTCGTAACCAAATGCGAATACGGAGCGATAGTTATCTCAGACCATGGTCCCTTAGTTATGAAAATGAGTATCCCGAATACACGGCTTGGCCAACGCCAGTGAAGACTCAACCCGTTGCTTCTGTCGGAGGAAGCCTTCACAAGCTTCATCACCTCGGAAATTACATTATTTCTTGACATTAATAAGACTCCGGGAATGTCTTCTTTAACCATTTGGGAATCACTGAAGGCGTACCTAAGGGGACAGGTGATTTCATATTGCGACAACCAAAAGAAGATAAACACGGCACGCCTTAAGCAACTGACGGACGAGATTTTGGAGCTAGATAGACTACATAGCCACTCGCCATCAACCGACATGTTGAAAAAACGTATATCGCTGCGAACTGAGTTTGACCTCCTGTCAGCGCAACAGGCTGAGTACCTCATTACTAAAACGTGACAGGGGTACTATGAACATGGGGAGAAGGCCGGACGGATACTTGCCCATCAGCTGCGACAAAGAACTGCCAACCAGTCCATCCCCACTATCAACGACGAGCGGGGCTCAAAAGCCACTGACAACCTTAAAATTAATAAAAGCATTAAAACTTTCTACCAATCGTTATACACCTCGGACTCGCAAGTGGGGCCCTCCACGCTAGACGATTTCTATAGGACCCTCTGTGTCCCGACAGTCGACCCAGAGAGGGCCGCAGATCTGGAGGAGGAACTTACGGTTGCAGAGATTACGTCAGCGATTAGATCTATGCAGAGTGGCAAGTCCCCGGGGCCAGACGGCTACCCTACAGACTTCTACAAAAAATTCTCAACCCAACTGTCCCCACTGCTGCTAGCCGTATTCGACGAATCATTCTCAACAAATTCTCTTCCTCCGACCATGCGCCAGGCGGTTATCTCCTTAATCCTTAAGAAAGACAAGAACCGGGGGAGCTCCAGTAGCTCACCACGTACCGCGAGTGCTATTTCAGCGCCGTGGACAACCGTGCTCATCACGGATCTGGGGCTGAGCGCGTTCGAATCCCGGACGGCAGCCGTGCCTTTCCCAGAGTGTCTTCCCCCCCATCTGAACCCTTTCAGCCTGCTTCTGTCGGTCGAACTTGACCAAGTATGAATGCGATGAAAAAGCGATAACCGCTAAAAGAACCAGCTGACTGGTCAAAGTTTTAAAAAAAGAAAGACAAGAACCCCCTGGAATGCGGCTCGTTCCGTCCAATTTCCCTCCTTAACGCCGATGTCAAGGTTCTCGCTAAGGTTCTGGCCCGTCGTCTGGAGGGGGTTCTCCCCTCAATTATCTCGCTGGACCAAACAGGCTTCATCAAGAATCGGTACTCTTTCTTTAATATCAGACGCCTCCTAAATATCCTATATAGCCCCTCTCCACCCGGAACACCTGAGGTGGTCCTCTCCCTTGATGCGGAAAAAGCGTTTGATCGGGTGGAGTGGGATTATCTTTTCCACGCTCTGGAGAGGTTTGGGTTTGGCCCTAAGCTCATAGCTTGGATTAAAATTCTATATACATCTCCGATGGCTGCTGTTCGCACCAACAACAATCTATCCACCTACTTTGAACTCCATAGGGGTACGAGACAGGGATGTCCTTTATCTCCACTCCTTTTCGCGATCGCAATGGAGCCCCTTGCGCTGGCTCTGAGGCAGAACACCGATATCAAAGTGATCATGCGCACGGGCTCGGAGCATAAAGTCTTGCTCTACACGGACGGCATGTTGCTGTACATATCACAACCCCAAACAAGTCTTCCTTGGTTGATGACCCTACTTGCGGACTTCGGCAAAATATCCGGATACAAAATCAACATTCAAAAAAGCGAACTGATGCCCGTCGGCACCTCGGCGGATCGGATACCTCTGAGCACATTCCCGTTTAAAATTAGCCCTAAAAAGTTCAAGTACCTCGGGATATGGATCACACATGAACATAAGGACCTATATATGGCTAACTATCAACCCTTACTATCCAACCTGGCGAGAGATATTGAACGTTGGGACCCCCTGTCGCTCTCCCTGGGCGGGAGAATCAACACAATAAAGATGAATGTATTGCCGAAATTTCTATGTATTTCAGAGTCTTCCAGTCTTTCTGACCAAAACATTCTTCTCCAAGATAAACAACCAGATATCTTCCTTTATCTGGAACAAAAAACTGCCCCCGGATCAAAAGATCTATGCTGCAGAGACCCCGCGTAATGGGTGGGATGGCGCTTCCAAACTTTATTTACTACTACTGGGCAGCAAACATAAGATCGTTATTATACTGGGTAAAGGGGGAGGACACAGCCCCCTGGTGGACAGTACTGGAGAGTGCGTTGGTTAAATCCACCTCCCTATCTGCCTTGTTATGTGCTAAGCTCCCGTTCACACAGCCCATATCTAGCTTTACCTAGAACCCAGTTGTCATCCACTCGATAAAAGTGTGGAACCAATTTAGAAGAACCTTCTCCCTCAGGGAACTATCACTGGCTGCTCCGATCACAAGAAATCACATGTTTGTCCCATCAACAATGGATAAGGCCTTTGACGGTTGGGTTGGGAGTGGAGTGATTACGCTGTCTGACCTCTATTTAGACGGCAACTTTGCCTCCTTTGATCAGCTAGTACAGAAATACGATCCCTAGGTCACACTTCTATAGGTACTTGCAACTCCGGAGCTTCGTAACTTCGAACTTGGACTGCTACCCAGTGTGTCCTCCGGCCTCCCTTTTAGACTCAATCTTGAACTGTAAACTGATCCAGAAACAGGCTATAAGCAGAATTTATGAACTACTTAATAGAAGCAACTCGACACCTTTAGACCTCCTCAGGGGCAGATGGGAGACTGACTTAGGTGAACCAATCACAGAGGTCACATGGGACAAGATAATACAGGGGATTTTCTCCTCTTCCATTTGCCTTAAACATGCTGTTATCCAATTTAAAATTGTACACCGACTGCATTGGTCTAAAGACAGGCTGTCTAAGATATATCCCGACATAGCTGCCCGACATAGCTATGCGACCACTGTAGACAGGCTCCAGCCACTCTGCTCCACATGTTCTCGACGTGCCCAAAGTTGCACACCTACTGGCAGACCATCTTTGACACCTTCTCTAAGATATTTGGAAAGGAAGTGGAACCATCACCATATATTGCATTATTCGGAGTGGTCCCAGCGGACATCCACTTTAGATGGTGGAAATCTAGAATGTTGGCCTTCTGCTCACTTTTGGCCAGAAGGCTGATACTGTTCAAATGGAAGGACCCGGGACCACCTGTCTACAGCCACTGGATGAGAGAGGTCATGTATCATATTAAACTGGAGAAGATCAGGTATACTATCAGAGGTTGTACCAAAAAATTCCACAATATTTGGGATCCTTTCCTAACTTTCTTTGAGGGTATGGAGGCGGATGATGTAACGGAGGCGATCTGACTGGCTTCCCTGGTCTCTCAGCTTGTTACGGTTTATTTTTCCTATTATGTTCTTACTTTTCTTCTTCTCTATCTGCAGAATACAAGGGATATGTGACTGCTGTCGGGTGATTTAACAAATATGGCGTGACCCTGGTCAGTCGCCTCTGGTTTCGCTCAGCGACGATTGTGCACACTTTTAGCTATTATGTTTGTTTTTACAATTTTTTTATGAAAACATCACTGGCGGGGACGTCATACGACCGCCAGACACTTATGGACCTAAACTCCGGACTCAAAGAGGAGTTTGGAGACACTTTATGCCTAGAATGGCCACCGGAGATCAGGCGGGACAACAAAGACAACAAGGACAAAGGAACCGGCAGGAAGAGACACAGAGGGAAATGTGGAGGAATCAAGCTGAGGTTAAAAAGATCTGCTTACCGCCCAGCAATTCCATCCAACTTTCTGGCGAATGCACGTTCGTTGGAGGGGAGGATGGACGATCTGAGAGCGAGGTCCGATTCCAACGAGAGGTGAGAGACGCTAACATCTTGTGTTTTACGGAAACATGGCTCAAGCCAGCGACTCCGGACAACAGCGTCTCTCCCTCCGACTCCTTCACCGCCCTACGAGTGGATCGCACGGCAGCCTTCGGCAAGAGCGTCGACGGGGGTGTCTGTCTCCTCACGAACAATGGTTGGGTTAATCCCAAGGAGGTGCATGTACTCTCCCGCTCATGCTCCCCGGACATGGAACATCTCTCAATTCTATGCTGTCCTTTCCACCTTCCCCGTGAGTTTAATGCGGTCATCATGACTGCTGTATTTATCCCTCCACAAGCGAACACCGCCAGGGCTCTGGCAGAGCTACAAGATCATCTCAACAAACATCAGATTAAACATCCAGACGCAGCGATGATCGTAGCTGGTGATTTCAATCAGGCCAATTTGAAAAAAGTGATGCCGTCCTTTTTCCAACACATCGCCTGCTCCACAAGAGGGGGGAACACACTCGACCACTGCTACAACCCGTTCAGAGCCGGCTACAAGGCTGTAGCGGCTCCACCATTGACAGGGGCTACAAGCTCATCCGACCACGACTCCATCTTGTTATTCCCCGCTTACAAACAAAGATCACGTGACGCCGTCATGTCACGTGAGACAAGAAAATGGACCGACCAATCAGAAGCCACGCTCCAGGACGCGCTCGAGGATGTGGACTGGAATATGTTTCAAGGAAGCGCCAGTGACGTCAGCGAGTTCGCGGATAGCGTTGTGTGCTTCATAACAACACTCGCTGATAGTATTGTCCCCACGAAAAAGGTGCGGGTCTTCCCAAACCAGAAACCGTGGGTGGACAGTACTATCAGAGCAGCTCTGAACTCTCGCACCACTGCTTACAACCTGGGCAGAGAGTCAGAAAACATGGAGGAGTACAAGGCTACAGTCTATACTCTGCGCAAGGCTGTAAAACTTGCAAAACGGACATATGCTGATAAACTGGAGACACAAATGGCACAAAACGACACAAGAGGCTTATGGCGGGGACTGAGGACAATAACTGACTACAAAGTCAGCGGCCCCTCAATGGGGAGCGACGACGCCTCTCTCGCGGACAAACTCAACTCTTTCTACGCTCGGTTTGGTGTAGACAGTGGCGCCGCTAGCTCAACGGCTAGTGACGTCACTGGTGCGCCGGCTGTTGTGGAGGGGGGGGGCAACCGCGGGGGGGCGGGGACGCTCTCTCGTTGTCGGAAAACAGTGTGAGAAGAGCATTTATGCAGGTGAACACCAGAAAAGCTGCTGGCCCAGATGGTATAACAGGACGCATACTTAAGTCCTGTGCCAACCAGCTAGCCCCTGTGTTCACCGCCATATTTAATCAATCCCTGGCGGAGTCAGTGGTCCCTGCCTGCTTCAAGATGTCTACCATCATCCCTGTACCAAAGAAACCCTCCCCAGCATGTCTCAATGACTACAGACCGGTGGCACTCACCTCTGTGGCCATGAAATGTTTCGAGAGGCTGGTCAAGGATCACATTTGTGCCTCCCTCCCCAGTGATATGGACCCCATGCAATTTGCATACAGGCCAAACAGGTCCACTGACGATGCGGTCTCCCAAGTACTGCACAGCACCCTCTCTCACCTTGACCGCCAGAAGGGGGGCTATGTGAGACTGTTGTTCATTGACTATAGCTCAGCGTTCAAGACCATAGTCCCCACCAGACTGGTGGACAAGCTGATCGAGCTGGGTCTGAGCTCCGTAATACATGTAATAGATGAAGCAGAACAGACAAATTACAGTTAAAAGGCTGGGTGAAAGTCACAGGTGTGTGTATGTAGAGTCCTTAAAAGTAGTAAGGGGGTTCTCCAGGTTCTTTGTGTCTCTCAAATTTGGTTTGATTTCAACTTTGAATTGATTTCTGTAATGTGTATCTACAGTAATGGGGAGTATTTAACTGATACTACTTCATACTACCCTGGGTAGACAAATCCGTCCGTGAGGCTCTGAAAGCACGAACTGTAGCCTACAACGCTGGGCTTGTGGCAGGCAACATGAATGACCACAAGGTGGCGAGATACAACGTCAGGAGAGTAGTAATAGAAGCAAAGAGACGCTACAGGGATCAAATTTAACTGCAATATGAACAGGCTGACTCTAGAGCTATGTGGCAGGGCCTCAGAACGATGACAGATTACAAAGGCACCTCCCTCAAACTGAACAGTGACATCTCCTTAGTGTAGCAGTCTGAAAATATTGTATATTATTCGAGACTGCTGACTGGTGTTTTATATTCCCTTTGTACACAAAGACATCATTGATATTCACACAAACAATGACACAAGCGTCCCCTTCCGAAGAGCACTGGAATATGGATTATAAATGACAGTACTGGATCATATTCTACAATGCGTTTCCCCTTGTGACTGGCAGGCGGGACCAGCAGGGGGCGGTAGCAGGCAGAGAGTGGCGGAGAGAGTTGGGAGGAGATAAATGGAGGAGAGAAACGGAAGACGCTCTCTTCGGCAGTGAACTTGAACAACGAACAGTCGCAGCGAAAGGGGGCTCTGGAGAGCCCTGTTGCTAAAGTTATGCCAGAGGGCCCCGTGAGATAGCAACGGGTGATAACAAGTACTGGCTAGTGGACACGATATCCTAGCAGTACCAGCGATAGTATATGAACAATTAGTGCAGAGCCAGGCACTAGCAATCGGGTTATGATAGTTACTGTGTGCGGTATAAGTAACGTGCGGTTAACCAAGTATCCAAGTCTTTAACCACCGAGTTATAGTAGTTACAGTGTGCGGTATAGAGTGCGCGCACCAGGACGAGCGTGGGCCAACAACCATTCTGCTCCGGCTGACTTCGACCAGACCTGCACCCGGCTGCCTGCATTCAGCCTGCTCCGGCGGACTTCACTCAGACCTGCACCAGGCTGCCTGCGGCTTACGGGAGTTCCTCCTATCCAGCAGGGGTCGTCATCGCTCAGCACACGCTCTCAGCCGGCGCTGCCTCTCTGCCCAGCTCCGCCTGCTAACATCTTCGCCGAGAGCGTTCAACGCCATCTTGCCTCCCAGACAACAGTGGAGTGGCGAGGCGGCCATTTCGGATGAGTACAAATGAGCATTGATGCTCCCGATTCCTTATACAATACACAGTGTGGTGCAGCCTGCGGGCGAAAGTAACGTTGCTACTACCATTCCATAGGGGTACCCCGAACAATATATGCCGGCATTAAGATAGGACTTTACGGGTATTTTGTGGGCTCACTCTTTTGTTTCATTCCTTTTCTTTGAGCGTGATAAGGTGTGTGTTTCATAATATTTCCCGTTCAGTGAATCCTACTATTTTCCTCCCCTATGTTCCCCCTTCCTTCCCCATATTACCGACCTGGAGCAGTATATGTAATCCCTTAGAGAAGGTAGATACTGTGTTTAGCCCAGACGTGGGCAGCACTTAGTCTGGGTACCGTGAGAGCACTTGGTGCCTGGGTGTAATTATATAATTGATTTATGCCAGTGTAATCATTGTGTGTTGATACCCATGGTGCAATAATCACCAGACGTAGCATTGTTGTAACTAGGACACGTTACAATAACACTCATCCAGAACGGGAGCACTGTGTGTGTGTCTTTTATTGAGCCTAACCCTAACCCTAACCCTTTGATGCGGGTAATATATCCATTATTAACCCCTTCCTATTCAACCTTCCATTTCCCACTGTAAGGTTTCTGGTGTTACTGAGGGAGGGTACTGCTTGCGGGGGGAACCAAGTTATTTCTTTACCATCCAGTCATTAGGTGTGGGGGGGCTAAGGAGACAATTGTGGAGGGTGAGGGTGTGTTGGGGAGTACTGCTGACTGCCCAAGAGAGAGGGAGGAAGACCAGAGTACCGGACCAGGTTTGTAAATCCTGGGCCTCATACACTCCCACTGCCAGCCTCCAGTTGATGCTCCGGACCCCAAAGACGGAGGTGCAGCTGGCCAGAGTGCTACTGTGTCTCGCTACCTAGTGACCGTGCACCACAGTTCCCACGAAGCAGGGATAATCCACCCTGCTACATTTGGCGTCACAAACAGGATCTACATCCTACTCCACTCCCTCGTAAGTGACGACCAAGAGACCTAAGATGTCGGAGGGCGACACCCCGAAGCCGGAGGTCAAAGCCGGGCCGTCCCGGGCGGAGCGACGAGATGACCCGCCGGCCCCTCTCAAAGAGGAAGGAGGGAAAGCCGAGACGGTGCAGGCTTTGGCCGCCGAAGTGGAGTTCCTAAAGGGTCAACTCCAGGACCAGGCTGACGTCCTGGACCTCCAGGCCGAACAACTGGAACGGGCCAGGCACCAAGAGTCGCTCACCGTGGCACAGGCCATGTTCCAACAGCTCCCTCCAGCGCCCCTCCCGGTGGTGTACGTCCAACGAGAGCGGAAGTGCAGCGAATTTGGGGGTGAAAACGAGAGGGGGGAACTGCCTGTGGAAGACTGGATCCAGGCAATGAGGACCCATCTCCGTGCCAGTCGAGTGCCCGAGGAGGAACAAGCGGAGGTCGTACAGCTTCACCTCAAAGGTGAGGCGAAGCAGACGGTACGTTTCCGGACGGAGGGAACTGTCCCCGACACTGAAGCCTTGTTCTCGCTCCTCGAAGAAACCTATGGGGACAAGGTCCCGGTCAGCGTTCGCCTGGGGGAGTTCTTTGACCGAAGACAGGCCGCTGGCGAGACCGTGCGCCAGTTCGCCTATGACCTGCAGGAGAGGATCCGTTGCCTACGACGTCGGGCGCCTACGCTGGTCGCCGACGCCACCGCCCTGCTGCAGGAGCGGTTTGTGGTGGGCCTCAGGGACGAGGCCCTGAGGAGAGAAATGCGGAAGTACATGAGGGAGGACGGGACGCGGCCGCTTCCTCAGGTACTGCAGGCGGCGATCGATTGGACGGAGGACGAGCTGATCCTCCCCACCGACAAGGGTTCCCCCCGGGGTTTAGTACACGCCGCGGCCGCGGAGAGACGAGAGGCCCCACCGAACGTCGACGCGCTGCAGGAGACTATTAGGCAGCTCCAGGCAGGAATGGAGCGGCTAGGTGCGCGCCAGGAGCAACTAGTCCAGACCTTCCAACCGGAACGTGCCGCGCCCCGGAGAGGCGACGCCGAGACGACGCGACCGCCGACACGCGAGAGCCCCGCCGAGACGAAAACGGCAGGCTGATCAGCTATGCCTGCAATGAGCCGGGCCACATCAGCAGGGACTGCCCCCGCTCGGCCGGCGAGCCACGGCCCGACTCTACTCCCCACCCCGAAGCTCCGGGCCCGTCAGGGTACCGACCCGGACCACGAAGGGCAGTCGACGCCGTCATAACCAGAGTCGCCGTGGAGAGATGCGAGCCACCTCCGGAACTAGCCGCACTTCAGGAGTCCATCCGACAGCTCTTCGCCGGCCAGGAGCAGTTGGGCGCGCGCATGGAGCAGCTATTCCAGGCGCTTCAACAGGAGCGAGATACGCCCCAGAGAGGCTTCGCCGGAAGCCGACGGAAGGAAGACGTGCCCTCTACCCCGCGCAGACTACCCCGCCGGAGCGAGGATGGGAGGCTGATCTGCTACACCTGCCAACAGCCCGGCCATATCGGCCGCGAGTGCCCCCGCGCGATGGGAGAACCGCGCCCGAAGGAAGCGCCGGGCGGTGAGGTTCCTCGCCCGCCAGTACAGGGCGTCACCCACCCAGCAGCCGGCGGGCCGTCCGACCTGGCGACCGCCAGACGATGGGCTGGAGAGAGAGGTGTAGTGACGTGCCAGATGATACGCCACCAAGGCGGCCGGCCCGACGGACGCGCTGGTGGCCGGAGGCCCGATGCGCAGAACGGCCCGCCGCGGGGCCCCGCCCTGGTCGCGAGGCCAACCGAAGAGGTGAGCCCACGGGAGCCGCCGGAAGTCAACAGCGGAGGGTATGTGACGATCTCGGCGGAAGAAGTTCGGGCTCGCTTGCTCCGGGCTGCGTGTGGTCGGCCGGCCTCCGTCCGTGCTCGCCGGAGCCCCGAGAAGTGGACCAATCCGTCGGAGGTCCCAGTGGTCGGCGCCAGGCAGATAACGGCTCAGAAGGGAGACAGTGGCTATAGCTGGGACGAGATACGGCGGTTCCAAGGGGAGGACCCGGAGGTGGGGCCCGTACGAGAGGCGGTGATGAAGGGGAGCTGCCCCGCCGGAGTGCGACTGCAAGAGGCGAGCCCGCTTATACGTAAGCTCCACGGGCAGTGGGAACGGTTCCGTCTGCAGAATGGGGTACTATTCAGGCGTGTTAGTGACCCTCGAGGGGGAGAAGAGATACTGGGGCCGGGGGTGCTGCGGCGGCACGTATATGAGATTCAACATGTCCTTGGGGGACATTTGGGCGAACGCGGGACACTAGGGTTAATGGGGCGGGGCTATTACTGGACAGAGATGGCGGCCGAGGTGAAGGGCTGGAGGCAACAGTGTATACGGTGTGCCCCGGCTCGAGACGTGGTCCCGAAGACTTGGGCCCCGGAACATGCACCTACGAGACCGCCCGAGGCGGCCGTGAGCACGCACGGATCCCCCGGAGGATGCACGAACCTGCACAGAGCTCCTCCGAGTCTGATAGTCCCCCCCTTGGGGACTCCACCCCTCTTACCTCCTCTCGTGTTGCTACCCGGGAGGGCAAGAAGACGGACACGGGATCCGAGAGGGGGGAGTCGGACCAATCCGGCCCCAGAGGAGCACTAGAGGTCGGGTACCCGTTCGGTATCGCCAGGACTACGTGCTCAAGAGTGTGTTTGTTGAACAGTGTGTCCAGCTCATGAAGGAGTGTGTGAAACTGTTAGCATAAGGTACGAGTGTCGATCGATGTGTGAAACTGTTGGTCTCAGGACCGTTTTCATGCATGCGTTTGTTGTTGTTGTTAACTTGCAGAGGACTTCAGTTCAAAGTGAAAGTGGGGGGAAATGTAGCAGTCTGAAAATATTGTATATTATTCGAGACTGCTGACTGGTGTTTTATATTCCCTTTGTACACAAAGACATCATTGATATTCACACGAACAATGACACAAGCGTCCCCTTCCGAAGAGCACTGGAATATGGATTATAAATGACAGTACTGGATCATATTCTACAATGCGTTTCCCCTTGTGACTGGCAGGCGGGACCAGCAGGGGGCGGTAGCAGGCAGAGAGTGGCGGAGAGAGTTGGGAGGAGATAAATGGAGGAGAGAAACGGAAGACGCTCTCTTCGGCAGTGAACTTGAACAACGAACAGTCGCAGCGAACGGGGGCTCTGGAGAGCCCTGTTGCTAAAGTTATGCCAGAGGGCCCCGTGAGATAGCAACGGGTGATAACAAGTACTGGCTAGTGGACACGATATCCTAGCAGTACCAGCGATAGTATATGAACAATTAGTGCAGAGCCAGGCACTAGCAATCGGGTTATGATAGTTACTGTGTGCGGTATAAGTAACGTGCGGTTAACCAAGTATCCAAGTCTTTACCCACCGAGTTATAGTAGTTACAGTGTGCGGTATAGAGTGCGCGCACCAGGACGAGCGTGGGCCAACAACCATTCTGCTCCGGCTGACTTCGACCAGACCTGCACCCGGCTGCCTGCATTCAGCCTGCTCCGGCGGACTTCACTCAGACCTGCACCAGGCTGCCTGCGGCTTACGGGAGTTCCTCCCATCCAGCAGGGGTCAACATCGCTCAGCACACGCTCTCAGCCGGCACTGCCTCTCTGCCCAGCTCCGCCTGCTAACATCCTCGCCGAGAGCGTTCGACGCCATCTTGCCTCCCAGACAACAGTGGAGTGGCGAGGCGGCCATTTCGGATGAGTACAAATGAGCATTGATGCTCCCGATTCCTTATACAATACACAGTGTGGTGCAGCCTGCGGGCGAAAGTAACGTTGCTACTACCATTCCATAGGGGTACCCCGAATAATATATGCCGGCATTAAGATAGGACTTTACGGGTATTTTGTGGGCTCACTCTTTTGTTTCATTCCTTTTCTTTGAGCATGATAAGGTGTGTGTTTCATAATATTTCCCGTTCAGTGAATCCTTCTATTTTCCTCCCCTATGTTCCCCCTTCCTTCCCCATATTACCGACCTGGAGCAGTATATGTAATCCCTTAGAGAAGGTAGATACTGTGTTCAGACCAGACGTGGGCAGCACTTAGTCTGGGTACCGTGAGAGCACTTGGTGCCTGGGTGTAATTGATTTATGCCAGTGTAATCATTGTGTGTTGATACCCATGGTGCAATAATCACCAGACGTAGCATTGTTGTAACTAGGACACGTTACAATAACACTCATCCAGAACGGGAGCACTGTGTGTGTGTCTTTTATTGAGCCTAACCCTAACCCTAACCCTTTGATGCGGGTAATATATCCATTATTAACCCCTTCCTATTCAACCTTCCATTTCCCACTGTAAGGTTTCTGGTGTTACTGAGGGAGGGTACTGCTTGCGGGGGGAACCAAGTTATTTCTTTACCATCCAGTCATTAGGTGTGGGGGGGCTAAGGAGACAATTGTGGAGGGTGAGGGTGTGTTGGGGAGTACTGCTGACTGCCCAAGAGAGAGGGAGGAAGACCAGAGTACCGGACCAGGTTTGTAAATCCTGGGCCTCATACACTCCCACTGCCAGCCTCCAGTTGACGCTCCGGACCCCAAAGACGGAGGTGCAGCTGGCCAAAGTGCTACTGTATCTCGCTACCTAGTGACCGTGCACCACAGTTCCCACGAAGCAGGGATAATCCACCCTGCTACATTAGCAAATGATCTCAACACCTTCTATGCGAGGTTTGAGGCTGGGAATAACAACACCAGCCTACAAGCCACTGCAATGGAGGGGGGGGGGGCTGCTGAGGGAGACTCATGTAGTAACATGAGGTGAGGAGGACCTTTAAGAAAGTGAATATCAGAAAGGCAGCAGGACCGGACGGTATCCCCGGCCGCGTCCTAAAAGTCTGTGCCGACCAACTGGCCCTGGTATTCACTGACATATTTAACCTGTCCTTGGAACAGGCTGTCATCCCCACCTGTCTGAAGAAGTCCACTATCATCCCTGTACCAAAAAAATCCAAACCTGCTTGCCTCAACGACTACCGCCCTGTAGCTTTCACCTCTATAGCCATGAAGTGCTTTGAGAAGCTAGTAAAGGGCTACATCTGCTCCTCCCTCCCCATCAACCTGGACCCCCTGCAATTTGCATACCGCCCCAACAGGTCCACGGAGGACGCCATAGCCCATGTGCTGCACACAGCAGCATCACACCTGGACAAGAGGCAGGGGAACTATGTGAGAATGCTATTCATCGACTACAGCTCAGCATTCAATACCATAGTCCCCTCCAAACTCATAGCCAAGCTCAGGGACCTGGGCTTGAACTATGACCTCTGCCAGTGGGTCTTGGACTTCCTGACGGGCAGACCCCAGGTGGTGAGAGCAGGCAACTGCACCTCATCATCCATCACCCTCAACATAGGGGCCCCCCAGGGCTGTGTTCTGAGTCCCCTCCTCTACTCCCTGTACACACATGACTGTGTGGCACAGCGGAACAACAACACAATCATCAAATTTGCTGACGACACAGTAGTGGTGGGCCTGATCTCTGCAAACAACGAGAGGGCCTACCTGGAAGAGGTCAAGGTCCTGGCGGGATGTTGTCAAGAGAACAGCCTCTCCCTGAACATCAGCAAAACAAAGGAGATGATTGTGGACTTTAGGAGGTCGGGGGTCAGGGACTACAGCCCCCTCAGCATCGACGGGGCACCGGTTGAGAGAGTGAACAGTTTTAAGTACCTCGGAGTCCACATATCCGAGGACTTGACATGGACCACACACATTGACAGTGTTGTGAAGAAGGCACGGCAACGCCTCTACTTCCTCAGGCGCCTAAGGAAGTTCCAAGTCAGTCAGAAGATCCTTAAGAACTTCTACTCATGTACAATAGAGAGCATCCTGACTGGCAATATCACCTCCTGGTTTGGGAATAGCACCGCACAAGACCGTAGCAGACTACAGAGGACAACAGCAGAGAGGGTAGGATCTTTTAACTGAATAATACTGTGTACATCATTTTGAAGTGTGTGACTAAATTGTGTTGTGGAAATTGTTTGTAATTAGTTTCACCCAGCTGACAGAAACTGGAGGTGTGGCCTTTGTGCATGTAGTTAAGTGGGCACTTGTGACAGTTTTTCTGCTTAAATACCAGCTTTTTCTCTGTTGGATTCATTCTGAGGACAACAGCAGAGAGGGTAGGATCTTTTAACTGAATAATACTGTGTACATCATTTTGAAGTGTGTGACTAAATTGTGTTGTGGAAATTGTTTGTAATTAGTTTCACCCAGCTGACAGAAACTGGAGGTGTGGCCTTTGTGCATGTAGTTAAGTGGGCACTTGTGACAGTTTTTCTGCTTAAATACCAGCTTTTTCTCTGTTGGATTCATTCTGAGGACAACAGCAGAGAGGGTAGGATCTTTTAACTGAATAATACTGTGTACATCATTTTGAAGTGTGTGACTAAATTGTGTTGTGGAAATTGTTTGTAATTAGTTTCACCCAGCTGACATAAACTGGAGGTGTGGCCTTTGTGCATGTAGTTAAGTGGGCACTTGTGACAGTTTTTCTGCTTAAATACCAGCTTTTTCTCTGTTGGATTCATTCTGAGGACAACAGCAGAGAGGGTAGGATCTTTTAACTGAATAATACTGTGTACATCATTTTGAAGTGTGTGACTAAATTGTGTTGTGGAAATTGTTTGTAATTAGTTTCACCCAGCTGACAGAAACTGGAGGTGTGGCCTTTGTGCATGTAGTTAAGTGGGCACTTGTGACAGTTTTTCTGCTTAAATACCAGCTTTTTCTCTGTTGGATTCATTCTGAGGACAACAGCAGAGAGGGTAGGATCTTTTAACTGAATAATACTGTGTACATCATTTTGAAGTGTGTGACTAAATTGTGTTGTGGAAATTGTTTGTAATTAGTTTCACCCAGCTGACAGAAACTGGAGGTGTGGCCTTTTGCTGCAGGTGTCACTCATCAGTAATTAGTGATAGTGATTTAAAGACTTGCTGGCTTAGCGTCAGCGAAGCGTCGAGAAACGAAGAGGGACAAAGAGGAGGAGTTTTCCTGGAGTTCTCAGCAGAGGGATCCACCGATCCACCCAGTGCTAAGTACACCATAATCCCACATTTCCCTCCCACTCTGCTATTTCCCTACTACCTCGCTTCCTCCCTACCCCCTTCAACCTCCTCCTACCACTCTTGACACCACAATGTGCCTCATACCTATATCCACAATCTGCTCCTCAAGAACAGAATCAACCCATCCACGCCAGTTTGCTAGCAACCCGGCTAATCTCTCCTACCCTCCTACAGCCACTAATACACCTGTCACAGTATGGAATTGTCAATCAGCAGTCAAGAAAGCTGACTTCATTACTGCCTACGCCCATAGTCTAAATCTGCAGCTCCTGGCTCTAACTGAGACCTGGATAACCCCCAATAACTCGTCAACACCTGCAGCATTATCTACAAACTATAACTTCACTCACACACCTCGACCCTCCAGACGGGGTGGAGGCACTGGCCTCATGACATCTCCTTCATGGGCTACAAACCTAACGCAACTCCCAGAACTGTCACTCTCCTCCCTCGAATATCATGCAGTATCTGTCTCTAATCCTTTCAATCTCACCATTGTTACACTCTATCGCCCTCCAGGTCCCCTCGATCACTGCACAGATGAGCTGGACATGCTTCTAAGCTCCTTACCGGAAGATGGTACCCCGCTCCTTCTATTGGGCGACTTCAACCTGCCTGACTCATCTCAGTCGGTCCCAGTGGTCTCCCTCCTACAACAATTTGACCTGACTCCCACTGCCATGCCTCCCACCCACAAAGCAGGCAACTCCTTGGATCTCATATTTTCCCATAACTCCAGCATCATTAACACCACGGTAACTCCCCTACATGTATCTGACCATTCCTTCATATCCTTCTCACTAACTCTCATGCTTAACCGAAAAGTCTTCACCCCAACTCAAACCGTCTCACTCAGACACAACCTGCCCTCCCTATCCCCCTCCACCCTCTCCTCTGACATAATATCCGCTCTACCTTTGAGTGACACCTTCTCTGCTCTCCCCACAGAGATGGCAACCTCCACCCTCCTCTCAGCCCTTGCAACCTCCTTCGACAAGCTCTGTCCCCTCGTTGAGAAACCTGCCCGCCGTTCCCCACCCAGTCCATGGCTGACGGATGCAGTGAGAGAACAAAGACAGGTCCTGAGAGCGGCTGAGAGGAAGTATAGAAAGTCACGCCTCACTGCTGACATCGACACATATCACAACCTCTTGTTAACATTCTCCAAAACCATTACTAATGCCAAAGCTTCTTTCTTTCACCATAGGATCGAGGCCTCTGCCAAGAATCTTCGCAAACTGCATGCTACCATGTCCTCCCTCCTCACTCCCCCCCCACCTCCTCCTCCCTCATCTTTTTCTGCCGAAGACTTTGCGATCTTCTTTGAGGAAAAAGTGGAGAACATCCGCAGCTCCTTCTCCCAACCCCCACCCATTCCAAACGCTGAATCGAGAACCTCATCCTTCACTCTGTCATCTTTCTCTCCCATTACAGAAGCCGAGACCCTGACACTGGTAACGTCGAACCGTCCGACTACATGCCAGCTGGACCAGCTACCCTCCCCACTCCTCCAGACCATAGCACCGGACATCCTCCCATTCCTAACTGCAACCATCAACTCCTCACTCAACTCGGGGGTGGTCCCCACCTCCCTAAAACAAGCCAGAGTCACGCCCCTCATAAAAAAACCAACCCTGAACCCCACCGTCATAGCCAACTATCGTCCTGTCTCTCTTCTCTCCTTCCTTTCTAAAACACTTGAACGTGCTGTATCCAACCAACTTACTGCTTATCTCTTACAGAATGACCTCCTAGACCCCAATCAGTCTGGCTTCCGGACTGGCCACTCCACAGAAACGGCCCTCATTGCGGTCACAGAGGCACTTCACTTAGCAAAAGCGAAAGGCCTCTCCTCTGTCCTGATTCTCCTAGATCTATCTGCAGCCTTCGACACAGTCAACCATCAGATCCTCCTCGCGGCCCTCGCAGGAATGGGAGTGGCTGGATCTGCGCTGACATGGCTGACATCATACATCAATGACCGCTCCTACCAAGTGTCATGGAGAGGGACTCTGTCGGCCACCCGCCCCCTCCGGACGGGTGTCCCCCAGGGCTCGGTCCTAGGACCCCTTCTCTTCTCCCTCTACACTAAATCACTGGGTAACATTATCACGTCTCATGGCTTCTCATATCATTGTTATGCCGATGATATTCAACTCTTCCTCTCCTTCCCTCCCTCAGATATCCACGTCTCTGAGCGGATCTCGGCCTGTCTGTCCGACATCTCCGCCTGGATGACGACCAACCACCTCAAACTGAACCTAAGCAAAACAGAATTGCTCCACCTGCCGGCCAAATCCTCCCCCCTGACCGACCTCTCCATCACAGTCGAGAATGCAGCTGTGACCGCGTCGCCGACCGCCAAGAACCTTGGTGTTGTCCTCGACGACCAGCTGAACTTCTCTGCTCACATCGCAGCGACAACCAGAACCTGCAGATTCCTCCTGAGCAACGTCAGAAGGATACGCCCCTTCCTGACAAAAGAAGCCACCCAACTCCTCTTCCAATCAACAGTCATCTCCCGCCTCGACTACTGCAACGCACTGCTAGCTGGCCTCCCGGCCACTGCCACCAAGCCTCTTCAACTCATTAAAAACGCAGCGGCCCGCCTGATCTCAAACCTACCGAAGTCGGCCCATGTCACCCCACTTCTTAGGGACCTGCACTGGCTCCCCATTGCTGCACGTATCCGCTTCAAGGCCCTCGACCTAGCATACCGTGCGGCAAAGGGAACCGCTCCCGCCTACCTCCGGTCAATGGTCTCTAACTACACACCCTCAAGACCCCTACGCTCTGCATCTTCTGGCCGCCTCAGATCTACTCCTATCCAAGCTCCCGGAGGGTCATCAAAGAGAAGCCGCCTATTCTCAGTCCTTGCCCCACAATGGTGGAATGAACTACCCATCCCAGTTAGGACAGCCGAATCCCGTCCAATCTTTCGCCGTCGACTAAAGACTCACTTCTTCAACAATTATCTGAAATGATAAAAAAAAAATAAAAAAAAAAATAAAAAAATCTAACCCCGACTAACCTTAATGTCATGCACTTGTCCTAATAAACTAACCTACACTGTAACACGCAACACTTTGATGAACATTGTTACTCAGCTGATAGTTATACCCTTCTTGCTGTCTTGTCGCACAGAACTTGTAAGTCGCTTTGGATAAAAGCGTCAGCTAAATGACTAAATGTAAATGTAAATGTACAGAGAGTGGCCCGTTCAGCCGAGCGCACAATTGGAGGGGGGCTTCCCACTCTCCAGAACATTTACAACAAGCGGTGCATGGGTAAGGCTAAGAGAATTATCAAAGACTCCAGCCACCCAAACAACTGCCTCTTTAAACTGCTGCGGTCAGGCAAGTGATACCGGAGTCTCATGGCAAGCACAGAAAGACTCAGAAGAAGCTTCTATCCCCAGGCCATCAGGTTGCTCAACGAACAATAACACTATGCAACAACCATCAAATGCACTCACAGCACACACATCCACACGCACACACTCACTTTAAACAAACAACTCACTGCAGCACCCACTCTACACACTTTAGAACACCTAAACACACTTTATATTTATTGGCAAAGAATTTGCACTACAACCCATACCTCAGTACACCTTACTGTAAATTGTACCTAAATTGTACCTCATCCCATTTCTGCTTTGCACTATATAGTATATTGTATAGTATATTGTATGGTAACTCAGTTACGTCTACTCTGCATTGAACATTGTACATATGTACATACTGAACACTTGTGTCTACGTACGTGACTTCTATTTTTTACTTGCTATACTTATTTATTTTATACTTATCTTTTTTGTCTAGCACAGTCTCTGGAGCGGAACAGAAAGAAGCATTTTGTATAAAAGTATTCTGTACTTCTGTATGACAACTAATAAAGAAACTTGAACTTGAGAATTCAGATACTATGTAGGCCTTGTAAAATATCTAGTTTATTGTTTTTTTCCTGATTCCACCTCAACAGCTGTTCTCTGTCCGCTCTACAAGTAAGGACTGGCCACTAAACCACTCCGGGTACTTACAGTATATGAAATTCCAGACTTAGATTTGATGAATTGCCTTAAATGTACAATCTGTGATCAGTGTGTGTCCCCACCACCAAAAACTAAAATAATTCTCTAATCTATTTTATTTCTTATTCTCTCGTTGATTAACTCAGCTCTTGATACAATGACTAACACTAGACAACAGGTAAATATGGGTTTTTTAATTGTATGTCCTGTATTTTGTGGCTGTAAAAAGGTTTGTTTACATTGGTAATGTTTGTGAACATTGGAGTCAAATAGACGCCAATATTCAAAGATTCAGTTTCGAGAAAGTTCCAAAAAGCCTATTTTCCATCTACAGAACAAACTCTGCAATAATGTATGCGAGTATTCCCTACTTTACATGGTCAAATAAACCACAGACCAATGGAGTCTGGATGGTGTTCAACCGTTTCTTAAAGGTAGTGTTACTTTGAGAAACGTTAGGTTATGACTATAACCAAGTTCTGTTAACACTAGTGGACGCTCTGCGTCTCTATGCATATATCTCGCTTCAGCATATATACACTGAATACATTTCCTTTAAATGCCAGTATTCATCTGGCCACACCCCCATCCGCTTACCTATATAAGCAGGGGTGGTGCCAAATCAAATCAAATCAAATTTATTTATAGGGCCCGACAACACACGTTAATGTCCCCATGGGCCGTACAGGTCTTCTTTAAACAGGTCAAGAAGACAACATAACAATAAGTCAAGAACAGAACAAGAACACCATAGGGTCCAAACATTTTTTAGATGAATGCAAATAAATGAAAGAATGCAAGCACTCCCAGACATACCCCACGCGAAGGTAAGGAAAAACTCACTAAAACCTAACAATAGGGAAAAAAGCTCCACAGGCAGTGTGGAGGAGAGAAACCTTAGAAGGGCCATTCAAGGGGGGATCTCCCTTCTTAGATGTTGGTGATAGTAGTGTTGCAGACGGACAGTTGGTAAGCATGCACTCATGTGTGTGGTGAAACACAGATGAGTGCATGCAATAGCAACTGTACATTTTGAAAAATTAAAGATAGAGCTAATAGCGATAGCAACTGAACATTTTGAAAGATTAAAGATAGAGTTGATAGCGGATCTATTTGAGGCACAGGGGCGGCGCAGAGAGGGTCACGTCCTCCCCGTCTTAGTCACGGGACATTCAACACTCCGGTCGTTGCTCAGGGACAGCCGGAGACAGGGAGATAGGGGGTGGCGCAGAGAGGGTCGCGAACTCCCCGACATCATCGCGGGACATCCGGCACTCCGGTCACCACTACGAGACCTCCGGAGACAGGGGGGCACGCAGAGGGGGTCGCAATCTCCCGGCCTTCGTCACGGGACGTCCAACACTCCGGACAACACTCCAGGACAGCAAGTCATAGGAAGACAGGGAGACGGGACAGGCGTTAGACAGCTCATGAGATTGTAGTAGGCGGACATAGCAATAGATACAAGTGGTAGGCATATATGTGAATGGAGTAGATATATGAAGTAAGCGTATTATGTGAATAGAATAGAAGTACTTAACCCAGCAATGAAACCGCGTTGACTGTTAATCTGTTAACAGTCTGTTAATCAGTTGACAGGACCACGGACAGACGGCGGAGAATAACTGATCCAAGGCCTCGGAGGTGCATGTAGAGCAGTCACTACAAGCTTGGCCAAGACCCCGAGGCATCCATCACCTTGGTCAGCGCCAGGAGACGGGTACTCAGAGAGAAGGGGGAGGGAGGGGGGGGGGGGGGGGGGGAGGGGGGAGAGGGGGTGGGGGAAGAGTTAGAGAGTTCCCATGTTTGTGGTGCTGCAAAGGAGCAGACATGTAGTACCCTGTAGTGCCATGTAGTACCCCGTAGTGCCATGTAGTACCCTATAGTACCCCATAGTGCCATGTAGTACCCCGTAGTATTAGGGCGGGCCATACTTTTTTTTTTTTGGAAAATCAATCGAGTGGGGTGTCTAAAATACGTGTTTTTTTGTGGGGAATTCAAATATGGGATTATTTTTCTAATCGGATAACTCCTACCTACATTGTTTTGGATTTCAAAATGGCCGATTTGACCATTTTTCACCCCTTGGCCATACATGGATGCCAACATGAATCTGAAGGAAATCCTAACATGCAAGGTGTCTAAATGATGTGTTTCTTAATGGGGAATTCAAATATGAGTTCATTTTTGGGATAGGATAACTCTAACCTACATCATTTTGGATTTCAAAATGGCCGATTTTACCATTTTTCACCCCTTGGCCATACATGGATGATAACATGAATCTGAAGGAATTCCTAACATGCAATATGTCTAAATGATGTGTTTCTTAATGGGGAATTCAAATATGATATTTTTGGGATAGGATAAATATAACCTGCATAATCTTGGATTTCAAAATGGCTGATTTTACCATTTGAACCCATTGGTATTGTATTACAAAATTGCAAAGATAAAAAATATATGGGAAATCATTTATAATGACAAAGCCATCAAATGTATTAACAAGTGAACTGTATATAACTGGATACAACTCCAAAGATCAATAATAATAATACTAACAATAATAAATTGTATTTGTAATGCACACAAACACCTAAGTGCTAAATCTCGATTTCCTGACTTCTTGAACTTTGCCAGGTTCCAATATCTTGATTGGACTCATTCTTGGATGGCAAGATCTCCTACTGTACTGCTTTAGCCACCAACCTACAAACACAAACTTAAAGTCAACGTCAGCCATAAATAGGTGAGCTCTTTCCAGAACTACTCAGCAGAAACCTCTGTAACCATTTTAACAAACGTCTCAATGTAGCCTATTGAGAAAATCCATGGGGCTCCATCAATCATCTATCTTCTTAAATTTGATCAGGTTGCACAAGTCCTGCTTGGATTCATTCTTGGACATCAGCCTCCTGCTGGTCTCCTGAGCCCTGATCCCTCCATCCCTTTTTTCTTGTGAAAAGTACTTAGCAGAGGCCTCAGTCACCATTTTAACAACCCTCTCGATGCTTTGTGTGTGGCAAGGCCAGTCGAGAACCTCCATGGGGGTGTTGATGAAGTTCTTCACCTCGGAGGTGCTTAGGGAGCAGGTGAGAGGTGGCTCTGACACATCTTCTGACCAGCTGATTAAGCCACCAATGCTGGAAGCGTCACTATTGATGTGAGGTGTTCTTCTGATCCTGACACAGGAGTCTCCCAGCTGAGTGTCTGGATCCCCCTCTCCCCTGATGGCCAGGATTCTCTCCACCCCCTCAATTCTCTCTTTTTGATCCTCAGAGCACAGCAGTGTTTGGAGGATGGCTTCACTGTGGGCATACCAAGCAGATCTTCTCACAGTTGGCATCACAACATCCAGCACCTCCTTCCTCTGAGACTTGAGGCAGTCCAGCTGAAACAGGATGTGCCTAGGCCCTTCGATCCAGGAGTGCTTGACCTTCATGTTGAACCAACATGGATAATACACTCCAATGATGAATTCCACAATGCATTGTAGATTATTCAGGTTCTTTCTTTTAAGTTGATGCTTTGACACCCAGAGCCTGAGGAGTCTGTTTGCTGTGGTGAGCCAGCGGCTGTGGTTTACCGGTCCAATCTCCAGCAGAGCCAGCCTTGCAGAAAGCACTCCATCCCTGATTGCACAGACCAGCTTATAGCCATAGTGTTGATCAGTTGAGAGATCTTGAATGATCTTCTCAGGCAGCTTGATCAGCTGAGGGCCAAGAAAGATCCTGGTGAAGTTAGGATTGATCTCCAAGTCTGTAACAGAATCAAGGAGCTGTCCTATTGGCCCAGACAATTTGTTGTCTGACAGAGTAGCCCCATCAACTTCAACAATGAGACGGCGCAGTGGAAGTTCACCAGTGTGCAGGTTGCACACCAACCAGACCAGCTTTCTCCCCAGGTGCAGCTCCAGCTTCCGCATTACACCTGCCTTCACTCCAGTGTTGACATTGGTCGAGTCTCCTCCAATGGCCCACAAGGTCTTATCAGAACCTCTCTCTTTCAGCCAGGCAAACAGGACCTTAGCAATCTTCTCTGCATGGGACTCCTCTTTAGTTGCTTTCTCTGGTGTAAAGTGGAACAGATAGTTACTGCCAGGCTCACTAGCAACACTATAGTGTTCTTCCTTGATCTTTGCAGGAAAAGATTGGTCACTGCCCTCAGCTTCCATCATCACATTGGTCATGTCAATCCGCCCATCAAAGAGGATACAGGAGATCCCTCCCTGCACTTCTCCTCAAACTCTTCCCCCAGCTCTTGCATCAACTTTTCTTGTGCTCTCTTAACCTTGTTCTTATCAATCACTTTACTTGTGTCATCTTCTAAGATGAGTCCTGCATCAATCAGAGCTGCAGTTGCTATAGCTGCAGTTGGCCTTAGACCTATGCCATACCTTACACTAGCAAGGGCAATGTTTGGAATCTCATCATAATTTTTCCGTAGCTTTGCTGAAGCTGCAGGGTCAGTTTCAGGAATGAGCTCAACTTCAGGGACTGTAAGGAAGCTCTCAACATCCTTCCTGGCAACCTTGTCTGCTGCTGCAAAGCTTTCTTCTTTGCCCCTTCTCCTTTTCTCTGCCTTCTTTTCCATCCCCTCCCTTTCCAATGTTTTCACCTGTCTCTTGTGCTCAGGCAGATCAGCTCCACTGCCATTTGGTGTGGTCCTTTACTTCCAACCTTTTCCCTCTGTCCCTTGATGTAGGCAATATCTTTCACAGGAATCTTTTTGTCTTTGCTGCAGCAACAGTTAATGTGGGCTTGCATCACACAACCCTCACAACCTGCCTCCTCACAACTAGTAATCTGGCACTTGCAAGTTAAAATATCAAATAACTTGTCCAACTTGACAATTAAACTCTCATGTTTGCTTCTCCCAAGATAAAAGCTCACTGCCTGGTTCCACATCTCCTTGAGCTTGGTCATGATGGTCACCTTTTTATTGACAACAGGTGACTTGAAAAGAGCATTAGCTTTCTTCCACTGACAAATCAGACCGGAGTAGATGTCACTCATTAGCTGGTCCATTGGATAGTTCCTCCTGTCATTTTCACTTTGCTCCCTCAAGTAGATGCCTTACCTCAGGATATCCCTCACAGTTGGCAGGTCAGACACCAACAGCTCTCGCCCAGTGCCAACAAGATTATTTAAATGAGAAAAGGATTGTGTCCTTGTTCTGACGTGAGACATTTTCAACCTAAAATAAAAAAAGAAGATATATTATATTCTCTTCACAAGTCCTTATTTTCCTTCACATGTAGCTCCTAGCTAGCTAGCTAGTTCTAGCTAGCTAGCTAGTAGCTAGTTCAAGCTAGCGATGCACCACATAAATTATTCTAACACAAATAATATACAACAAGGTAATTTACATCTATGGGCCTACACATAGCAACATTTACGACCCCAAACGTACCTTATTGGCTGCATGCAATACGAGAGGAAAGGGACGTGAGCGGTTCTAGAATGTTCAGCTATGACATCATCACGAACGTTCCAGAATGTTGTGGCAGGGCTAATGTTCTAGCCTGTTCTAGCCGGTTCTATTATGACATCACTTAAATGGTAAAATCAGCCATTTTGAAATCCAAAATTATACAGGTTAGAGTTATCCTATCCCAAAAATGAAATCATATTTGAATTCCCCATTAAGAAACACATCATTTAGACACCTTGCATGTTAGGATTTCCTTCAGCTTCATGTTGGCATCCATGTATGGCCAAGGGGTGAAAAATGGTAAAATCTGCCATTTTGAAATCCAAAATTATGCAGGTTAGAGTTATCCTATCCCAAAAATGACCTCATATTTGAATTCCCCATTAAGAAACACATCATTTAGACACCTTGCATGTTAGGATTTCCTTCAGATTCATGTTGGCATCCATGTATGGCCAAGGGGTGAAAAATGGTAAAATCGGCCATTTTGAAATCCAAAATTATGTAGGTTAGAGTTATCCTATCCCAAAAATGAACTCATATTTGAATTCCCCATTAAGAAACACATCATTTAGACACCTTGCATGTTATGATTTCCTTCAGATTCATGTTGGTATCCATGTATGGCCAAGGGGTGAAAAACGGTCAAATCTGCCATTTTTTAATCCAAAACAATGTAGGTAGGAGTTATCCGATTAGAAAAATAATCCCATATTTGAATTCCCCACAAAAAAACACGTATTTTAGACACCCCACTCGATTGATTTTCCAAAAAAAAAAAAGTATGGCCCGCCCTACCGTAGTATCCTGTAGTACCCTGTAGTGCCATGTAGTACCCTGTGGTGCCTTGTGGTACCATGTAGTACCCCGTAGTGCCATGTAGTTCCATGTAGTGCCATGTAGAGCTATGTAAGCCATGTAGTACCCTGTAATGCCATGTAGTACCATGTAGTACTCTGTGGTACCATGTAGTACCCTGTACCCTAACTAAACTACCCTATAGTAAACTACCCAGTGGTACCATGTAGTACCCTGTACCATAACTAAACTACACAGATTAATCTAAAGGTCAGTCCCCGACCAGGTGAGATCAAGGTAGGTTGAAGGAGAGAGAGAAAAGATGAGTCTTAAGCAGGGATTTAAAAGCTTCGACAGAGCAGGCGCCCCTGATGACGGCAGGTAATTTGTTCCACAGGTAGGGAGCGCGGTAGACAAAGGCTCTGTGGCCGGCGGATTTCTTTTTAACCCTAGGGGTCGATAGAAGCCCCGCATTTTGTGAGCGCAGAGCACGAGCGGGCGAGTATCGGGAGATGAGATCGGATAGATAGAGCGGTGCAAGCCCATTTAAAATTTTGTAGGTGAGGAGTAGCACTTTAAAGTCAGAGCGGGCTTGGATAGGAAGCCAATGTAGGGCGGACAAAACTGGTGTGATGTGATCAAATTTTCTAGTTCTAGTTAGTATCCGTGCAGCCGCATTTTGCACGAGTTGAAGATTTTTGATGCTTGAATTAGGTAGGCCTGAAAAAAGTGCATTACAGTAGTCCAGACGTGATGAGACAAAAGCATGAATCAGGGTTTGAGCATCAGCCAGAGTTAAAATGGGGCGTATTTTTGCGATATTACGAAGATGGAAGAATGCAACACACTCATCTCCTTCCCAACAAATTTCACCACAATGAAAAATCAAGGGCCGCAGCGGCATCTAGACGCAGAGCGTCCACTAGTGTTAACAGAACTTGGTTATAGTCATAACCTAACGTTCTGTATCACTCTAGCTCCCGCTCTGCGTCTCTATGCATAATAGGAGCTGAGCGGGAGCTAGAAGCTCGACAAATACACCCCGCTGAGGCCCCCCACAGCCATCAGATCAGGGAGGGCCGAGCCCCCCCGACCCACCCTAATGGAGGGCACCCCCCCTATTGGTGGCTTCACGGGAGGGCGACGGACCCGACCGTGCGAAGAGGCACTCAAGCAACTCAACGCACAGGGTGATCAGACTGTGGCTTGACCCCACGACTACACACACGCACAACCCGCATGCCACCCGGGAACGAACGGAGGAAACAACCTCGTTACTGCCCCCAGAATCACGGGGTCAAGGGCAAACCCAACCCCGTGGCAAGGCCGTAGCAGCGGAGCGCGAAGGAAGACCCAGACCCACCAAAGGGACTGGACCCCCTGGAACGGGGGCCCGGAGAAGTCCATGATGCCAGCATCAAGACCCCACCAGGTGGGCACTTAGTGACCCCGCCCCCCACATCGCCAGCGTATTCGGACAAAGGCCCCTCAGCCGAGCGGGCCCTGTCCCCCCAATAGTACACCGCCTGGCACACTGACCCTGTAGAACAGGCAGTCAGCATGGCCGTAAGCACACAAAAAAGGTTAACCAACGGAAGCAGGCAGCGCACCAGGGAAAAACCAGGCAACAGGCTGTTAACCCTAGCCTGGAGACTGCGGACGAGACAGGCGCCAGAGGGGACAGCTGAACACAGCCGCCCCGGCGGAAGGGGCGTATGCTGGCATTGTTGCATGACCAAGCCTCCATTTAAAAAACCCCACCCAGAGGGGTTGAGGCAGAGAAGGCTGACACGATTGGCAGACGTCATGAACGTGCAGGGGCACCCTCAACCGGTGAACCCGGGAGTTGACACTGCTCCAACACACCAGGGAATCAACCACCTTGGTGTTACCCAATGCGGTGGTTGTTCCTATAACCCCTCAAGAAAAAACTCCAAAACACACCTGCGGGTATACACCGGCTATACCGCAGTACAAGTGTTTCAGTTTTCAAAAAAGGGTTAACCCAGGCCTACGGGTCGACGAAACATTACTTCGGACCGGGCCTGGCGATACGGGAAGCACAGGGTCACCAGAGGAGGTCAAAGACCACCCCAACAGGCCCCTCTTCGCCATGCGTGAGAGAAGAGCAAAAAAGAATGGAGAACCAGCCCCAAGCACACCGTACTAGGTATTCCCAGGCGGTCTCCCAACCAAGTACTAACCAGGACCAACCTGTGTAGCGGCCGAGATCCGACGAGATCGAGCGTGTACAGGTTGGCATGGCCGTAAGCCATTACGACAGTGCTGAGTAAAAAATTTACCCAACCAGGGTCTCCATAGCGCTTAACCCTGTGACACCCGGACCGACCTGGCATTTTTCCCCCTGAAAAAAGCCCAAGTCCCTCAGGGTACCAGAACAGCAGATCTGCATCCCCGGCGGACAACGGGTTCAACTGATCCGGACCAGCGTGACCAGAACCAGTCCCGTGCCCTAACCACGCCGACATGCCTACTCCAGGAGAAAGGGCAGATATGCGTGTTGATCTTAACATGAAAAGAAGGCGCCACCCAGACGTTCGGGCGAACCGCGCCCGGTGGCCCACCCCCAGGGCGTGAGACCCCTCTACATATGTTCAGATCCATTCCGTCATCATCCCCCAGACATGAACGAGAATCCGTCGATAACCAACCCAGGTCGTGGGATGTGGTCGTCGGAAGAGGAAAAACCTCCATCCCAGTTGCTTTATAAAAACGCTGTTTTAACCTCAAGCAACCAAGGCGTGCCAGTCAGTCGCCTGTTTACAGCGAGCTAGCACTATACGTGCGTCGGGACACACCCACATCAATGAACAGGCTATTTAGACCTGTCATTGAATCCCCAAGGCGCCCAATATTCCAGGCCGTGGGACCAGGAAACTCCCCCCCCCCCCCCCCCCCTCACCCCGTAACGTGCCGAACCGCAACGTGACAGGAACCTTGAAGGACAGGGGGTGTACCCCTGACCAACAGAAAAAGGGGGAGAGGAAAGGTTACCAGTTCACCCCTTTACGACCCCACACCCATGATACGATGTAATGACAAAAAGAGAGTATGACACAGTCATAGTCAGCTCTATGAAGCGTTTGACAGCTTCACACAGCGCATGAGCTAACCTGCTATCTGATTTTTACTAAGGAAAAAACACAGAATAGAGAGGGCTCTCTAAGAGCCCTGGTCCAAACTTACACATGTGCTTCTGTGGCCAGTCCAACCCAGTTGTAGGTCACATGACACACACAACCCATCATCACCTACAAAAAATGGCAAAAACACTCTACAGAGGAACGCCGTTTTTCATAATGAGAGAATACATAATTCTCGATTAGTATCGGCCACAGGCCTTGCTAAGCACACACGAAAGCGACCAACAATCTTTTCTTTTAGGAAAATAAAGGTTCTCCAGCAGATTTAGCACAACCTCAGCAATCAAGCTAAGGGTTACTTCGTATCCCTACCACACATTGACACAATGTAGTGCAACAACATGTCCACTCTGATAGGAGGATGAAGCAGTCCCCAGGGAACCGGGGGGAAAAAACACAATCCTCCTACTTTACCCTTAATACGGCCAGTTAAAACAGGAAAACCTGTTAATATGTGAACACACTGTTTATTGTCATCACAGGCTGAGAAAAGAACCATTCTTTACTCATTTGTCACTAAGCATAGCTTCATAGGTTAGTTAACCCCCTTAGTTGTGAGTACACGGTACATATAAACACACATGATGTTTCTCACACAACAACCAGATCATTTTCACATCTGTAACAACAACCCGATTTGCACAGAGAAGCTAATTACCAGTGACAAGACAATTCACACATAACTCGCGTCATATCCTAAATGTATTGCAGCAACACACGTTTTTGGAAAACATCGTTATTTACAAAACATTTAGAAGGTAAGGCCAGAAGACGTGTATAAGGTCTGGCCAAACCTTGTCCTACCCGGAGCGTAGATCAACGAAGTGCAGTCTCAAGACACCGTAGAAAACACAGCCGTCCTGTGTTGTTCGATCTGGGCAGCGTCGCCGCTCCAACCCGTCGCTACGGTCCCCTTTGTTGACGCAGGCTTTGCCGTCCTGGCCCAGGGCAGGTTCGACGAACATCCTCTGTCAAAGATGACATCGTAGTCAAGAGTGTTTAAAACATGTTATAATCAAAGCACGTTCAACAGAGTAGCATTAAGCTAACGGCCGCTCCAACCGTCGGTCGCTACTGCCCCTGCCCGCGAGACGGCGAGCGAACGGCGCACGCGACCAGAGGGGAGCTCGCGGCGCGCGCGAGGAGCCGGAGCTACCCCGCGCTGGGCCTTGGCCGATAGCAGCAAGCTAACGTTTCCTAGTGATCACAGCAGGCTAGCGCCGCAGCTAACAGCTGACTGGCTAACAGTAGGCCCAACCTATGTAGGCCACGCAGTGATCACAGCAGGCTAACGCCGCAGCTAACAGCTGACTGGCTAACCGCAAGCTAAGCAGCTATCACCTGAACTTGTACACAATGATATAACACTCACCCAGACAGGCCGCCGTTCTGAAACCCTCCTCACTTTTTAAGAGAAAAGAGAAACAAGATGTCAACACAGTTTTACAACGGTGATTTTACCAACACCCGACGGAGCCAGCACAATACCCAACTGGCCTGTGTAGCTGACTTGAACACAGATCTTCCGCTATCGAACATCTATGCCCATATCTCCTCATGAGGGAATACTCTCATTTGGATATGAAAGATGGGGCCTTAACACGGTGACAGAGAGATATCCACTCGTCCAGAAAACACAGGGATCACCAGTGTTAATGGTCGTGGCCCACTAGTTAAAACTATAATGGGCTTCAGACCAAGGTCTTCTGTCGCCTAAGAGGCTGAACAAAGGACCCTAGCCTGGGGCCGGTTTTCATAAACATTGTCAATTAGCCCCCATAGCACTAACAGACAAGTGGAGCCTGCCAGCAAAACATAACTCACCAAAACCTGGAACCCACCGCTTCTCACAACAGCGGCGTGTCCTACAGCCCGGCTGTGTCTTTACCGCAACCAGCACACAGCAAGGACTGCAGTTGGAAAAGTATGTAGCGGCGCGAACTCCCAATACAAAAACCGGTGGAGGATTTTTAGAATGATCATCATCTTCCAGACACTCCAGTACGAAGACAATATCGCCGTATTTTCTCGAAAATAGTGAGAGAGAAAATAAAGATATGATGTCAACGTATCTCCTTGTTCTTCCTTTCCTCGTAAACATTGTCAACCAATATTTTTCTCCACGTCAAGTGGGCATATGAGCAACACGTTGCTTGTGATGAAATTTGAGAAGGAGATGAGTGTGTGGCACCACCCCTGCTTATATAGGTAAGCGGATGGGGGTGTGGCCAGATGAATACTGGCATTTAAAGGTACATTTTGAAATGTATTCAGTGTATATATGTGTCACCTCACAGCGCTTTATGCCAGATCTCTACATTTTCATTTTTCAGATTATTCCAGATTGCTAAAGTACAGAATCTAAGCTTTCAAATGATGTGTCATATGTTGACATCTGAGAATGTTTTGAACACGATGTGCCCAATTATAACTTCTAAAACTGGCTGTGTTCTAGATTGCCTAAGAGGTGAAAAGGTGTCTCAAAGGAAGGCAACTTTTCACACTTCAGACAGTTTCAACTGGGCGTCAACAAACCCCCTCCAGCAACGCCCCTCACCTGAATAGCATTAACATAATTAAGTGCTGCCATGGCAGTTATCTCTCCTCAGGACCCGATCTTCATTCTCTTGTTTGTATTGAGCTGTACTGTATTGTGCCCATTCTGCAATCTGTTAATAACGTTTTCAATGCATAGTAGTATAGACATTATTAGCATAGTAGGTAGTAGTAGTAAGATGGATACTAGTAAAAGATGGTATGAAGGTTAGTAGTTTCAGATATTAATTGAAGTTAATTTGGCTTGTCTTCTGCCAGCTTGTACAGACAGGAGCTTAAGCACAAACCAAAGTGCTTTAATAAAATTAAATAGAATAGAATATTTCTAGAGTCTTTATTGTCATTATACAGACAGCGTTATATAGCTCAACAGTGCACAATTAATAAACAATAATTATTATTAGGAAGATACAATAAAATAGTCCATTTCTATGTACCCCCCCCCCCCATGCTGCTTTGACACCAGAATTTCCCCAAGGGGATTAATAAAGGCAGTGGCGGCTCTACCACTAGGGGCGCTAGGGCGCCGACCCACCTGCTGGCCAGCTGCTGTTAAATCAGAGAAGAAGAGAATAAAACTTTTTCGTTTTTGTGTTTTATAGCCCTATAAATAATATAAACATGTTTAAAATTAATAATATTTACTCATTTTAAGTGTTTGTATTTCCAATGCACAATATAACGTTATTATCTAAATTAAAAAAACACCGTTTTCCAGAGCAGGAAGTGACATCACGTTTTTTTAATTTTTTTTATTTTTTCGTATTTCTCGGGGGCAATACGCGATAGCGCTCTGCGTGCGCGTCACAGTTTGATCGCTGTCTCCGTCACAGCCAATCAGTGCATACGGCGTTGTGCGTTGAAATATGACTATTATGTTGGAATCCGAGCGCGATTTGAAGCGGTCTAGCCAGCAGCGTGAACTTCCGTGAAGGATTTTCCATAGCCGCATTTCGCGGAGACGCTCTCTGATTGGCCGACGCCAGTATTTCTTTCCATGGCAGAATTTCACAGAGACGATCTCTGATTGGCCGAATCCAATTTCTAGCTTCTAGCTTGGTTGAGATAGTTGTGTTGTTGTGAGATGCATGCAGCTGTTTGTCTTAGAGCGTGCCGTGCCGTGACTGCAAGTTCTTAAGCTTAGGCACTCTTTCAAAGTTGGTTAAGGTTAGAGTTTGTCTTAGAGCATGGCGATAGAACGCCAGGTAGTTTTGCAGTCTGTTCGAGCGGAAATGGACAAAGGAATGTACTTGTTGAGTGTTGTGGCAACGAGCTCAGCTGAGCTAACACTTGGCTAACTGCTAACTTGGCCCTGGACGTTTCAACTAAA
>NC_140167.1:190200409-190417909 GCF_963971535.1 Notolepis coatsorum
AGGACTGGTCTATGCTGCAAATTTACACAATTGATGTGTAAACACAAGTGGTTTATGGAGGGGGGCTTGAACTTAAGTGATGTCAATAAGTACATTGGAGATATTGTATTGTGAGAAGGATATTTGATGAAAGCAGCTTGGCTCCTTCAACATTGCATTTCACAGTTGAACAGATCATGCTTATTATAGAACAGTAGAAAATTATCAACATTATGGAATGTTGCAGTCCAGGCGGCTGTACCTCATGTCATGAAATAAATTAATAAATAACAAACACACATACCTGCTTCCTCCCCAGCAGGTTTGTATTGACGCCAGAGTGCCGCTTTTGTCAGATTGCTTGGAAGTAACTTGGCAGTGTAGTCTCTGTGGCCAGGATGTCTACCAGGCAAGACAATAGAATGGACCTCTGCATAATTGGTGAGAAAATCCACCACACGTTGACAGTCGTCTTTACAGAGAAACTTTTTGTGAGTTCTCGGTTGTTTTTTCCTATCACGTGGTGTCATTCCATTTGTCTTGTAGTGCTTGATAATAGCTTTGAGAAGTCCACAGCTTATCCTAAACAAAAAAAAATGTGAAATAATTATTATACACACATACACACAGTCCCTGCTAGCTAGAGCCAATGATAATGTCTTCAATACAGTCACGTGCTTTGCACTATATAGAATATTATTGTATAGTACTGTAGTTCTCTATAGTTCTCAAAGAACACCTACGGGAGACTGCAATTCAAAACTGGCCCCTACAAATGTCAGTATTCCAATGTACAGCCCCACCCAACCCACCTACCCAACCTCCTCCAATGTACAGTTTCTATGTCAAATGTATGTGAGTATTCCAATGTACAGTGTCCCCCCCCCTACCCAACCCCCCCCCCCCCCCCCCACCTCCAATGTACAGCCCCACCCCACCTACCCAACCTCCCCAATGCACATGTTTCTATGTCAAATGTATATTTTTTAGTATCACAAACAGTACTGTATTTGAAAATCTGGTATGTCATAAATGTATAGATGTAGCAGTACTGTCTATCTGTATGTCATGTGTGTCATATGATGAATTGAAAATGGGGGACCCTGATGGAAACAAGACGAAAGTCTTTCTCAGGTCTGCATCCTCTTAACAATTGTATGTATTGAGCTGTACTGTACTGTACCCATTCTGCAATCTGTTAATAAACTTAATCAATCAAGGGTCTGCTATGACATCACTACTATGACAACACAATTCAGAATGTTCCAGAATGTATACTAGCCTGTACTAACCGGTCATAGTTACACATGCACACAGAATAATAATGGCACACTTACCCATGGAGAAAGCAGAATGTTGCCCGGCAGACCACGACGTTATGGAATCTGTACACTGTCCGTGAAGCTTTGCGAATGGTGTTTACTCTCTTTGTGCTCTGTGTGACTTCAGAATCATTGATGCCTGTTTGTATAGCCGAGAGCAGACACATGTCCCTCTCTTTCGGCGTCAATGAGGCCATGTCCAGTCTGCTATTGTATATCAATTCTTCCGACAGTTTTGTTGTACACGACAACGCCTGCCGTTCGGAATTCTCTTTCCGCTCTTTATAGCATTTGCAATCAAACGTTCTTATTTTTTTCAATTCTTCATTGGTGTCACTGTCTACGGTTACAACAGACATCATATCACAGGCGGTTAGGTGGCCGAGCGGAGATTGCGTTCGTCACCAGCCCCGGAGCTGAGCTGGATTTGCCTGTTCGAATCCAGCTCACAGCTCCGGGGTTGTCACCAGCTTGGCTGGCCGTCTGCACTGATACAATTGGCTGTATCAGAGGGTGGGAGAAGCTGGCGGGGTGGGTCCGGGTCGTTGTAAACAGCGACTCCTACAGTTCGGTCGGGGCGCCTGCTAAGCGCGGATTGGACGTGAGGGGGATAGTGTGGTCCTCCCACACGCTACGCCCTCTCAATGAGAATCCGCGCTGCCAGGTGAAAAGAAGCGGTGATTGGCTGGACGTGTGTCGGAGGAAGCACGTGGTAGCCTCCACTCTCCCAGATGATCTGACTGTGGGGGGTAAGTGCGCAGCGACCAGGAAGGGACTGGGAATTGGCATACGACTAACATTGGGATGGGAGAAAATCGGCGGAAAATGGAGGGGAAAAAAAAAAAAAAAAAAAAAAAAACAACAGACATCATATCTGCGACATGTCTCGTCGTTAATTCCGTTGAATAGCCCGGTGTGACGGTCCCGCTGTGAATAGAATCATCCTCTAAATCTGATTGATCCGCGCGCTCATCTTCCTCTTCAAAATCATCAGCGCGCTGCGGTATCGGATCGATATCAGGCACTACTTCGTCATCCGAATCTTCTTCTTCATCTGAAGAGTCCGGTTTGGGCGGTGGTTCGGGGACACCTGGGTGAAAATAGTCCGTTAAGTACCCACTCATTAAATGCGATCCATCGATGGCTCTCCCCGCAGCAGATATCTTGTTGAGTTCAGCAGCGATCGTCTTTGCATCCATCTCTCAATCTCAACGCAAGGCACATTAAAAGTGTCACCAGATGCCAACAGGTGTATGTATAGGTCTTGTGGGGGCGTTGCGCTGCGGGCTGGCTACCCCCCCAAGGTTTAGATTCGATTCAAATGCAAATTGTTATTACGCCCCCTGTTCCACTGAAATCATGTCGTGAACAGCCTACTTTTAAACAAAGGTTGTTACTATTTTTAAATATTCTAACTGTTCGTTTTTATAGTATATATGTGCTTATACATTCAATTTATAATAATATATATAAAAAAAAAAGAAAAAAAAAAATAAAAAAAAAAACGTTTTCACGTGTAGACGAAAAAGGGGCGGGCCGAGTTGTGGTCGCAAGCGCTGGTACGTGACACATATGCTGAAGCGAGATATATGCATAGAGACGCAGAGCGGGAGCTAGAGTGATACAGAACTACATTTTAGAGAGTAACAAAGAGGTAATTGAACTTCTTTCATTGTAAAGCAGGTTAACCTAGTTTACACAACTCTGTTGTAGCTTAACTCTTGTAGTAAACTTCTGTTTACTTTTTGTTTTTTTTAAAGGTATGGTGAAATGGATTCACCTATGACCTTTTGTTTTATTTTCTATTTATTATGTATATGATATATGACTGATTTACACTGAATGTTTCATATTTGTATGTGTATATCTGTGAGGACCCCAGGAAGAATAGTCAACACGTTGATGATGACTAATGGAGATCCTAATAAACATAAACATAGACATTTGACATGTTTTGTTTACCAACATAAATCTCCTCCACTAGCTGGCTATCTCTGAGTTTTTAGAGGTTATATCACAGGACTAATTCAATAAAGGAACACAAATTATGAAAACAAAGCCATGCAATTGGGGGGATGGGCTAGAATGATGCTAGAATAATGAATCATTAAGTGAACAAAGACACATGCAGATGCTAAGCATTAGGGAAGATTCTCTGAACATCAGCCAAAGAGCCAATGTCTGTGACTCACCACTAGTGAGTGAGTGAGTGAGTGAGTGAGTGAGTGAGTGAGTGAGTGAGTGAGTGAGTGAGTGAGTGAGTGAGTGAGTGAGTGAGTGAGTGAGTGAGTGAGTGAGTGAGTGAGTGAGTGAGTGAGTGAGTGAGTGAGTGAGTGAGTGAGTGGGCGAGTGAGCAGGTGAGTGAGCAAGTGAGTGGGCGATGAGTGAGTGAGTGAGTGAGTGAGTGAGTGAGTGAGTGAGTGAGTGAGTGAGTGAGTGAGTGAGTGAGTGAGTGAGTGAGTGAGTGAGTGAGTGAGTGAGTGAGTGAGTGAGTGAGTGAGTGAGTGAGTGAATGAATTTATGCATGAGAGCTAACATGTGCTAACTATGTGCTTCACGTTTAAAAATAGCAGCACTTTAAGGAGGAGGGGTTTAGCCAAAAGAAGATTGTCTCTCAGTCTCCATGGGAGAGGGGGGCCCCCATGTGTGAACAAGTCACTTTCTGTACTGCTGACAGTGGAGAGAGCTGACAGGAATAATGACTGACCTTGAGTCCCTTTGTCTGAGAGGCGTGTGGTGTTGATGTGAGGTGAAACGAAGACACTGGCCATGGAGACGACATTACAGTGACTGGCCACGTTTTTACATTTTCCATTACCCACCCGCCAGGGTTCTCACTCTGCGCGATGAACTTTAAATACCAAATAAAACCCTACAATGTGTCGCTGAAGGGAATACAAATGAATATACTACCCTGCGCCGTACGAGACACAGAGCTCACGACTCCATCGATAAAGAGATGAAACCAGATGACTTGGGATAAACCAATCACAGTTCATTCTCCTCTTTTTGGGGGGGGGGGGGGGGGGGAATAATGGATCCTCATGGAAACGGTCCTGCGGTGAATCTCAGCTGGACTGAAAACAAGCCTATAGACTCTAGTCAGAGCTGTAGTGATTAGCCCTCCAGGACTAGAGCAGCTCACCCCATACTGTACTGTATGTGTGTGAGCGTGTGTGTGTGTGTGTGAATGCAGGCATGCGTAACTTTGTGTGTGTGTGCGTGAGTGTATGTGCATGTGTGTGCATCTGTGTGTGTGTGGGTGCGTGAGTGTGTGTGCATGTGTGTGTGTGTATCTGTGTGTGTGTGTGAGTGCGTGAATGCATGCGTGTGTATCTGTGTGTGTGTGTGTGTGTGCATGTGCATGTGTGTGTATATTTGTGTGTGTGCGTGTGTATCTCTGTGTGTGTGTGTGTGTGTGTGTGTGTGTGTGTGTGTGTGTGTGTGTGTGTGTGTGTGTGTGTGTGTGTGTGTGTGTGTGTGTGTGTGTGTGTGTGTGTGAATGCGTGAATGCATGCTTGTGTATCTGTGTGTGTGTATATGCGTGTGCATGTGTGTGTATTTGTGTGTGTATGTGTGTGTGAATGCGTGAATGCATGCGTGTGTATCTGTGTGTGTGAGTGTGCATGCATGTATATCTGTGTGTGTGTGTGTGTGTGTGCGTGTGTGTGCATGTGTGTGTATATGTGTGTGCGTGTGCATGCATGTATATCTGTGTGTGTGTGTGTGTGTGTGTGTGTGTGTGTGTGTGTGTGTGTGTGTGTGTGTGCATGTGTGCATGCATACTATCTGTGTGTGTGCGCGTGTGTGCATGTATATCTGTGTGTGTGCGCGTGTGTGCATGTATATCTGTGTGTGTGCGCGTGTGTGCATGTATATCTGTGTGTGTGCGCGTGTGTGCATGTATATCTGTGTGTGCACTCCGGGGCGAGGCTGGCGATTGGCAGGGGAGCACGAGGAGCAGGTCAACACGGGGAGTGAGGCGAGGGAGGGGCGAGGCGGAGGGAAGAGTCAAAGAGAGCGGGAGAAGTCTTTGAATCCAGCGGAATTCCTCTCCTCCTCCTCCGCGGCTCCTCTGGGAGGCGTCGGGGGCCTGTGGAGAGAGCGAGGTAAGACGGGGCCTGTCAGGAACAAAGCTCCAAATTCACATGATATGTTTTGCTAAAAGGGTGAAAGAGAACCGAATCAAAGCGTGGCGGGGATCAAAGACGCGCAACAATAAAGTCAAGGCGGTTGCCATGGGAGCAGCAGAAGATGCATATCATTTATACGTTGTTCTTTGCCTCTCTGTTAAGACGCGGGGGGAATTGATTGCTATTGTTTGGAGGAGCGGATTGCCGCCGGAGGGGGTTAAGAGCGGGGGTCAGCGTCTCACAGCAAGGGAGAGAGGCGCTCTCATTTGTTTTTAACAGCAGCCTCCTGTGATCCGTGTCGGAGGCCGTGGCAGCGTCACCTCCAGCTCCTGATAATAGACAACAAAACAGACACCAAGTTAACTCTGTCGCCCTCCTTAAAAATATCAACAGCACAGACCGACGTTAGGCTAAACAGCGTTTTATTTGTTAGGGCGTCTTACACTGACATGAGCCGTTGTGTATTGTTACCGTGTTTGAACATTTTCCGCCGTCGACTTCAATCAATACCTGAAATGAAAAGAAAACACTATTACGCACTTTGCTACTTAGGAATCTACCTTGTATATACTACTACCTACCGTGCTAATGTGTCTATACTACTACTATGCACTCAAGACTGTAGCACTTAAGTTTGACACTGTTTGACGAACAATCTTACTTACCCTTAGCCGCCAGAGTTGTGCCCTTCCTGCTGACTTGTTGTACAGAACGTGAACCGTCGCTTTGGATAAAAGCATCAGCTAAATGACTGTATGTAAATGCAAATGTAAATGTGAGTGAAAATCAAATCAGGGTGGAAACTATTCGAGGGCGATCAGATCATTCTGCGATTCAGGGAAGGAATACGGTAGCACGGTTGTGGCAGGAATATTGTAGGTCGAGAACGTTTTTTTTTCTTCTTTTCTTTTGTAGACAAGCCTGGGGACCCAGGCAGGCCGACGTCATAACATGCTCGGTGTCGACCACAAGCCTGACCGCTAGGCTCTCACAAGGTGCAAATGGGCCAGATTACAACTCAGTCACACTCTTTCCATTATTACAAAGATTATAGGAGAAATACTTGTGTTTACAATATATAGCTTATTTATATTAGTTCCAGTGTATTGTAGGCACTCAAATACTATGCAAAATATGTTTCCTACCTTTGGAAAATTCAACTTTTGCCTTGATTACTATGAACTATGTCATTCTTGTAACCGCACGCACACGCACGCACGCATGCACGCACACACACACACACACACACACACACACACACACACACACACACACACACACACACACACACACACACACCCAAAAACAAAACAGCAAGCCTACATGATTGACATGACAGTGAACATGTCACTGGACTTTTTTCTTGTACAGTATGTGCATACGAGTGCATGTACGCCGGTGTGCGCAGGTTCACCGCTATATATGTGAGAGCTGGTGTAGATGAGATGAGCCCCAGTCTGTCTGCTGCTCTCTCAGATTGCGCCTGTGAGAGATCCCAAAATAACAACAAAGGGGCCTTGGTGGCTGGGATGAAAGCCCTGTCACCAGCCATTTGAGCACGGAAACAGCCAGAAAGTCCCCTCCCCTGAGTGACACCTCACACATCATGTATAGGCAGCGGAGGAGAGGAAAGGAAAAGGAAGACAATTCTCTCTCTCTCTTTTTTTTGACCACAGTAAGATATTAATATGTTAATGCAGCGAGGGCCAATTAGCTTTCAGTTTGACTCTTTTTCTATTTTCACTTATAGTGATAATATACCTTGGTAATGACACTTGTAATAATAATAATATACCATGTTAATGGTACGTATAGTGATAATAGTCCTTGTTAATGGTACTTAAAATGATAATATACAAATCAAATCAAATTTATTTGTAAGGCCCGACAACACACGTTAATGTCCCCATGGGCCGTACACGTCTTCTTTAAACAAGTCAAGAAGAAACATAACAATAAGTCAAGAACAGAACAAGAACACCATAAGGTCCAACCAATTTAAAATAAATGCAAATAAATGAAAGAATGCAAGCACTCCCAGACATACCCCACGCGAAGGTAAGGGAAAAACTCACTAAAACCTAACAATAGGGAAAAATGCTCCACAGGCAGTGTGGAGGAGAGAAACCTTAGAAGGGCCATTCAAGGGGGGATCTCCCTTCTTAGATGTCAGTGATAGTAGTGTTGCAGACTAACAGTTGGTAAGCATGCACTCAAGTGTGTAGTGAAACACAGATGAGTGCATGCAATAGCAACTGAACATTTGATAATGAATGAAAGATTAAAGATAGAGCTGATAGCGATAGCAACTGAACATTTTGAAAGATTAAAGATAGAGCTGATAGCGAATCTATTTGAGGCACAGGGGCGGCGCAAAGAGGGTCATACCTAATGGTACTTATAATGATAATATACCTTGTTAATGATACTTATAATGATAAACCATGTTCATGGTGCGTATAGTGATAATATACCTTGTTAATGGTACACTGTAAATAATGTGACTAGTGTTTACTTAAAATAATTAAGGCAACAAAGGGACACGTCATATAATTGAATAGATTTTAATCACATAAATTTGATTAAAATTGATTGAATAAGTGAACTAAATTTAAACCAAAAACTTAAGTGCATGTTAATAATAATAGCAGTTAAAATGTGTTGGATTTAGTAATAACATGCCAAATCATGAGTTAATATAGCCCAACATTTTAAGTAAATTAAAATCAATTTCACTTGTGAAATTGAGTTGTACTTGCAAAAAAAATGTTTACTCAAACTGAGTACATTTTACTCAAACTGAGTCAGTTTGAGTAAAATGTACTCAGTTTGAGTAAATTTTACTCTCCGAAATGTACTGTGTATACACATTATTTACAACACATGGCAATTCTTATTTACCTGCTCTAATGAATAATGCAAATGTGTTTTAATTGGCATTATAGGACTTCAATAACACTGAATGTCACTGTTCCCATAATTTCTTCATTTCTATACCCAATATCATGTCTTCTTGCGGTGCTTGGTTTACTTCAAGTTTCAAGTTTCAAGTTTCTTTAATAGTTGTCATACAGAAGTACAGAATACTTTCATACAAAATGCTTCTTACTGTTACACTCCAGAGACTGTGCTAGACAAGATAGTATCAAATAACATAGTATAGCATGTAAATTAGAAGTAGAAAATGAGGTCACAGTGTTCAGTATAGACATATGTTCAATGTTCGATGCAGAATAGACGTAACTGAGTTACCATATAATATACAATACTATGCAGTGTACTAATGTACAATACTATATAGTGCAAAGCAGAAATGGGATGAGGTACAATTTAGGTACAATTTACAGTAAGGTGTACGAGTTGTAGTGCAATCCTTCATCAACAAATATAAAGTGTGGGGAGTGGGTGCTACAGTGTGTTTGTTTAAAGTGAGTGTGTGCTATAAAGTGTGGGGAGTGGGTGCTACAGTGTGTTTGTTTAAAGTGAGTGTGTGCGTGTGGATGTGTGTGCTATGTGCGTTTGATGGTTGTTGTTGTGTAGTGTTCATTGTTCGTTGAGCAGCCTGATTGCCTGGGGATAGAAGCTTCTTCTGAGTCTTTCTGTGCTCGCCTTGAGACTCCGGTATCGCTTGCCTGACCGCAGCAGTTCAAAGAGGCAGTTGTTCGGGTGACTGGAGTCTTTAATGATTCTCTTAGCCTTGCCCCTGCACCGCTTGTTGTAAATGTTCTGGAGGGTGGGGAGCCCCCCTCCGATTGTGCGTTCGGCTGAACGTGTCACTCTTTGTAGTCTGCTTCGGTCTTGTGCAGTGCTATTCCCAAACCAGGAGGTGATGTTGCCAGTCAGGATGCTCTCTATTGTACATGAGTAGAAGTTCTTAAGTATCTTCTGACTGACTTGGAACTTCCTTAGGCGCCTGAGGAAGTAGAGGCGTTGTCGTGCCTTCTTCACAACACTGTCAATGTGTGTGGTCCATGTCAAGTCCTCGGATATGTAGGCTCCGAGGTACTTAAAGCTGTTGACTCTCTCAACCGGTGCCCTGTCGATGCTGAGGGGGCTGTAGTCCTTGACCCCCGACCTCCTGAAGTCCACAATCATCTCCTTTGTTTTGCTGACGTTCAGGGAGAGGCTGTTTTCCTGGCACCATCCCGCCAGGACCTTGACCTCTTCCAGGTAGGCCCTCTCATCGTTGGCAGAGATCAGGCCCACCACCACTGTGTCGTCAGCAAATTTGATGATTGTGTTGCTACTCCGCTGAGCCACACAGTCTTGTGTGTACAGGGAGTAGAGGAGGGGACTCAGAACACAGCCCTGGGGGGCCCCTATGTTGAGGGTGATGGATGAGGAGGTGCAGTTGCCTGCTCTCACCACCTGGGGTCTGCCCGTCAGGAAGTCCAAGACCCACTGACAGAGGTCATAGTTCAAGCCCAGGTCCCTGAGCTTGGCTATGAGTTTGGAGGGGACTATGGTATTGAATGCCGAGCTGTAGTCGATGAATAGCATTCTCACATAGTTCCCCTTCCTCTTGTCCAGGTGTGATGCTGCTGTGTGCAGCACATGGGCTATGGCGTCCTCCGTGGACCTGTTGGGGCGGTATGCAAATTGCAGGGGGTCCATGTTGATGGGGAGGGACGAGCAGATGTAGCCCTTTACTAGCTTCTCAAAGCACTTCATGGCTATGGAGGTGAGAGCTACAGGGCGGTAGTCGTTGAGGCAAGCAGGCTTGGATTTTTTGGGTACAGGGATAATAGTGGACTTCTTCAGGCAGGTGGGGATGACAGCCTGTTCTAAGGACAGGTTAAATATGTCAGTGAATACCGGGGCCAGTTGGTCGGCACAGACTTTTAGGACGCGGCCGGGGATGCCGTCCGGTCCTGCTGCCTTCCTGATATTCAGTTTTTTAAAGGTCCGCCTCACCTCATGCTCTGTTACCCTGAACACTGAGTCTCCATCAGCAGCAGACCCCCCCCCCCCCATTGCCGTGGCTTGTGGGCTGGTGTTGTTATTACCAGCATCAAACCTCGCATAGAAGGTATTGAGGTCATTTGCTAAGGAGATGTCACTGTTCAGTTTGAGGGAGGTGCCTTTGTAGTCTGTCATCGTTTTGAGCCCCTGCCACATAGCTCTGGAGTCAGCCTGTTCAAACTGGAGTTCAATTTTATCTCTGTAGCGCCGTTTGGCCTCTGTCACTGTCCTCCTTACGTTGTATCGCGCCACCTTGTGGTCATTCATGTTGCCTGCCACCAGGCCGTCGTTGTATGCTTTGGTGCACGCTTTCAGAGCTTCACGGACGGATTTGTCTACCCAGGGTTTTTGATTTGGGTAAACTCTAATTGTGGTAGTGGGGATTGTTTCTTCCACCAAAGTACGAACATAGTCCAGCACTGTCTCCGTGTAGACATTAATGTTATCTGTGTCGCGGAACACGCTCCAGTCTGTGCACTCAAACGCAGCCTGGAGCGTCCCCCCCGACTCCACATCCCATTTCTGCACCTCTCGTGAGACTACAGGTGTGCTCTTGATTCTTTGTTTGTACTTTGGAGAAAGAAAAATGGCCGCATGATCAGACTTCCCAAAGCCACTAGCAGAATGAGCCTTGTATCCACCCTTGAATTGCGAGTAACAGTGATCTAAAATGTTACCGCCTCTGGTGTTACAAGTCACATGTTGATAGAAGTCAGGCAAAACCTTTCTCAGATTGGCGCTATTGAAATCACCCACTACTACAATGGCGGCGTTAACGTTCGCGGCTTGGAGTTTGTACTTGAATTGGGTCAACTTTCCTAATTTATGCAAATGACATGTCGTCAGCTTGTGACTGCAACTTGTTCCTGTTTGCGGACGACTCAGCCCTGCTGGTCTCTGACAAGAACAAGTTACAGGTTGAAAAAACCCTCAGCTCTGAACTAGGCAAAATCTGCATATGGCTCGCTGATAACAAACTATCATTACACATGGGCAAAACAGAGTCCATTCTCTTCGGTTCAAATAACAAACTCAGCAAGACCGACGGCTTCTCAGTTACAGTGGGTGACAATATTGTCACAAGGAAAGAAGATATTACCTACCTGGGTTCCATCCTAGAGGCAAATCTTTCCTGTGACAAAATGGCATCCAATGTAATAAAAAAAAGTCAACCAACGAACACGATTCTTGTACCGGATCTCCTCACTGGTAAACAAGAATACCCTGAAGACTCTAGCAGGAGCACTCATTCAAGGGTACTACGACTATGCTTGCACCTCATGGTACCAAAGCACCTCAAAGGCGCTAAAAACAAAATTACAAACATCTCAAAACAAACTGGTCAGACTACTGCTTGACCTTACTCCTAGAACCCACCTCACCCCTGCCCACTTTGACAACCTAGGATGGCTTAGAGTAGACGACAGAGTACAGCAACTTGCAATGGGCCTGGTCTACAAGATACACTACACGACCAAGGTACCCATGTACATGTCAAAATACTTCCCAAAGGTCAGTGAATACCACGATCACAACACCAGAGGGAGCTCCACAAATCATGTTAAACCCAGATTCGGCTCAAACAAGGGACTAAACACGTTTCGCAATTATGCCACATCAATGTGGAACGCCCTACCCAAAGCTGTAAAGGAATGTGAATCACTACCCACTTTCAAAAACACTCTCAAAAAACACCTAAGGGAGACTGCAACTCGAAACTGGCCCCTGTAAATGTCCGAACACAACCCCCTCCAATGTACAGTAAATTACCAAGTATGGTCTTGTCAATAATCCAATGTACAGTGTTGTTTGTACAGTTGTACAGTGTCCCCCACCCACCCCTCCTACCCAACCCCCCCCCCCCCCCAACTCCTACCCAACCCCCCCCCCCCCCCCCCCCCCACTCCTACCCAACCCTCCCCCCCCACCCACCCAACCACCTCCAAAGTTTTCATTCATTCATTCAACAGATTAGAGAGAGAGAGAGTCAAGAGTTTTTTATTTGTCACGGCATACGGATATACAATGAAATGCGGGTGGTCTTGCCCGCAACGATGTGCAATTGGTACAACATATAATAGAATCCAATACAAAAAATTTGTGCAATAAAATTGTGCAATAACAGGTAGCAGGTAACAATAAATTTGTGCAATAACGGGTAACAGTTAACAGTTAACAGTAGTAGTAATAGTAGTGCAATACACTGTTACTGTTGCTAATACTAATTTAAAGTGGCCTTTCCTTTTGGCAATAAGTGAGGGTGCGTGCGGCCTGAGTGTGTGCCCGCTCATGCTAAAGTGTTACAATGGTACTCAATGTTCATTGTTCAGGACTCTGATGGCCTGGGGGAAGAAGCTGAGCCTAAGCCTCTCTGTCCTAGTAGCTGGGGTTCGCAGGCGTCTGCCTGACCTCAGCAGCTGGAACAGGCTGTTATTGGGGTGGTGAGGGTCTTTCATTATCCTGCAGGCTCTGGATTTGCACCTCTTGTTGTATAGAACCTGCAGGGGAGGTAGTGCAATACCCGTGGTACGCTCGGCTGAGCGCACCACTCTCTGTAGGGCCTTCTTGTCTTGTGCCGTGCTGTTTCCATACCAGGCAGTGATGTTTCCAGTCAAGATGCTCTCTACAGCTCCTGAGTAGAAGGACTGGAGTATCTTCCCCGATACTCTGAACTTCCTTAACTGTCTCAGGTGGTAGAGGCGCTGTTTCGCCTTCTTTACTACTGTGTCTATGTGTGTTGACCATGTCAGATCCTCTGAGATGTGGACCCCCAGGTACTTAAAGCTGCTCACCCTGTCCACGGTAGCCCCGTTAATCATCAGTGGTGTGTGTGTCTCCTGCTGTCCTCTCCTATAATCCACGATCAGCTCCTTGGTTTTACCAATGTTCAGGAGCAGGCTGTTGTCCTGGCACCAGCGTTCCAGTACCTCAACTTCCTCCCGGTAGGCCTTCTCGTCGTTGTCCGAGATCAGCCCCACCACCACCGTGTCGTCTGCGAACTTCACTATGGAGTTGGAGCTGAACTTGGCCACACAGTCGTCAAGGGTTTACCATGCATATTAAAAAGAATACCAGGTAAACATGTATTTATGCAAAATCAAAACATTTTATTGCAAGTTTATTGCAAGTTTAAACATAAAAATTAAGCACAACATAACCCCACACCCCCCACTTGACCTTGCCTCCCCTCACCCCCACCCTTGACCTTTCTTAAGCCAGTAGCTTATTCTTGAGGTTGGTCACTTTTGGAGACAGCCTTGTCCAATCCAGCTCCAGGAAGAGTTTCTGGAAGACTTCGAATGTGTACCTGAGACCAAAACCATGAAGCCTCTCCGCTCAAATGAGTATGACTATTTGGACAAATCTGAGATGAAACAACTACTTACAGTAACCGGATCACTGAAACTCAAATTTAACCAGAACTTGAAGGAAACAATGTTATTTTTGACAGTGACTTTTCCCTTTCACTCTGCAAGGGTCACCTTTTTAAGCCAGTAGCTTATTCTTGAGGTTGGTCACTTTTGGAGACAGCCTTGTCCAGGCACGTTGGAACTATAAAACGGCAGGGGGTGCTGGGGGGTCGCCAGATGATTAAAAAAAAAATAAAAAAAAAAATAATAATTTGCGGTCAGGCCACTGAACTTAGAAGCAGGCCAGGCCAGTGTTTCTAGTTGCACCAGCGCAATAGTTAGATAACCTAGGTAAGGAACAACCAGGAGATCACTGCAACTCACACAAGATGGAGAACTATCTCTCTCTCTCTCTCTTGCTCTCACACACACAAAGGGAGCCGCATGTGATTGGTGGAGGCGGGATCCTTACGAAAAACTGCTAATCATTGACACATGCTAGCCTGTAATAATCCCCCCCAGAAAAATGTACTTTGCATTTGATATATTGCAAATATATGCCATCACACACACTGGAATTTAAAGGGTTAGAATTATAAAATTAATATGTGGTGTTATGATCAGGGCTGAAGTTGAATAAAATATTGTATTTATCAATTACAAAAAACTGAAAATCCATAAAAATCTGTGTTGTTGCTAATCATACATATGCTAGCCTGTTTTTTAACAATAATTTGTGATGCCATCACAAACACTGGCATTTAAAGGGTACAAATAAAAAAAATGCCTGCACCAGAATGCAGGAAATGAAGTCTTTGTAACAAAAAAATTGGTGGGGGACCCCCAGACCCCCTGCTTAAAAAGTGGCCTGACTGGGGCTATATTTCCTGGCTTGAATGATTTCCCCAGTCCGGCCCTGGTTAAAAGCCTCCAATGCTTATTAGTGTGTGTGCGTTTGAACGTTTGTGTAACTGAGGGGTACAATTCCCTGACTGTATTAATCAAGTATGGTATCATTAAACCACTACCGTCTTATGTACATTATACTGGCCATACCGTACACGAGTATATGATTGAGAACCCCACAATGAATCGGTTCTACACAAAGTTGTCTTTAAGTATTTATTAGCAGCAAGAATACATAATATACTTTACTTGAATGCGCTTATAAGGCAAAGGAATGTGCGTAGGCAAATCAATAATGAATGTCCATTCTCTGGTTACGCATGAAATAAGAATACAACCTGAATATTAGGAATTATATCTATTGTACTCTGGTAAGGTAGCAGGGGATACTGGTAGAGGGTTCCCACCGGTTGTAAGCCAGCAGGGGGAGGCAATGCTCTAATGCAAAGTCTGGTTCCAGCGGGGACTCAATATAGGCTCCTGCTATGGGAGGCGGTATATTACTCCCTGCTCGGCAGACGAAAGGCAGCTGTAATCCCAGTATGCGTGCAGCACAGGTGGAACCCGGTCAGCCTCTCCAATAGAGACGGGCTCGAATGATGCTCCTCACGGTAGATCCCACAGCAGTGGGTGTAGACGATTCTTATCCTCTCCACCAGCCTGGTACAAAGCAATAATAATAATACTCCAGCCGGAAAGGGGCTCCGCATTCACCGGTGCAGATCCTCCGGTGCGCGGTACTCCACACCAACCAAGTTGAACTTGACGTTACTCAACCAAGCTCTGATACTCCACTATCCTATTCGCACGCGGCTATAAGTGCTCTATTTAGACACACAATTGCTCACTTCACTTGGTCTTTGACTCGTGATGAAGGCTTTCACTAGTAAGGAGCAAACGATTCGTTGAACAAACGTATTAGGATAAACAAGACTCTATCTTGGGGCAATACGAGCCCTACTTCACCGCACATTGCATAGTGGGTGAGGCTTCACTTGTTACTAGGACTGAACTGAACGGACTGCGGACTGAACTGAACTACTTCTGTATTCACCTGCGCCATATTTATATGTTGGGCGAATAAACTAGTACCAGCTTTATTCCTGTCTCGTAGTCCTGGGCAGAGCCGGGCATGTACAGACATGTCTTGACGGTAGCTTTGAACTTGACTCTGGGGGTAAGACACTGGCGCTGGTGGAACGCTATCCAATAAGAGAACGAAATATTATGGTCTGTAGGCTACTAGGTTAAAGGGATATTCCGTGTATATGTACAAAGAATACACAAGGGATATCAAACGATATACAAATATTATGCAATATATATCAATCAATAAATACATATATTCGGTTTAATCTGACCCTTTGTAACAGCCGCCTCCTAATTAGTCCCACCTAATTATCTAAGCAGAGACAGATTAACCGCACTGTCCACTACTCAATGTCCGTTGTGAGGGTAGGCAGTTCACAAAGTCAGTGGTCATGGTCGTCATTAAGCGAGTCGGGGAGCCTTGGCGACTCTATCAGCCTCGCCACGGGTCGGTTGTATGTCCGCCCTTGGCCGAGCACTTCTGCCACTCTGACCTTTCCGTCGGCACCAGTGGTCACTTTGCTTACGCGGCCGGCCGGCCGCGCAGCTTGGGTAGTGACTGGTCTATGGTCATGACGACTGGACAGGATGAAGGGGGGCTTAGGAGGAAGCGGGCCTGAGACTGCTTTGATCTGTGCTTGGCTGTGCCTCCTCCTCCTCCGTCTGTTTCTCTTGTTTGCTCTGTACCACGTCTGAGGAGGGGCCGGTCCCGGCCGCCCCGTCAAGGAGTCGCTTGGGGTGCTGGGTTCGAGGTCAGCTACGTCTGAAGCGCAGCTGAGGGGGGTGGAGTTCCGAACTCCCTCTGGTGCCCACGGTTCTCTCACGGGCCTCTCACTTAATGTCAATAGCCTCTGCTGTACGAGGGAGTGGCCGGCGTCGCTCGCCTTTGTGTGTAGGCAGCGTGTAGACGTGGGTTGACTGTCAAGTCCGTAGAGGGGGCCCTGGAGCGTCCATCCCAGTCGGGTCTGAACCGCGACTGGGCATCCTTTGGGTCCGATGTGGGCCGCCTCAATTGGGAGAATGAGGTCTGCGTGGTCGGAGCCGATGAGCAGGGTCGGTGTGGCGCCGTCGATAAGCGGTATAGGTAGTTGACGTAGGTGCACATACTTAGCCATCAGCTGTGGGATGGGGTAGGTGTACTGAGACAGGCCTATGTCGTGGCTGGTGAAGACGTTGGTTATACTATACTGCTTCTCGGGCTGGTCCACCGCTGCTATCTTGAAGGAGACCCTTTCACCTTTTATGGTCTTCTGGTCCCTTCTGATGGTGCGTATGGTCATGGTATCTTTGACACCCCGCAGGCCCAACTGGGCTGCTGCAGAAGCGAGGAGGAGAGTCTTTTCAGACCCATCGTCCAGGACGGCGTAAGTGTCCAGGACCTTGTCCTCGTAGCTCAGGAGCACTCTGACCACTTTGAGGAGCACTCGGGGGGTCCCGCTCTGCTTGGGGTCTATGTGGAGCACTCCTGTCTCGGGGGGGTTGTCACCTGTCTGTGGTGACACAGAATCTATATGATGCGAGTCGCACCGTGACTCCCAGTGTCTGCTGTAGCAGTCGGGACACCAGGGAGCGGTCTGGTGGAACTTTGGTGCTGGTGCCACCGCCTCGGCATGGTACATTACCGCGACGGGCCCACTCTGTTGTCCTGGCTGACGCCTGTTGATGTCATGCAGGACCTCCAAGTGGGTGCCACCGCACCTGCTGCACTTCTTCTTCAAGCGGCACTCAGCTGCTAGGTGGCTGCGCGCGCAGCGGAAGCAGCGGCGGTGGTCCTTGATCCACTGACTCACCTCGTCCGTGGTCAGCTTCCCGAAAGTGTCGCATTGGTACAGCCGATGTTCTCCCTCACAGTACTGGCACTCAATCTTCCACTGGTCCTCTTTCGTCGAGGGGGTGTGGTGGTTCTTGTGCTGCGGTACTGATTCGGCTTGGTGCATAACGGTCACCAACCGGCGGTTATCTGTTGATCCCCGAGGTCCGAGTCTTGGGCTTGGTCCACTCCATACGAACGTGTCGAGTCGTAGGCTACTGACCTCCCTGGCGAGGAATTCAGATAGGTCTAGGAGGGATGCCTCTGGACCGTTGGGGTCGCGGTGGTCTCTCTGCCGCCGAAAGCGCTCTTGTCGGGCGGGAGGGAGCTTCTCTAGTATCCTCTCTACATTAGAGTTAGCGTACAGTTCATAGATCCCTTTTTCCTTTTGGGACCCCAGCATCCCTACCAGGGACTGTACCTTGATAGCGAGGTCATCTAATGCTCTGTTGTCTCTGGCTGGGGGGAGACGGTCAATGTCTCTTATCTCCTGTATCACGTAGTCCCATATGCGTCCATAACGTTGGTCGAGGGCTACTAGAGCCGCGGTGTATGGGGTAGTAGAGCTGGAATATGCCAGCGCTATATTGTGCGCTCTGGGCACCTTCAGGTGCTTGAGTAGGATAGCATACTTGTACGGTTCATCTGGTACGTCGGACAGCATAGTCTCTAAGCACATTCGTAGCTCTGTGTACTGTGCTCTGTTCTCGTGTGTGAAGTCCGGGAACGTCGGTGTGCCAAGGTACGATGCCATGGATGACTGGCACATCGGTGAGCGTTGGGGGAGAGGCCTCCTAGGCGAGTCTCCTCTTACGTGTCGCCTTGGGCTGGTACTTGGTGGGTACCAAGGGCCGGGTACCCAGGTGCTGTTCCTCGGGGCTGGCGGTGCGTCAAACTCACCCGTGAGTTGAGTCGGGGGTTTGTAGCGCAGGGCCTCGGGGCTGACGTCTGGGCTGTACTGGACCTCCTGGTCCAGAGTACGTTGCTGCTGGTCGGGGCTGTACTGGGCCTCCTGGTCCAGAGTACGTTGCTGCTGGTCGGCTTGACATTCCTCCTCTTCCTCTTCCTCTTCCTCTGCTAGGACCTGGAGTCTTCTGTTCAGTCTCTCGGCGTGGTCCGGTTCTTCCCGGTTGCTGGGTCTCGTATGGACCGGTCGGGGAAGGGGTTCGGAGACGTGGACAGGATCCTCCTGTTGGCGGGGTCCCGGGTCGCTTGGTCGGGTAGGGGAATGCGTCCTAGACCCTTGTCGTGACGATCTCCGGGAGCTCCGTGCGGAGAGAGGGGGTGTCGCCATGGCAACCAATTTGTCCATCAGCTGTGCCTGCAGCCGGTCGCGCTCTGCCTCGCGCTGGGCATGGGCTGCGTCGCGCGCTGCTTCGCGCTGGGCATTGGCGGCGTCGCGCTGCGCATTGGCGCTGGCCTGGGCGGCGTCGCGCTGTGCGTTGGCGGCGTCGCGCTGGGCATTGACGCTGGCATGGGCGGCGTGGAGCTGTGCATTTGCGACGTCGCGCTGTGCATTGGCGGCGGCGTGCTGTGCATCGGCGCGGCTTCTTTCAATGTTCTCTTCTGTCTGAAGGCGTCTGGTCTCCAGTCTTATGCGGTCGTCTTCACTCCTTTGTTGCGCCTGGAAGCGCTCTCGCTCGGTTGCAGAATGTTCGCGCTCGCGCGTCTGTTGCGCTTGAAGTCGATCGTGTTCGGTGGAGGCTGCCAGGGTGGCGATGAGTGCCTGTGCCAGCATCTTGTCCGCCTCGCTGGGGGAAGACGCCGGTCGAGGCGATCGGCTCCCGGCAGTACTCGTTGGAGATCCGTTCTCCTGTCGCGTACCGAGGAGATCCATCTCCTGGGTGCGCGTCTCTTCTTGTGGTGGGTCGGGTTCCGTCCCTGGAGCGCTTTCTTTATACTGGAGCTCTCCGGGGACTACCTCGTTGGCGTTGTCGGGGGGTAAAGTCATGTCATGTCCCTCCTGGTCCCCCCTGTGAGCTTGGTCAGTTACGTTAGAACCCACTGGGGTCTCTACTGGCGGGGTAGCCTGGTCGGTAGGGTTGGACATAATTTTACTATCTGCTTTAGTTATTTTATCCGCATTTAACTTCCCTTTAAAGCTAGGTATTGGACTGACAGTGTATGCCTCTAGATAGGGAGGTGGCTGCCGTCTGCGCTGCGGGCGTTCTAGCTCGGGAGAACCGTTTGTGGAGTGTTCATCATCGGCCATGTCAATATTAATATTATATTAATATTACGCTAATTCTTATCCGGGGCTCGAAGGACCAATTGTAACTGAGGGGTACAATTCCCTGACTGTATTAATCAAGTATGGTATCATTAAACCACTACCGTCTTATGTACATTATACTGGCCATACCGTACACGAGTATATGATGAGAACACTTCCCCACAATGAATCGGTTCTACACAAAGTTGTCTTTAAGTATTTATTAGCAGCAAGAATACATAATATACTTTACTTGAATGCGCTTATAAGGCAAAGGAATGTGCGTAGGCAAATCAATAATGAATGTCCATTCTCTGGTTACGCATGAAATAAGAATACAACCTGAATATTAGGAATTATATCTATTGTACTCTGGTAAGGTAGCAGGGGATACTGGTAGAGGGTTCCCACCGGTTGTAAGCCAGCAGGGGGAGGCAATGCTCTAATGCAAAGTCTGGTTCCAGCGGGGACTCAATATAGGCTCCTGCTATGGGAGGCGGTATATTACTCCCTGCTCGGCAGACGAAAGGCAGCTGTAATCCCAGTATGCGTGCAGCACAGGTGGAACCCGGTCAGCCTCTCCAATAGAGACGGGCTCGAATGATGCTCCTCACGGTAGATCCCACAGCAGTGGGTGTAGACGATTCTTATCCTCTCCACCAGCCTGGTACAAAGCAATAATAATAATACTCCAGCTGGAAAGGGGCTCCGCATTCACCGGTGCAGATCCTCCGGTGCGCGGTACTCCACACCAACCAAGTTGAACTTGACGTTACTCAACCAAGCTCTGATACTCCACTATCCTATTCGCACGCGGCTATAAGTGCTCTATTTAGACACACAATTGCTCACTTCACTTGGTCTTTGACTCGTGATGAAGGCTTTTACTAGTAAGGAGCGAACGATACGTTGAACAAACGTATTAGGATAAACAAGACTCTATCTTGGGGCAATACGAGCCCTACTTCACCGCACGTTGCATAGTGGGTGAGGCTTCACTTGTTACTAGGACTGAACTGAACGGACTGCGGACTGAACTGAACTACTTCTGTATTCACCTGCGCCATATTTATATGTTGGGCGAATAAACTAGTACCAGCTTTATTCCTGTCTCGTAGTCCTGGGCAGAGCCGGGCATGTACAGACATGTCTTGACGGTAGCTTTGAACTTGACTCTGGGGGTAAGACACTGGCGCTGGTGGAACGCTATCCAATAAGAGAACGAAATATTATGGTCTGTAGGCTACTAGGTTAAAGGGATATTCCGTGTATATGTACAAAGAATACACAAGGGATATCAAACGATATACAAATATTATGCAATATATATCAATCAATAAATACATATATTCGGTTTAATCTGACCCTTTGTAACAGTTTGCATGTTTCAACCATACATTTCCATTTAATTTTTTTTTTACCTCCTATAATAGTGGGGGTCGCGGCTCTCTGACACCATTTTCTTTGGGTCGCGCCCTGAAAAGTTTGGGAACCCCTGGTCTAGCCTGTACTCCCCAGACATGTTGCTGGCCCCGTCAAAACAGTATCCTATCAGCCTCTCCATGGGCAGGTCGAGGCGTAAAAGTATTTTATACACAAAAACAGCGTCTCGGCTGTTGTGTCTGGGCCGGGCATTGTAAAAACCCAAGTTCTGAGCTTCCAAGTTGTCATCAGCGAACTGTATATTACACGAGAATTGTTCTTTTCCAGTAAGTGACATCAGTGGTTCCATCAGCGCTCAAGCCAAAGAATGGGCTTTTGGATGCTTTGCCTCTAATTTGTCGCTGAATATCATGGGCAAACAGCTGTAAGATTTCGTTTTGGATGTTGTTGGACATCCAGTTGTCTCTCTTTTGGAGCCAATTCTTCAACTCGGGATCAGACTCGGTGCGCACTCTTTCCATCATGAGCTGCCATAACACCCCATCCCTATTTGCATCACCCGTGAGTGGAAGCCCCTGGCGCCCGAGGGGGGGTATAGGGGAACAGACTCAGTTAACTCTTCAATACCTGATGCTGAGGCTGAACCTGTTGTCTCTGTCTCTCTCTGACGTTTATCAGATTTAGTGGGACTGTCACTGGGACCGGCGGGACGTTTCGAAAATAAATCTGATATTTTTCTTTTCTGCGAGTGAGACATTCTGTGCTAGCAAAGTCTGACTACTAGCTAAAATCGACTGACTGCGCAAGCACTGTATCACAGTAGCTCAGTGGTTCGTGGCGCGTGGGAAGGGCGGGAGACGGGAGGTGAATACAATTAGTTGTTTCACCTGTCATTCAATCAGTCTGTGACAGTCTGTCATCACTCGAAAATCTCTTCGGTTTTACACGTATGATTGTGTACATACAGTAGTGTAATGAATGAATGAAAACTTTATTTAACAGATTGGAGAATGGCTACAATACAGTACGGCTCAATACACACAATATTAAAATGGTGAAGTGCTTTGAGCAGGATAAACTTATAATATACAGTGTTACAGTTATACAGTTACAGTATATACAAATATATAAATACTGTCATAAAAAAAAATTAAAAAAATAAAAAAATTATATATATATATATATATATATCTTTTTTTTTTTTTTTTTTTTTTTTTTTTTTTTTGCAATAATTGAGAGGGGGTGCTGAACTGTTCTGTGCCAATATTCAAAACCATGAAGCCTCTCCGCTCAAATGAGTATGGCTATTTGGACAAATCTGAGATGAAACAACTACTTACAGTAACCGGATCACTGAAACTCACATTTAACCAAAACTTGAAGGAAACAATGTTATTTTTGACAGTGACTTTTCCCTTTCACTCTGCAAGGGTCACCTTTCTTACCAGTATCTTATTCTTGAGGTTGGTCACTTTTGGAGACAGCCTTGTACAATCCAGCTCCAGGAAGAGTTTCTGGAAGACTTCGAATGTGTACCTGAGACCAAAGAGAGGAAGAAAACCAAAGAAAATGGCATAAATAATGCAGGTTCACTCAAGGTAGGTTAGAAAAATGTAAAGGCCTTTAATTCTGTGTACCTTAGTTCCTTGGGATAGGCAAGATTCACTGCATATGCCAACCCAACTAGCATGGAGCAAGCCCATGGGAAATTACCCAGGGCAGTCAGAACTTTCACGCCCTCTATGACGATACCGATGTCGTCGGGACGCCTCTCTGCCTTCTACAACGGCGCTCAGTTTCCGGGTTCCTCTGATTGGCCACGATGCCCACGTGACCGCGCGCTAGCACGCCCCCCTTATCGCCCACTCTCGCGCTGTGAAGCGGAAACGCCCAGCGGGGCGAGGCGGTGGTTTCTCCCCGGCTCGGCGGTGGTTTCTCCCCGGCTCCTTGCGCCGCTGACTCGGTCCAGCTCCAGCGGCCGTCTTCCGCCCGCGATATCCTCTGTCCGAGGCGGCTCGTTCTTATTAATCCCCCATTGTTCAGGTCGACATGGTCGCACAAACACCCGTTGGAGGAGTAGTGGGGGAGAAATGAATGAATGAATGAATGAATGAAAACTTTATTTAACAGATTGCAGAATGGGTACAATACAGTACGGCGCAATACACACAATTGTTAAGGGGATGCAGACCAGAGAAAGACGTTTGTCTTGTTTACATCAGGTCCCCCATTTTCAATTCATATCGACATTTATGACATACAAGACATACATGACATTAACATGTCTGACGAGCACAGAGTTGCCAGTCGATAATTCTTGCTATTTAAAAATATTCCTCTTCTTCTCCCCCACTACTCCTATGTTGTGTATGTCATAAATGTCGATATGAATTGAAAATGGGGGACCCTGATGTAAACAAGACAAACGTCTTTCTCTGGTCTGCATCCCCTTAACAATTGTGTGTATTGCGCCGTACTGTATTGTACCCATTCTGCAATCTGTTAAATAAAGTTTTCATTCATTAATTTCTCCCCCACTACTCCTTCAATGGGTGTTTGTGCGACCATGTCGACCTGAACAATGGGGGATTAATAAGAACGAGCCGCCTCGGAGAGAGGATATCGCGGGCGGAAGACGGCCGCTGGAGCTGGACCGAGTCAGCGGCGCACGGAGCCGGGGAGAAACCACCGCCGAGCCGGGGAGAAACCACCGCCTCGCTACGCTGGGCGTTTCCGCTTCACAGCGCGAGAGTGGGCGATAAGGGATAAGGGGGGCGCGCTAGCGCGCGGTCACGTGGGCTTAGTGGCCAATCAGAGGAACCCGGAAACTGAGCGCCGTTGTAGAAGGCATAGAGGCCGTCGGGACCCTCTGATGTTTCCTTCTTGATCGTGTAGATTTTTGTTGTTTGTACAGCAAGGACCTGCGACACACCATCTCCATCAGCACCCTGAAAGGGCAAGAAACTTTAGACTGTACAGCCACAGGAGAAGGCCCTATAATTGAACATCTCCCAAATTCCTTCCTTCCAACCTTTGGACAAGAAAACCAATGGCCGTATTCACAAAACAACCTCAGGCTTAAAGTTGCCCCCAACCCTTTTCTCTCTTTTAACATGTGCTTCAACTTACATCATACTCCTTTAAGAGCTGATCTGTAGATTCCCCAAGGTACATCACCAAGCCCTGAATGGCAACATCTCTGGTGATGTTGATGCTCGGAGCCTGAAATGACACAAATAATCATTATTCTTCAGTATATTGCAGTGTGGAGGATGTGAGCAACTGCATCAACTGTGGGCCTATGGACGCCTTTACCGGCTTACTGTTCATTGACTAGTTCAGCTTTTAACACCATAACCCCCCATACTAGTCACCAAACTCGGGGACATTCACATATTTTCAGAGTACATAATTATGAAATGATTTTGTGTTTTGTCGCCTCATGCACACACACGTGTGTTGTGTGTAATTACCTTCCATGGTCCAGTAATTATTATTAGAACTCCGAGCACCAAAACGTTGCAATTGGTTATGAATCCAAACCAGTGGAGTTCTCAATAAGCTGGTCAAATAAGAGTCCATCTCAAAATAAACAGAAATTAACCAAATACAATTTGAAAACTATTTTCCAACCAGGTGCCCCACATTAACCAGCCGCCAACTGTGTATTTAAAAGGTCTGCAACTATTTCATACTCTGTTGTAGAGAGAATGACAAGCGAACAATACCTGCTGTATATTTCATATAAGCAATGATATTCCAGCAGTTTGACCACAACATTCCTGAAAATATTAGCAAACAGAAAAGTCATTGAAGAATACCTCAAGTAGGATAGCCTTCAACCTCATCCCCACGGCGCCACCCTTGGACTGGAAGAGGGCCAACAGCTTGGGAGTGTATTCATCCAGCTTGGACATGAACTGTGATTCAAGGTGCACCATTGTGATTCTTTGAAACTCATCCTGGAGCTGAAAGACAAAAAGGAACATTGAAGCCTCAAATGGTACAAGTACATTTCTAAAAACTGTATAACCATGAAATAAATAAAAACACAAAATCCATCCTCCTCACCATCACTGGCCTCTGGTAGGCCTACATCAGAATGGTCAACAGTCTGATTATGGTGACTCGCAAACACGTCTTGCTTAAAATCACTCAAAGAATAGCCTATATGGCTTCTGTTTTTGAGAAATGTATTGTATATATTTGTGCAAAAGTCACAACCTTTAAATACACAAAAGACAGTTTCGTGCCTCTTCAGATGCCTTCCAATATGCTGAAAGTAGTCCTTCACTGTAGGACAATGGTGACTGCAAACTAAACACTTAAAATGAATAATTCCTGGCCTTGAACTTTCTCCTGCTGCATGGTATCTGGATAAATGTGTGCGAAGGGCACCCTGTGTTTTGAATGTGCAAGGACAACCGTCATGTAGACATGGCTGGGGTTGTGCACTACCGAATGTTGCGTGTTGTAGTCTGTAATGCTTCAGTAGATTCCTCCTTGTAGTAGACAATGATTTGCAGATCTTACAGTTCCACCTCATAGTCCAAGCCTAAGATAAGGAAAAAAGTAATTAATTTACATACCCAAGTAAATGGAAGATTGTGCCACTTCTACAAGAAATATTTGCATGTTCACAAAAAGAAAATAGGGAAATTACACCGTGTTGTGGCTGATAACGTTACAGCTTAGCTAGCACAATAGCTAGTTAGCAAGAACTGAACTGGTTGGCTAATATAGGCTAGCTAGCTAGCATGCGAGCCGACAGCATGGTGCCTGGCTGTTGCCACGTTTTAATCTTAACAGGTGGGTTACCGTGTCGGGCCCGTGCACTGAACACACACACAAGTCGCGGCACTTTGCGAGCGTCTAGAGGCTCTGGTTGCATTTTTCGCCCAACATATAAATACTGTTCGAAAGATCTACTTTTTGCCGTTCTAATGCAACCTCACTCTACCAATTCCGTGCCTCGGTTCTCGAGTTACATGACGATGTCAGGCGAGCGTCTTTTTAGCAAGAACTGGTTGGCTAGTATAGGCTAGCTAGCTAGCTAGCATGCGAGCCGACAGCATGGTGCCTGGCTGTTGCCACGTTTAAATCTTAACAGGTGGGTTACCGTGTCGGGCCCGTGCACTGAACACACACACAAGTCACGGCACTTTGCGAGCGTCTAGAGGCTCTGGTTGCATTTTTCGCCCAACATATAAATACTGTTAGAAAGATCTACTTTTTGCCGTTCTAATGCAACCTCACTCTACCAATTCCGTGCCTCGGTTCTCGAGTTACATGACGATGTCAGGCGAGCGTCTTTTTAGCAAGAACTGGTTGGCTAGTATAGGCTAGCTAGCTAGCTAGCATGCGAGCCGACAGCATGGTGCCTGGCTGTTGCCACGTTTTAATCTTAACAGGTGGGTTACCGTGTCGGGCCCGTGCACTGAACACACACACAAGTCGCAGCACTTTGCGAGCATCTAGAGCCTCTGGTTGCATTTTTCGCCCCAACATATAAAACCTGTTCGAAAGATCTATTTTTTGCCATTCTAATGCAACCTCACTCTACCAATTCCGTGCCTCCGTTCTCGAGTTACATGACGATGTCAGGCGAGCGTCTTTTTAGCAAGAACTGGTTGGCTAGTATAGGCTAGCTATAGCAAGCATGCAAGCCATGTAGACGCATTAGCGAACCAAGATAAGATAGTGAAGGGGGAGTCGGAATTACATTTCCCCCTGAAATGTAAAACTTAATAGGCTACTTTTAGCAGCATGTTACATGAATAAAAACATAGTGGCATTAACTTGAGAACAGGCAACAGATTAAATGTACTCGTAATTATTACTCACCTGGGTCCGTGTGCATGTACCACACTCGCTGTCTTTGGATATAATGGCAATAGCATGATCCTTGCATGTGATTGGCCGCATCATCCACGTGGTGTCAAAATAAGGTCCCATTAGTTGGGCGAAAGTGCCAGGTGATTAAAACCAAAGACCTCCTAATGAGTAAAATCTATCAATTATCTGCATCTCTGACAAAATATAATTAAATTCGACTCAATGTATCACAGCTAATTTTATTCAACAAAAATTGTGTAAAATGCAATTAATAAATTGTTCAAATTCGTTGAATTCAGCCCAATTTTATTGCATACGGCACATAGTCTTTTTTATTATGTATAAGTTACTAATAATGATTTAATAAATATTAATTAACCCCAATCCCAGTTTTTTTAGTGTACTTATAATGATAATATACCTTGTTAATGGTTGTTGTGATAATATACATTGTTAATGGTACTTATAATGATAATATACCTTGTTAATGGTAATTGTGGTGACAATATACATGGTTAATGGTACTTATAATGGTAGCATAACTTGTTAATGGTATGCATAGTGATACTGTACCTTGGTAATGGTACATATAGTGATAATGTACCTTGGGATCAGAGAAGGCAACATTGAGTTAATTTAGCATAATTTACCAATATTTGTTCATAGAATTTTATTTCGATTATTTACATACTGTAAGCAGGGTGCCTAAACAGGAAGGAAACCAAGAAAGGAGGAAAGAAAGAAAGAAAGAAAGAAAGAAAGAAAGAAAGAAAGAAAGAAAGAAAGAAAGAAAGAAAGAAAGAAAGAAAGAAAGAAAGAAAGAAAGAAAGAAAGAAAGAAAGAAAGAAAGAAAGAAAGAAAGAAAGAAAGAAAGAAAGAAAGAAAGAAAGAAAGAAAGAAAGAAAGAAAGAAAGAAAGGAAGAAAGAAAAGAAAGAAAGAAGAATCTCAGAAGCCTCATTAGAGCTAAATGGCTTGTAGGTTGAAGAGCTATGAGATCTGTATGACATTTTACTTCTGTCCACTTTAACCCGGTCCAGTACTCTAGTCTATCTCAGTCGCCATCACTAGATTAAAACCCACTGTGAAATTCCCTCCATGCTCTTTCCCTGTCAGGCCCGAAATATAGAGAGACTGCAAACAGTCAAGAAGGGCTCCATTGTTATTTCTAACTGGTAGAAGCCCTGAGGTTATTTTTCCCTCTGCCTTGAAACAAATCAATGAAACACAACTCACTTTGAACAATTGCACATTTGCAGAAATCAAATGTGGGTTGAGGAGCTAGCCATCATCTGACTTATTCTCTTTGCCGACAGCCGTAGAGGTTTGATAAACAAGTGTGTTCTTTGAAATAGGCACCCAACAGAGTTGTGTTTTGAGAGACAATTCAGAAAAACGAAATGATTGCAGAATGTGTTTGTTATTCTGTATGTATACATTCATTTGGATTATTTCTATCCTTTAGCCTATTAATAATGAGAATCACACTGTCCCCAGAAAACAAAAGTTAAATTCCCACAAGGATGATTGCTTTTGTTCCGGTGTCATTTGTTAAAATGGTCAGGGCCTTAAATAATGCTAGTGTTCATTGAGTTTCTCTTAGCCAATATTGCCCCCTAGTGGTTATACCGTTGGGTACATGAAATTACATTGAAGCGGAATAGTTCCCAGTCAATAGTCTTACTGTACTACATATGTCATCAAATATCCTACTTTTTACTCATCTGTGTTTCTTATATGTCACCTTTATCTTGCAGTAAGTGAGAATGTAGCCTATACCGTTCTCAGATAAAGCTGAGGGGGTTTCTTGTAGTAGTACATGAACCTCTCAGTTTCAATGTGTAAAGGTGGTTTGTGAGGTTGACCGTGTGGTTGATTTATGTTCCACTAGTGGCTTCATTTAATAACATTAACTGGGACAGACAAATATAGTGTATCAAATTAATCTGAAGTCAATCTGACAGCAGCGGTCCCCCATGTGCTTGCTGAATTCATAACAGCATTCAATTACAAATCCCTGACACTTGATTGCAATTATTGTCGACCACAGGCTTAACAGCAGTAACTGAAGTTACTGGTATATGTTTTGCCTTTGTAGACCAGTATAGATATCCTTTCAGCAGGCAGGGCCCAGAGACTGCTGCTGGCTTTAGAATTGGAATGTTGACAAATCACATGATTTATGGGCAAAAGCCAAACATTTTAAGGAAACAAAACCGATATGGCTGTCTGGGTAACCAGAGGGGGATCACCCCAAATCTGACATGTGCCGCATGATAAATACAAAGTGCCAAACTGTTGCGGGTATATAATAATATATCTCTGCATTCAAAGGTCTTAGATTAGGTATTAGTCACTGCCATGTCATTCAGACATGCTAGTCACCCTCCACACCATGATATCAGTAATTTCAACGCTATTTTAATGTCACTGACACTGACCTCTGTCAACGAAAGGCTATAAACTGTCAACGAAAGGCCTAATTAAAGGAAGAATTACAAAACGCATTGAAGTAGCATATCAATATTATATGTCTGTTGTAATAAGTGATTTTTAAAATGTCAGTAGTGTATGTAATCTAATGTAACCAGAGCAGCCTAGATATTTTAGGAAGGAGATTGAAAAGAAAAACAACTGCAGCTCACAAAGGTAGCAATAAGTCATATTCCCATTAATTCCAACAGAAATATAAGGTTGGTATCAACAACTACCAGCCATTTACAGTATCTATTGGTCCCATCATGTTTTGTCTGAGAAAACAATCTATTCATTTCATTGTATCAACAAAACTATTTTGTTAACTATTATTGCTCAAACTAATGTAAAGGTGGCACTGATAATTATTTTCACAACATGTCTTGAGAGTATTGATACGTATTGGTATCAATAAGCAGTATCAATAGTGGCATTGGTAGGCATTGGTACTGATAAAATCCTAATGATACCCATCCTAGTTGTAGAGTTGCCTTGCTTGAGTTGTCTTGCTTAGCAGTGGCTCAACTTGACCTGCTTGAGTCTAAACACAGTGACTTGGGACTTGCTTTAGACTTGAAACTTGCTCGTGGCACATGTGTAACTCTCTCCCACCTCTGTTCAATACACTATTTAATTAATTTGAATGTTAGTCAGTCATTGGCTCATAACCAAAGTATTCATCATTTGCCAACATCATTTCTGTTACCCCCCCCCCTCCCCTAAAAGAAGAAAATAAACAAAGAAAACGGCAGTGTATACACAATGTATTAATTAGAGGATCAACATAACTACACTATCATGTATTATTGATGATTTTTCTTTTCAAATGTTGATATATAAGAGTATATAAATAATATGTTAATTACTTACTATATACTACAGTGTAGTATATAATCCATTCGGTTCACAAACTCATTTGGCTTATCCTTGCTATCAGCATATGGAAGTGGTTGCAAATCTCTTGCTGATCTACAAACAGCAAATGGCCTTAAATCAGTCATTTTAATATCAAAGCACTTAACACTAGAATGGTGATTACTTGCAGGTGGAGATCCCATTCTGCTTGTCAGGTCTGTATCTGGAGAAAACGACTGAGCTCGTATCCGACACACACAGTACAGCCAGCGCTCAATAGGCAAGATCACATTACAGAAGATTACTTTGGAGTTTCAGGAATTTTCCCAAATTACACTGGCCTTTGGTCTCTGGCAAACTTGATTGACTTGAATGGTTTTCATTACAAAGCCTTGCAGAGTATTTGCTATCGATGCTGGTAAACAAAAAACCCAAGGCGTTTAGGGGTGAGCGAACGCAGCTGGGACAGTAGAGAGAGAGAAGAATGGATTGACGAAGCCTTTGATGAAAACAATTCTCCCATGTTCCGCGGCGATGCAACTTCAGTGACTTACATTTGGGGCTGATCATCTGTAAGTCACTACTAGCCTACGATGTTCCCACCATAATCAATACAACTTTGTCGTTCGCTTTGCTCTCTCTTCCAAGAACTGATCACTAACGACATGTACATGAGGTATTGAATTTTATTGAATCAATACAGGCATTCACACTACAGTATATCCAGTCAGCTGAGCACCGAGGTACGGCCTCTCGATGCATACAGTGTGTCTTCGGGTTACATCAAACGTCATGTGCTGTACACACACAGTGCCATGACTGAAGTTCAACCCCCCTCCCGCTCCGTCTCTCCATTGGAACGACTCATGTTTGGCTAATGGAAATCAGCTTCGTGTGTCATAAAGAGCCTGTACCCAGACTGACAAGAAAATAGCCATGAAAAGTATGACCGCCCTTATTACCCTTCTAGGAAAATACTTAGAGAGAGCGATCCAAATGAAGGGTAATCGGGATACACTTTCAGTGTCAGGAGGAATGAACATTTATTCTGGCCATAGATATGCCCAGATTCCCATCAGCTGTTTGGCTGTTCGAGTCGTTGCCCCCAAAGCTGACTGACATGAGCTGTATCTGTAAAGAATTAAAGGACCGTTGTCCTACACTTTCATGTATTTAAAAGAGACGGTGTAACCTAACTACACGCATTTAACACTCTTCCAATCCCCGGCTTGGCGTCATGAACCCTTTAATTCTCAAAACCCCCTATTAATTTTATTGTCAAACAATTGCTACAGCACACCCATCTCGTTGTTATTGGAGAGCATTACAGTGTGTAACAGAATAGGGGACTCTGTGTGCCTCTTCAAAGGTATCTGGCAATGCGTGAGACAAGTGTGGTTTAGTGACGCCATCTTGAGGAGGTGGTCTGACATAGCAGGACGTTAAATTAAATAGCTGTATAATACTTTGAACTGCAAAATAAATATTTGGGCAACATTCCGAGAATATCACATATCACATAGGAGGTGGGCAATGGCTCGGTAATACTGTGACATAGAAACTGCTTTCCTTAAGAGAGTTGTACTGGGTTTGAGGTCAGAGGAAAACAGGTCATATGCCAATTGCCACTTTTGTGCAAACAAGCTTAAGAAAGACAGAAAATCGTGTAAGATGTTCCCAACAGAACAAACGAGGAAAATATAAATATCTATAAATATATACTGTGTTTAACGGATGAGGTGGACGGTCTGCAGGAGTTGTCCGTTTTGAACTATCCTGTAACATAAACCCCAGACAGGATGACTTTGAGAAGGACTGGGGGTGGTTAAAGCGTTCAGTAACACCAGTGGTTAAACAGCTATTCTACTCTGTCAGAGCTGTTCTGATCCAGTCAGGGCGGGGGAGGGGCAGGGCTTTCCGCTTAGACATACTTCTTGAACTCGTCGTAGAGGACGAGGACGAAGGCCCCGCCCATGCCTCGGAACACGTTAGACAGAGCCCCCTTGAAGAAGGCCCTGCTTCCCTCTTCACGAGCGATCTTCCTCCAGCAGTCCATGGTAGATGTGTACATAATGTCAGCTGGGGAGACGCAGAAATATTATCCATGTGCCACATATATAGGAAAAGTATGGTATACAGTCATGTACTATATATATATAATATATACAATATATGTGAGATGGGTTATTTAGATGGTATGACACCAAAATAAAATACAATTCACTCATGCTACTCAGACCAATAAACAGGATATAATGTAGTAATAATAATCATTTAAAAAAAAGTATAATAATATTTTAAAAATCAACAATACATTTTATTTATAGAGCTTTTCAAAATAAAACTAACAAAACCCTTTTTAAAAAGCTTTCCATCTGAAAGCTAGCCTAGCTTAGCACAAACTAATTGAAGCGGATACGGATTAGCTAGCCTAGCTGTTGGCCAAAAAGACCTCTCGTAGAGTTAAGCTAGGCTTAGCTCGATGTGGTTCCTTTGAGCTCATTTTAATGTTGTGTGTGCTTTTCCCCTCATTTGAATGATCCATTGTGTCCTGAACTAATACATACTATGTAGGAACCCAGTTCAGATGTTAAAGGGTATCATAGTTATCAAGTAAGCACCTCCCATCACAACCGTTTTGTTGAGTCAGGCCCAGGAGACCTCCTGAAGGTGGAATCACCAGTAAGACTCTCCTTTCGGTTTAAGCGGCACGGTGGTGTAGTGGTTAACACTGTCGCCTCACAGCTAGAAGGTCCTGGGTACAATTCCCGCTTGGGGACCAGGTTGCCGCATTGCCAGGTACCCAGGTGGGGAGTATCTCCCGGGCCTTTCTGTGTGGAGTTTGTATGTACTCCCCGTGCTCGCAAGGGTTTCCCCTCCCGATAAGATAAACCCAATGGAAAAACATGCACAACAGATCGCTAACGCTGTTGCGTCCCTGACGAAGACGGACAGGAGCACTTGGATTGGTCCCCGAGTGTGGCGCACACTGCAGCCCTTGTCTGCTCCCGGCCCTTGGGGGGAAGGACAACGGTATGGGAGGAACATTTCGTCAGCGACTCAGTGCATGTGTGTGTTCCTGTGGGTCGCCCATCGCATGTGTGTGTGTGTGTTAATTGATGACAAATAAAGACTTCTACTTCTACTTCTACTTCTACTTCTACTTTCTCACCTCCTTTGCGCCCCGACTGCATCATCATGCGACGCCTCACGGTGTCGAAGGGGTAGGACACCACTCCTGCCACGGCCGTCACAGACTGGGCGATCATCCAGCTGACCATGATGTGTGTGTTCTTGGGATCAGGAAGCATACCTGTTGTGCCAAAACGACCCGAGACAGAAAACAGAAGAGAACAACGCTCTGGAACAAGTGGTCAAAAAGCACAGTATAGGGAACTGGTCACGTGGTCTCTCTATAGGAGTAAAACACATGTGGCCTTATTCTAACGACCGCTGCGATACACAGGAGGGCTGTGTCCCGACTGCCTGAGCGTTAAGGCGCTCCCATAGTCCAGCAGACTGTACACAGAGCAGACTCCGCCGAGGTCCGCGCGGCTCTTTGAGCTTTCATAGTCGAGCAGATCTCAGCGGACGTCCGCGGTCTATTTCCTACATTTCTCGCACCAGTTTTACTACATTTCCCACAATTCTGTCTGTTCTACTGTACTGGCAGATCAGAGGGAACATTATCCGGGGTGCCCATGTACATGTCAAAATACTTCCCAAAGGTCAGTGAATACCACAACCACTACACCAGAGGAAGCTCAACAAATCATGTTAAACCCAGATTCGGCTCAAACAAGGGACTAAACACGTTTCGCAATTATGCCACAACAATGTGGAACGCCCTACCCAAAGCTGTAAAGGAATGTGAATCCCTGCCCACATTCAAAACGGCCTTAAAGAGCACCTACGGGAGGCTGCAATTCGAAACTGGCCACCGTAAATGCCCAAAACCCCCACCACCTCCTAATAGACAGTCTCCTCCCCACCGCATGTATATATTCCCTCCCCGCCGTATGTATATTTCCCTCCCACCCACCCACCCCCTCCTAATGTACAGTCCCCTCCCCATCATATGTATATACTCTGTCAGGATCTAGGGGTAACAGTACTGTATATTTGAATACCGCCTATGTCACAAATGTATCAGTACTAAATACCTATATGTCCCTATGCCATAAATGTCATGTATGTTGTGTATGTCATAAATGTCTATATGAATTGAAAATGGGGGACCCTGATGGAAACAAGACAAACGTCTTTCTCAGGTCTGCATCCCCTTAACAATTGTATGTATTGAGCCGTACTGTATTGTACCCATTCTGCAATCTGTTAAATAAAGTTTTCATTCATTCATTCATTCATCAGCGGGAGAGAGAGAGAGGGAGAGGGAGAGAGAGAGAGAGAGAGAGACAGAGAGAGAGAGAGAGAGAGAGAGAGAGAGAGAGAGAGAGAGAGAGAGAGAGAGAGAGAGAGAGAGAGAGAGAGAGAGAGAGAGAGAGAGAGCGCGCTTCACGGGCTCATCTCTCTCCTCGCGCCACCAATCGCTCGCGCAGTGTCACATTTAATGCAGTTCGATGTCAACCAAAACGCCGAGCAGCGTTTTGTGTGACACCAAGTCAGCGGCGCGGATGTCCGCGCCTCAGAAAATAGGAGCGTCGCACCTGTGGGTCTGCTGTCCGCTGAGATCAAAGCTCAAGAGTCCGCGCGGACATCCGCGGAGTCTGCTCTGTGTACAGTCTGCTGGACTATGGGAGCGCCTTTACGCCCCCCCCCCCCCTCCTCAGCTTAACACCTCACGGCTGTATATAGATGAATCGCATTAATATAGTCATTATATTACAATATACTGATCAGAGTGACATCACATGCATACGTGATTCTTTTAGTTCGGCACGGGAAAAGTCCACTGTAGAATTTCTGATTGACCTACCTCAAGCCCCGCCCTCTTTTCTCCATCCTCCTCCCCGAGGGAAGCGACGGTGATGGGAGGATCGAGAAAAGAGGGCGGGGGGCTTGAGACAGGTAAATTCGGGTATAGGTTTCTGTCAACCCGTAGTCCCACGTGCAGGCCTAGTGGAGAGGATGCATGTTCGTGTCGCGGTGTTCCCACACCTTTCGCTGTGTCGTAGACGCCAAAGTAGGCGGCCCTGTAGATGATGATCCCCTGAACGGACACGCCGAAGCCTTGGTACAGGCCCCGAGCCCCGTCCGACTTGGAGATCTTCCTCAGGCAGTCGGCCAGCCCGTTGAACTCCCTGGTGGCGCCCGCCTTGCCCACGTCGGCCGCCAGGCGGGTTCGGGCGAAGTCCAGCGGGTAGACGAAGCACAGGGAGGTGGCTCCGGCGGCGCCGCCGGACGCCAGGTTGCCGGCGAAGTAGCGCCAGAACTGGGTGTGCTTGTCCACGCCTCCGAGGAACACCTGCTTGTACTTGTCCTTGAAGGCGAAGTTGAGGGCCTGGGTGGGGAAGTAGCGGATGACGTTGGCCAGGTTGCCGCGCCAGAAGGAGGCGAAGCCCTGCTCTTTGGGGATGCGCACGAGGCAGTCCATGATGCCCTTGTACTGCTGGTCCACAGTGATCTGCTTGCTGGCATGTTGCACCTGGTGGGGGAACAGGGGAGACATGAGCCAATGAGCCATTCATTTTCCTTAATAATAATAATAATAATAATAATAATAATAATAATAATAATAATAATAATAATAATAATAATAATAATAATAATAATAATAATAATAATAATAATAATAATAATAATAATAATAATAATAATAATGCCGTTTAGAGAAAGCTTGGGATAAACGTATGAAAAGAACATATTGTCATATTTATTTTGGCCTCTGATGGTGTGCATGGTGTAGCTTACAAACCTTGGGAAGTGAATGTTATATTCAATTATTGTTTTTGGTGTCTTATAATCCCGTAAGGGATGGGTCCGTCGGACATGACACGAAAATAAAATTGTATTCATTCATACCAGAAATTCTGCTGACATCACCCTGCATATTGGCCTAGTCCTAGTGTCACATTCAGGCACTCAATTAGGATTCAACTGTAAAATATGGTGCGAGCAATCATGCATGACATTATGTATGTACATTATGGCTTAATTGATCATATATACGCGCCCCCACCCCTTCCCAAATACATAATACTGAAATAGCCTCATCATCAGAACCCATGGAACCATAACAGCTGGGTATATAGGCTATAGTGTGACACTGCAGTGGTACTGCACCACTAAACACAGCAGATGTGGGGGTTTTAGAGACATGCTGCTGACCTAATAACAGTGGGTAGAACTACTTTCTCTTTATAGCCCAAAATGAGAGTCAAGATGAAATTGTTGCATTTTCTAAGGATGGGTTAAAAAACCCAAACCACTCGTTATGGGCTACAGCCGCGGTGGTGGTACCCTACTACTGTAGAAGTGCGCGCCTCACCGCTGCAGGACACAGCTGCAATGATGGTTAGTTCGAGGATTTAAACATGGTAACCGCTCAACAGATGTCAGTTTATCGGTAGGATAAGGCTCGTTTTGTTGTTGTTGAATCATGTAGCGTGTGGAATACTAATTCGCAGATACTTTTCATTCAACGCATACGCTCTCCAACAACCCCCGATGCGCAATAAGCCGCCTACCTGAAGAAGAAGCTTCACTCGCTCAATTGGTGCCACTGCCGTTTTGGAGATGGCTGCCGCGACGCCACCGGCCAAAAAGTCCTTCGCAAATGATACAGCCGCGTCTGCCATGATTGCTGGTGTGTGGTTTGAATTGTCGGTTTTAATAAGGAGCGAACGCAGGAGGTACGAGGCGGCGGCTGAGTTTCAGACGTCTGTCTGGGTACCACAAGTTGAGCATCCGTGAATTGACTAAATGGGAACACGGAGTCCTGGTAAAAGCTCGCGAGAGGATACAGGGGACGTTGAACGCTGGCGCAGTTAGTCAGCATCCCGTCGGTCGGTCATCATCACATCGTGCCATAACACAAGTTTTAATAATTATTAAGAGAAATACGCTGTATTCATTTTATAATACATTACAAAGTCTTAAAACAAAACAGGCCTGCCGACATTTGAATGGTCCCATATTTTTCATCTTTTCAAAAATGTTGTGGTTTTTTCAAATAATAATAAACTGTATTTGTATATAGCACATTTCAATTATAGACAGGCATACAATGAGCATCTATATATTAAAAAATTATTCTGTGGAACAACGTTGTAAATCTTTCCTAGAAGAAACTAGTCAAATAATTCTAATTTTCATTATTTAATTCCCACCATCTCTTTCTTCCCTTGTTTTGAGCAGATAATTTCTGGTGGGTGTTGTAGAACAAATAATCCCTTACTCAAATACTAGCAAATACAAATACATAGATCAGGTGGGCAGTGTTCCTGCCTCCAAAGGGGACAATCAATTAAAGCTAATTGATTGTTTGTGTCCATGGGTATGGCATCACGTATGGGAATACTTCTGAATGGCATGTTTAATCTGAAGACTCAGATTCAGAACCCTGGCCAAACTGCAAGGAGTAGCCTATCTATGTAACCTTCCCCCAGCACCTATCACCTAAAGAAAACCAATGTTCCATAATATGTTCCTTCCATAATTTTTCTTTTGCAATGGAGACATTATTGACTCAGGTCTTGATACAAGGATTAACACTAGAGAATAGGGACATATGAGTTTTAATTTTATTTGCTGTATTTTGTGGTTGTAAAAAGTTTGTTTACGTTGTAACATTATATTCTGCTTTATGATTGGTTAAACACGTCCCAAAATCTTTTTTCCATCTACAGATCAAACGCTTGAAGAATGTATGTGGATGTACCTCACATTGATATGGCAAACTAATAATAATAATGGATTGAGACTTTAAATCAATCACATTTTAGCTGGCTGTGACGTACAGGCGTAGAGACAGCCCTGCCTGGGAGTATGTGTTAATACAACAGCTGATGGGACATAAACAGCAGGCAAAGCTGTTCCCCAACGGAATTCTCCTGAAAAGGGTCTATAGGTAAGATCATTCATCAATGAATAATATAACATTAACAACAATAACAACAAGAAAGGTCCTATAGGCTACACAGATGTTCCCAAAGCCGGATTCTCTCAGCAGTTGTATTAATTGTCTCTTGGTATTTCCCCTCCCCTCTCACCAGAAAGCTGAGAGACTGGAGAGGGTAGGTGTTGACCCAGTCAACGTGGCTTCTGCTACAAGCACCACACACCCTGGGGCCAAAAACAAGAGGATTTCCTGAACATGAAACCTCTCCTGGTTGACCTCTTTGACCTCTCTCCTGGACCTCTCACCACAGAGTCATATAATATAGCCCCAAAGAGGAGAGCCCTCACCTCTATAGTAAGACCCCCTTCTTGTAGGATTTACTGCCATCTGTTGGTGGGAGGATTACAAGTTCTGACCTGATCATTAATGGTGGAGGAGTGTATTATAGAAACATGTTTAATTAATTAATGTAATTAATAATTGAATTAGAAAGGTCTTGGTAGATAGCATTGTTCATATATATTTTTTTATCCTCATAGCTAATTGTAGAGTTAGATGACATACCTGCACAGACCACAAGTCATAGCAGGAGGCACTGTAAACATTCAATTGTGTTCTAATAGCAAGAATAAATAGTGAGAAAATGTGTATGTCAAATTTTTTTAACGGCTTTCATCTTGCCTACAATGTCTTCACTTTGCTACACATACAGGGTATACAAAACTAACATATGTCAGAGTTTGTAGGCAAAAATATTACATAAATAATATGGCACATATAATTAGGCCTAGCACAGATCATTTGGGCCAATGCTGGCAACTGATGGAAATAGCCTATTACTACATAGACGCATATCTTTCTCACAGGGTTTTCAGTGTTTTCTTACACTACAATTTACTAGGGGAAAAAAAGACAAGTGTCTTCATTGAGATAGAGTTTAACTAACAACTGTGATTTTAAGAATGACTTATGGCTGAGATTGTTCTATGTATGATGATCCTTGTTTTACTTTAGCTACACAAAATACATACAGGTGATCAAATCGACCAATGATATATCTTTGTTTTAATTTCTATTGACCAACATAATACAGCACCGCATGTCGTGGCATTGGTATTGCTCTTAAGTGGTTTATAAGTTCAAGTATAATAGAGAAAAGTCTTTGCATAATGGGATTCACATTTTATTCACATTGTTTGCAATTTACATGCTATCATGATAGCAGTTCCAGCTCCAGGTATAGGGTAAACAAATATTTAATAATATGTACAATAATATTTGTATTTAAACAAATACAAATAAAATAAAATAAAATAAGAAATTCTAAGAAATAAATAATATAAGCAAACCAGATTAACAATGAAAAAGAGGCTATAATGTTGTTCATGTTTACTTGTTGGTCAATAAATCAGCAGAACAGAAAGGATTTAGAAATTTGACCACATAAAGGATGTTGCAAAATGCCATGTTACGCTATAAAAAAAAAAAAAGGCAGCCACCACCCTCTCTCTCTCTCTCTCTCTCCCTGCCTCTCTCTCTCTCTCTCCCTACACGATGCCATTACATACTACTACTGTAGGTGGCCATGTTCTCTCTATCTCCCTCTCCCCACCCTACATGATGCTGTTACGTACAACTAGGTGGCCATGTTCTCTATCTCTATCTCTCTCTTTCTCTCTCTCTCTCACTCTCTCTCTCTCTCTTTCTCTGCCTCTCCCCACTGCCGTTACATACTACAAGGTGGCCATGTTCTATCTCTCTCTCTCTCTCTGCCTCTCCCGACCCTACACAAAGGTGGCCATGTTCTCTCTCTCTGCCTCGCCCCACCCTACATGAGGCTGTTACGTACTACTAGGTGGCCATGTTCTCTCTCTCTGCCTCTCCCCACCCTACATGAGGCTGTTACGTACTACTAGGTGGCCATGTTCTCTCTCTCTGCCTCGCCCCACCCTACATGAGGCTGTTACGTACTACTAGGTGGCCATGTTCTCTCTCTCTGCCTCTCCCCACCCTACATGAGGCTGTTACGTACTACTAGGTGGCCATGTTCTCTCTCTCTGCCTCTCCCCACCCTACATGAGGCTGTTACGTACTACTAGGTGGCCATGTTCTCTCTCTCTGCCTCGCCCCACCCTACATGAGGCTGTTACGTACTACTAGGTGGTCATGTTCTCTCTCTCTGCCTCTCCCCACCCTACATGAGGCTGTTACGTACTACTAGGTGGCCATGTTCTCTCTCTCTGCCTCTCCCCACCCTACATGAGGCTGTTACGTACTACTAGGTGGCCATGTTCTCTCTCTCTGCCTCGCCCCACCCTACATGAGGCTGTTACGTACTAGGTGGCCATGTTCTCTCTCTCTGCCTCGCCCCACCCTACATGAGGCTGTTATGTACTACTAGGTGGCCATGTTCTCTCTCTCTGCCTCTCCCCACCCTACATGCTGCAGTTACGTACTACTAGGTGGCCATGTTCTCTCTCTCTGCCTCGCCCCACCCTACATGAGGCTGTTATGTACTACTAGGTGGCCATGTTCTCTCTCTCTGCCTCTCCCCACCCTACATGAGGCTGTTACGTACTACTAGGTGGCCATGTTCTCTCTCTCTGCCTCTCCCCACCCTACATGAGGCTGTTACGTACTACTAGGTGGTCATGTTCTCTCTCTCTGCCTCTCCCCACCCTACATGAGGCTGTTACGTACTACTAGGTGGCCATGTTCTCTCTCTCTGCCTCTCCCCACCCTACATGAGGCTGTTACGTACTACTAGGTGGCCATGTTCTCTCTCTTGTCCAACAGAAGCATAGTTGGTCGAGTAGAGGCTCTCTCTGCGCTCTGTCCTATCCACGCTGCTCATACTCCCGAGCCGCAACATCTGCCTCAGTTTCTGCCTGAACTCTGCGCAGGCGAAGTAGTAGATGAACGGATCCAGGCAGCTGTTCAGGCAGCTGAGCGAGAGCGACAGCTTGTAGGCCATGTAGAGGGAGTCCTTGTAGTAGAGCCTGCGGACCGTGTGGGCGAGGAGCAGGACGTTGTTGGGCGCAAAGCAGAGGGTGAACACCAGCAGGACGACGAGCGCCAGGCGTATCGCCTTCTCCTTCTGCCCCGTCCGGGAGTCCCGCGCCAGCTTGCGTATGACACTGACGTAGCAGAACGCGGTGACGCAGAACGGTAGGAGGAAGAGGACGAAGAACAGGGTGAAGAGGAACGCGACCCAGGCCAGCGTGGACGGCAGCATGCAACGCTTCAGCACGTCGAAGCAGGTGGTGATGCCCAGTTCGGGAACGTGGAAGGTGAGGTCGGTGGTCATCAGCGGGTACAACACGGACAGGACCACGGCCCACATCAGGAGGCAGCAGACCACGGCGATGGACGTGTTCTCCCGGGTCTCTCGGAACAGCATGGGCCGGACGATGCCCAGGTAGCGGTCCACGCCGATGGCCGTCATGGTCAGGATGGAGCAGTACATGTTGGAGAAGAACACCAGCGTCACGAACCTGTGAGGAAGACATGATGGAAGACATGATGGAAGACAATCACTTCATTAACCTTTTCACTGCCACACGACAGAAGGTTTTACTATCACACAACCGACAGTCGCCGGTTGTGAAAGGGTGAAAGGGTTAAAGCTACATTATGACGTGTTATAGGTTCATGCTACTCTCCAACACAGAACCTTCAATGAATATGGGTTATTTCTAGGGTTAAGGTACCTTATGTATACTGCACCTGTGTATACTGTTTACTTTACTTACTTCTATATTCAGATTCTAAGTGTTTTATTGCCCATATTATATGATAACTGTTTACTTTATTCCAGTGGTTCTCAACCTGTGGTACGCGTACCACTAGTGGTACTTGGGCCCCCTGCTGGTGGTACTCGGAGGGATCCCTGGAATCAATTTTTTTTTATAAAACCACCTTTAAAATCAAAATACTAATACTACAACAAATGAAAATAAGCTTGAGATAATTGAAATTGGGGGTTAAAATATTTTTTACATTTATTTGGTTGTTTTTAGATTTAGAAACTAAATTTGTTTCTGAGTCTGACATTGTTCCTGACGGACAGTAGTACCTGTGGCGTGTGTACGATTCGCTAACGTTACAAGCAAGCTAGTGATGACTAGCCGAGGGATGTGGCAAAAGTTGCTCAAAACGGGAGATATTCTAAAGAGAATAGTGGAGGAGAATATTTTTTTAAACCAGAAGATTTCTTCACAAGAAAACGTGATGCACTGAGAAAGCACAAGTCCACGATTCAATCCTGCAGCCAGGAAGGCACAGGACAACTCGTATTGTTCCAGCCTCCGCATAATGAAAGTCGGTAAGCCACACATTATACCGAGTCCGACTGAACACTCGTTTCTCAAAGCCTTCTGTCTAAAACGGACTACAAGTGTTTTGTTGATTTACGTCCACAATCCACATCACTTTTATGCTGTTACTGCTGTCGGATTAGACTGTATTTGATTGGAAGAAGATCCCTCAGGATTTGATGTAGTTCTAGGCGATATTATGCTAATAAAACTTTAATTTTTAACTAACCCGACCGCAAATTACCCGCAAACAATACAAATATTTTAGTTTGACTCGTGATCCCGCGCACTATGGATCTAATCAGCCCGCGCATCACTAGTGTGTGTACAAGTACAATTGCTTGCTGAGAGAGAGAGAGAGAGAGAGAGAGAGAGAGAGAGAGAGAGAGAGAGAGAGAGAGAGAGAGAGAGAGAGAGAGAGAGAGAGAGAGAGAGAGAGAGAGAGAGAGAGAGAGAGAGAGAGAGAGAGAGAGAGAGAGAGAGAGAGGGGGGGGGGGGGGGGGTACATTTGCTGAAATACAGTTGTTCTTAATTTTCTCACTTGCTATGTGAGAATGTTAGTTATTATGTTCTCAATGCCCCTTGCATTGTATGAGCATTGTGTGGAAGAGTTTGCTAGTTCTAGTGCTACCCCTTTGTACATGGTGGCTGTGTCTGACAAAAGTTAACAATAAATAATGTTATTAGGAATAGATTTGCCTTCTGCGTGAACTGAATAGACTGTATTTTAACATCGGTCATATGGTGGTACTTGGAGAGCCAGCTATGTTCTCAGGTGGTACTTGGTGTAAAAAGGTTGAGAACCACTGCTTTATTCTATATTCACAGAGTTAATTATATTGTTTACACTGCTTATATTTATCTTTACTATAATTGTATTGCCTATATTTACGTCTTTCTTCTATTCCACTGCCCATACCTGTACCTCCCCTCCCCGCTCCCCCATGATGATATTATGCCTGAATTTCCCCAAGGGGATCAATAAATTAATATCTTATCTTTTATGGGCATTTAGGATATGAGTGGCAACTTATGTATAGGATAGGGGCTCCCAAATAGATAAACAGATTAGAACATCGAACTGTCGATCCAGTAATGTTTTGTCCCAAAGACCCCCATCTGAGAAGATTTTTAGTGTTACTATGATTTTGATCTAATTAATAATGAGAATTGTCTACTGTTGAGGAGATGTTAGTGGAAAGAATGAAACCTATATTGTCAACCGTCTTTCTTTGATCTCATTGTACTAAAGCTCTAGTAAATTAAATTAACTCTGTCTCTCTCTCAAGGAGCCCATGAGGAGGTGGCCGCTGACTGTAGAATACCTGCACATCATGGGTCCTAGGGTCCAATTGTATCCTTGGAGCTGGTAGGCAATCTGGAAGGGCAAGGCAGCCCCCAGGGCCAAGTCTGTGAAGGTCAAATTGATCATGAAGATAATGGAGCGGGTTTTGGGTGATGTGCGGAAGAGGAGGAGCCACATAGAAAGCCCATTCCCGGAGAGGTTGATGACCGTGACGATGATGTAGATGATGGAGATGGTGGAGCTGGCATAGAAGTTCTGGAACAGGGATATTGTGTCGTTGTCCAGCTTGGTGATGTTTAAACCACACATATCGGAATTCCTTCGCAGGTACCTGGGGTCAAAACGGAGACAAGCTTTATAGAGAGGATCGCAAGTGATTTGTGTGGACTGTTACAGTAATACCATAGGCATAGTCTTACATAGGGACACTAGGGACATGTCCCTACCGATGCCACGGAAACACAAATTGTCCCTACCAAAAGAAATGCAGAGTAATCGCGGTCTTGCAAAACAGAGCCATTTTACTACTGTATCTGTTGCGAAAGTGTAGGTTGACAGCTGCATCAAGAACCAGCGAGAAAATCAGCCAGCGATCATATTATCTGCAATATGCAATCAACAACAAGCGCATTTACGTTCAGATTAGTGCAAAAAATATCTTTTACACTTTGTGCGCTTGCATATCAGATGTCCCTACCAAAGCTCAAATCAAACCTACACCCCTGAGTGATACAAAGCTGTAAATACTGTATATGCTGTGTCATTGTGCTGTGCTCTTTTATGCAGTACTGTGCAACAGCATGGCAGGCACAGCAGCGCCTCTACTTCCTTAGGCGTCTAAGGAAGTTCAAAGTGAGTCAGAAGATCCTAGAGAACTGCTACTCATGCACGATAGAGAGCATCCTGACTGGTAACATCACCTCCTGGTTTGGGAATAGCACCGCACACGACTGCAGCAGACTGCAGAGAGTGGCTCGATCAGCCGAACGTACAATTGGAGGTGGGCTTCCCACTCTCCAGGACATTTACACCAGGCATTGCAGGGCCAAGGCTGAGAGAATTGTCAAAGCCACCCAAACAACTGCCTCTTTGCACTGCTGCAGTCAGGCAAGCACTATCGGAGTCTCATGGCTAGTACAGAGAGACTGAAATGGAGCTTATATCCCCAGGCCATCAGGATGCTCAATGACTCTATACAACACTAACCCATCCATTCTACATGTACAAACTTTAAACACTTTTAAACACTACACCATAGTTTATCTTTCGTTTTATTTTTTATTTTCGTTATTATTTATTTTGTGCAAGTGTAGGTTTAGGTGTAGGTTTGATTTGCATTTTGTACTTTAGTTTGTATATTGTATATATATATATATATATATATAAAGCACAATCTCAGGGGGCTCATACTGAACCAAGCATTTCAATATAATGTATGTAACCTTATATGTGACAAATAAAACAAAACTTGAACTTGGACTTGAAACACAAATTGCCCCGTTTGTGAAAAATGACACAGTAGTGTCACAACCACTTTACTACTGTGGACTTACATTATTGTTGATTGTATGGTATGGTATGTATGGTGTGGTATGGTATGGTATGGTATGGTATGGTATGGTATGGTATGGTATGGTATGGAATGGTATGGTATGGTATGGTATGGTATGGTATGGTATGGTATGGTATGGTATGGTATGGTATGGTATGGTATGGTATGGTATGGTATGGTATGGTATGGTTTATTCTTAATCCCCGAGGGGAAACATGGTTTGTAACATTCAACTATCACTTTCGGTCACAATTTCCACTCAGCAAGGTGCTTTGATTTTAAAAGGTGTTATGCAGCAATCTGTGCAAGCGCACAAGCATCATTGCCACATAGCTGGAGGTGCATGCGTTTTCAAGATTCAAGAGGTTTATTCATCACATACATACACAAGACATAATACTGAAGGTGGCCATGCCCGCTTCGATTGTGCAAAAAATACAAATAATAATAGAATAAAATAGAATAGAAATAAAAATAGACATGATAAAAGTACTAAGATACAATACAAAAGGTAATGAGTCCTATGTACACTCTATTCCACACATGTCAAGGGGGGAGTTTTCAAACAGGAAAAGGGCAGACTAGAATTGTGGTGAGGTTTATCAACTGCCATTGTGGGTGTTGCAAGTAGAGACTTAGAAGTGTCAACTGTTAACGGATGCTTTGTGAAATCCTATGAACTATTGGACATAATGGTTAAGGCAATTCATGTTTTACTGCCATGGTAGGCCTACATTGTACCGATGACAAAGACGTAAATTTCCTCTTTTTAGCGGCAGAACCACAGCCTCTAAACATAGAGGAATGCAATCAAACACTTTCACTTACACATGGTGCGGTGCGTATATACGACAAACCAAACCACGGCTGAAACAATAAACCGCAGATCTAAACACATAACTGAGCCAAACGTCTAGTTGTAATACAGGCCAAGTGAAAGTATCTTCCCCCCATGTGCTATTCCAAGTAACGTGGTGACCTTTATACTTTATACTACCATACTGTACTTCTCCCTGAAGTACACTTTGGTCAAAGTAAACAAAGCAAAACAAGAAAGATAATGTTGTAATAATCTCTTACTTTAAATCTGCCTTCACTGTAGTGACGTTTATGGGAATTTTACTTTTAAAACGTCAAGCTATGGAAATGACATACAACACGATGATCCTAAATAGTCCTAGTTCAACATCATTAAAAAAAGATGTTTAGAATAGAAGTACTTTATTAATCCCGAGGGAAATTCAGCACCACAGATAGATAGAAGGGAAATTCAGCACCACAGATAGATAGATAGATAGATAGATAGATAGATAGATAGATAGATAGATAGATAGATAGATAGATAGATAGATAGATAGATAGATAGATAGATAGATAGATAGATAGATAGATAGATAGATAGATAGATAGATAGATAGATAGATAGATAGATAGATAGATAGATAGATAGATAGATAGATAGATAGATAGATAGATAGATAGATAGATAGATAGATAGATAGATAGATAGATAGATAGATAGATAGATAGATAGATAGATAGATAGATAGATAGATAGATAGATAGATAGATAGATAGATAGATAGATAGATAGATAGATAGATAGATAGATAGATAGATAGATAGATAGATAGATAGATAGATAGAAAACTTTATTGCCATTTCAACACATCGCTCACAATAAACATAATAGGTTAAGTCAAAAATCTAAAATAAGAATAAGAGTACACATTCTAAAATATGTATATACATTATAAAATATACAGTCCAAAGATATACAGTAATCTACAGTCAAAAATGTAAAATGTACAGGAAGATATACAAGGATTTCAATATTGTGTGTATATATATATATTTTAAAAGGTACTCACCTCTACAGACAGTAACAGCAGAGGCAGAGGGCAGTCATGCATATGAGAGGCAGTCAGGGATGGATACAGAGATATTATGTCGAATGAGGTTCGAGCGTGGTACTGTAGAGGGAAATGAGTCATGTGCGTCTTCATGCTGTCAAGGAAGAGCCACACGCTTGTTCTGACGACCCACCGCTACACTTTATGTACACAATACAGTACAACATTGTGTGCGTGTGTGTGTGTGTTTTTTTTTTTCTTCTTTTTTTTTAACCGACATTGTACAATTTTACACTGACTGTATATTTCTGTATATTTTTACTGTATATTTTATATTAGAATGTATATACAGTACATAACATAGGAAACGTATATCCCGGACCGTATTTTATTCTTATGCTTATTTTTATTCTTATTCGTGACTTCTGTTTTTGTCTACCTAAATGTTTTTATTTATTTTTTTTTTAGAGTCCAGACCTTCGTCTACCTAAATGTTTACTGTTTACTGTGAGCGATTTGTAGTGCCAAATTTCCCTCCGGATGAATAAAGTATTTCTATTCTATTCTATTGTTTGTACATGGCAATGGCCAGCGGTGGAATAAGTATACAGTTCCTTTACTTAAGTAAAAATAGAAATACCCAGATAAATTAGTAGTCTGGTAAAAGTAAAGGTCCTCCATTCAAATTCTAGAAAGTAGAGAAGTATTTGCTATTGAATGTACTGAAGCATCTAAACTAAGTAAAGGTATGCATTCTACATGACGTTTGGATATTCCAGTGCTTGGGAGTCCAGTTATGCTGCTCTGATTACGTCAAATGTGAAATTATATAAATCCTCTTACCACACAACGGCCCGAGGACGATTTGCCCACCGGCGCGACATGCCACTTTGGCAACCTCAAGCAGCTCAGTGTGCATATTTGTTGCCTGTCGATTGCCGTTTCAGGCGACAAATTCCGGTCAGCGGTTCTCAAGTTACATGCCGATATGTGAGGCATGCGCCAAAGTAGACGGCAGACTTTTAATTTTTTCAAATACCACTCCCGACTCCCGAGCCTCTACCTCCGTCCATCATTTGGAAATCTCGAAAATTATGGGAGACAGGGTTGTAACGAATGAGTGTGGCTTTCCAATGGTACCCCACGTGGGAATGAGCGAATGGATCTAGGTGAAAAGTCACGAGCGCAAACAGGGACAGAGACATTTCCGCCGAATGCATTGGAGTCAATGAGCAAATCGTTTTCTGCAGCCTTTTTTCCCCTCACTTTTTACCAAAACCGCTCCTAATCACTCATGTCTCTGACTGTGACTTAACCAAGGAGGGTAAAACATGGAGAGATGTCAGCCATCCAATGGGAGATGGGAGTATGGTGCACACACAGGTGGAGTGTTTGGGGACCAAATTTTATGGAAATGTGGCCAAATTGCAACTGCTGCATTACCCTCCTAGAACTTAATGGTCATTAAGGACTGGGTCACAGGCAGTTCACCAGCCCATTTAAGGGCACAGACACTGCTCCACTGACACACACACACACACACACACACACACACACACACACACACACACACACACACACACACACACACACACACACACACACACACACACACACCACACACCACACACCACACACACACACACACACACACACACACACACACACACACACACACACACACACACACACACACACACACACACACACACACACACACACACACACACACACACACACACACAGAGAGACACACACACACACACACTTGTGTTCAGCACACAGCCGGCAGTGTATTGGCAACAACCACCCTCTCAATTGAATGAAATTGTCTAGTTTGAACTACTCTCCAAATACATGGATGGGATCAACGTGTGACTTTGTGCTAATGTTGTAGTGGTGACAACAAGAGCGGTTACAATTGGTTAAGTTATTTGAGAATTCATTCAGGGAGAAGGTAGAACATAGAAATATTGGTGTGGAAAAGTGCAATCAATCATCTGGTCCTTATGATGTGTCAAATGTGTTCCTTTTCTCTCGTTCACGAGATGCACGAGATGCACGAGAAGTGTGCTTATGTTGCTACTGTAGCTTCCTGTTGATTTCCATAGTTCTGCTTTACCCCATGTGTGACCGAGAGAGGCCATAATATCACAACGCGTTGTTACAAGATCTTATCGACGAAGAAATGTGTCAGAGACTGTCAAACCACAATTCAAAAGGCTCTCTGTCCTCATTTGTGTTGTCTTGTGCTCATTTCATTCAGGTCATTATGAATGGAAAATGGGGGACCCTGATGTAAACAAGACGAAAGTCTTTTTCTGGTCTGCATCCCCTTAACAATTGTGTGTATTGAGCCGTACTGTATTGTACCCATTCTGCAATCTGTTAATAAAGTTTTCAATCAATCAATCAATCAATCAATCAATCAATCAATCAATCAATCAATCAATCAATCAATCAATCAATCAATCAATCCACCACCACCACCGTGGGAACCACCCCGGGAACCACCCCGAGGCCGACAGTCTCACCGTTGAGGCCTACGGTCTCATTGTCCTAGCAGGATAATGATGATTGTGCTTCTCTTGGCATGACTCATATAAAGAATAATTGGTCCTAAATTTCTATCACCTCTTTTGGCGACAGTGTTTCAACAGGGGGCGCCAAACTGCAAGCATATATTGTCCTTTTATTCAAAAGCCTGAGCAATAGGAAATGAGATGGCTCTCCCTGGCTACAGACCTGAGAGCTCCAAAATGAATGGAGTGTGGGATGTATAATTGATTATACCAGTAAAGGAGAGGAGGCGTATTGACTGAGGAACAGCTCTTCCATGTTTAGAGTCTTAGAAACATATTGACATTTTAAACTTGGAATGTCATTCAGCGGATAAATATATATTTCTTTCTTTTATTTTATATTTTGGGTCATACTACGTTTATAACCTTCTTTGACGACGCTCAGACAACCAGGGTATTCTAGGCTAATGATATGGCTAGTTTTTATGTCAAAATGAGACAACATGTATTTACAATATTGAAATAAATATTCCTGATAGTTAAGCAGTGCTATTCCACAGACAACTGTAGGTGTGTGCACATATGTTTAATCAAATACTTGAATGAAGTGTTTATTTTAGTGAGACATTGTCTGCCATACATTTTCCCTGCTGATTGCTCTCTTCCTATTCTCTAAGCGCTTTGGAAAAGATTCATAGAGCTGTAAGTATACATGGAAGTAAAGCTTCATAGACCTGTAAGTAGACATGGAGGTAAAGCTGCATAGAGCTTTAAGTAGACATGGAGGTAAAGCTTCTTATACAACGGCATGCACATTTCTCGATTCTGATTGGCATAAACAATGCAAGTTACACGTGGGTATTTGTAATAACCCCACGCTCTTGGTCCCAGGACCCGCCCACAACCGCATTACTATCAATCCGCCATGCAAGTTTTTAGAAGTGAAAGCAAGATGGAGGACAGTAAACGTTACAAAAGGATATGGTGATAGGGTCATAAAGACTAAATGAAAAACGATTCTGTGACGGCGAATGTGTTAGTTTCTTAAACAATGTTGGATGATGTAATTGATGGGTCATGAGTCATTGTCGAACAAAATAAAAATTGCGCAAATTGATTGCCTAAACTTAACCAGTTGGAAACAAGGCGGACAGTAATAAAATTAGCAATCAATCAATCAATCAATTCAATAATCCACGCTCACTTAAAACAGCGCACCCAGCTGCTTCTATAGAAAGTAGGTTAAAAAAAATCCCCTCTTATAGGGCAAAGAAAAAAAATGTCCCCCTGTATAGGGCAAAGCAAACTTTTTTTTATTTGTTTTACTTACTTTCTATAGAAGCATCTAAGAATGAAGTTCTATAGAAAGTAGGTTCAAAACAAAAGAAAAGTTGGATGTGTTAGTTTGTTGGATGTCTTAGTTGAAAGACAGTTGGATGTGTTAGTTTGTTGGATGTCTTAGTTGAAAGACAGTTGGATGTGTTAGTTTGTTGGATGTCTTAGTTGAAAGACAGTTGGATGTGTTAGTTTGTTGGATGTCTAGTTGAGAGACAGTGAGAACAGTTGGATGTACTTCCGAGCTGCTTCCACATGGAGGCAACTTCCCTTTTTTTTTGGGAACTACTTTTTCTGCGGATGGTTTTTTCAATAAATCTTCAATTAATGTGTGTTTATTGTATAGCAATAAGGTTGGATGAATTCACTAGTTGTATAAAAGCCATTACACCACGTGCAGTCATGGGTTGTGAGAATTAGACCATGCCTAGGGGTGGTCGTTAGACCCCCCTTGGCATGGTCTAAATCTCACAACCCATGACTGCATGTGGTGTAATGCTTTAATAGACTGCGCGTGATGTAATGCTTTAATAGAGCTGTAAGTAGACATGGAAATAAAGCGTCATAGAGCTTTATGAAGGTCTAACATGACTACTTACATGATTACACATAAAAACAATTGTGCTCATTGGACTCACAAGTAGGCTACTCTGCTTAATAACTCAGTATGCAGAAAAAGGCAAAAGAAAAAATAATCTTTGTATAAAAGAATTTAATGATTCATTTTGACTGTAAGTTCTGACATGGTTAGACACAGAGGTAAAACGTCTGTGGTTCCAGTGAGCCCAATTTAATTTCAGGTTTATAGGATTCAAATTTGGAGCAGAATATCTTTCCCGGTACATTAGCATAGACTTTCTGGTACCCCTAGATTCCTCAGGGTTGCTAGTATCAGATGATATCTAGTATTCACTGTATCTGCTTCCTGCAGATTCCATGTTGTACGTTTTGGATTTCCTGTACAAAGTGTTCAAATATACAATGGATATCTTGTGTTGTTCTCAACTTCAGATTCATGGAACTGCTTTGACAGAACACAGCTAAACCTTTTAACCCAGACACACGACCAAATTAACCCTTGGTCCAGAATATTCTGTAGTGGTCGTGCTGTCTGGGTATCACATTTCACTTGGTCTTGATTAAAATATGTAAATAAAGTACTAATCAACCACAGGAAAAAGCATACATAATGCACATTATGTTATGACTTACTTGACTTAAGCCTTTGCACTCCCTGCGGAGCATAGGCCACTGACGATTTCTTTCCATGTTGCGTGGTTTTTGGCCTCCCGAACGATGTTGTGCCATCCCAGTCCAGCCTCTTTCATTTCCCCTTCCCAAGAACGGCGCCAGGTGTTTCGAGGCCTGCCACGTTTCCTCTTTCCAGGTGGGTTCCATCGTAGGGCTTGCCGGGTGATGTTTGTGTCTTCCTTTCTCAGGGTATGGCCTATCCACATCCACTTTCTCTTCTTTATTTCTTCTGGCGGGGGTAGTTGTTTTGTGCGCTCCCACAGGTCCAGATTTGTAATGACATTTGGCCATCTCACTCTTAGAATGCGGCGGAGGCAGGAATTTATGAAGGACTGTACTTTCTGCTTCAGCCCTACGGTTGTCTTCCAGGTCTCCGAGCCATACAGGAGGACTGATTTAACATTGGAGTTAAAGATCCTCAGCTTTGTGTTGGTTTTTATTTCGCGAGACCTCCATACTCGACCAAGTAGGTTGTATGCCGTTCTTGCTTTTCCGATTCGCACTCTGATGTCTTCTTCTGTGCCACCCGCTGTATCTACTACGCTCCCAAGGTAGGTAAAGGAGTTAGTTTCTTCGATGGCCTCTCCCTCTAGTTCAATGTTTTGCTGGCACTTTGTGTTGATCTTCATAATCTTGGTTTTTACCCTATTGATCTTCATTCCTAGAGTTGAGGCTGTTTCCTTTAGTTTGTTGGTCTTTTGTTGCATTTGCTGGTGACTGTGTGATAAGAGAGCTAGGTCATCTGCAAAATCGAGGTCTTCAAGCTGGTGCATCAGTGTCCACTGGATGCCGTTTCTGGCTCCTTCTGTTGTCTTCTTCATGGTCCAATCAATGGCCAGCAGGAACAAGAAGGGGGACAGCAGGCAGCCTTGTCTCACTTGTCATCCCGTCATATGATCCTCTGATGATGTTGATGTACTTCGGTGGGATTCCATAGTGCTCCATCAGGTGCCACAGACTGTTCCTATCTAGACTGTCAAAGGCCTGTTCGAAATCGATGAAGTTGATGTATAAAGAGCTGTTCCATTCCAGGGACTGTTCGATGATGATCCTCAGTGTGGCGATCTGGTCTATGCATGACCTTTCTTTCCGGAATCCTGCTTGATGGTCTCTGAGGAGCATGTCAACGGCAGTCTTCATCCTATCTAGAATTATCCGGTTGAAGACTTTGCTGGCGGTTGAAAGTAGCGTGATCCCCCGGTAGTTCTTGCATAGTGCAAGGTCCCCTTTCTTTGGTATCTTCACTATGTAGCCTTCTTTCCAATCTTTGGGTATCCTTTCTTCTTGCCAAATTTTCCTCATGAGGGGATGGAGTGCTTTGATGCTTGTAGTGATGTCGGTCTTGAATGCTTCACTCGGAATGGTGTCTGGTCCTGCTGCTTTCCCATCTCTCAATTGTGATATTGCTTTCCTAGTTTCTTCTTTTGTTGGGGGGGTCATTTTCAGTGGGAGTGTGTCTGTTGCTGCTTGTATATCTGCTGGGATGCTCGCTGGTGCTCTGTTGAGCAGCTCTGTGAAATGTTCTACCCATCTCCTTGTTTGTTCTTCCTTTGTGGATAGTGTGTTTCCTGCCTTGTCTTTTTTGGGCTTCTCTGATCTCATCCTTCTCCCCGAGAGCTTCCTGGTGATGTTGTATACCTCTCTCATGTTTCTCTGTCCCGCTGCTTCTTCTGCTTGTGTAGCATTATGTTATAGCCATAAGTAATATATTTACGTATTGTATTGACAATGTACAATGTGTACGTATTACAAATAAGGACCCAATGCCAGCTGAGGCAGAGTGAATGAATGAATGAATGAATGAATGAATGAATGAATGAATGAATGAATGAATGAATGAATGAATGAATGAATGAATGAATGAATGAATGAATGAATTAACTTTATTTAACAGATTGCAGAATGGGTACAATATAGTACGGCTCAATACACACAATTGTTAAGGGGATGCAGACCAGAGAAAGACGTTTGTGTGAGGTTCGCCTGTTCCCTGGACCTTTAATTCCCTGTCTCCTCACCTCACCAGCCCCCACCCTTGCGTTGTTGATTTATTGCATTCCCTGCCTCGCTCCGTTCCTTTAAGGTACTGTGAGGATTCTGTGTTGATTGGTCCGTGCCGAACACACACTTCTAAGTCAAGTATCAATTACCATCACGCACCTGATGTGTGTTCTAATTAGCGCCCCAGAGGGCTTTAAATACCTGGACCTCCCCTCCAGTCCTCGTCGGGTCGTTCTGTAAGCTCCTACGGGAGATTCCGTATCTTATCTGTATCTGTATGCTGGTTCTTCTCCGGCGTGAGACGAGGTGCCAGCCATCGCCACCTGTCGCCGTTTGCCTGGAGTGGGACACAGCCGGTGCGCTCTCTAATTCTCTACGGGAGGTTTTCCAGTGTCCCACCCCAGACGTCTAGCCGGCGCGCTACTACTCCAGACGCGCTCCTACTCCAGACGCGTTCCTACTCCAGACGCGCATCGCTTCCTAATTCTCTACGGGAGGATGCGTCTCTCCGAGCCGGCGCGCTCTCCGAGCCGGCGCGCTCTTCAAGCCGACGCGCCCTACTCCAGACGTCTAGCCGGCGCGCTACTACTCCAGATGCGCATCGCTTCCTAATTCTCTACGGGAGGATGCGTCTCTCCGAGCCGGCGCGCTCTTCAAGCCGACGCGCTCCACTCCAGACCCCGAGCCGGCGCGCTCTTCAAGCCGACGCGCATCGCTTCCTAATCCTCTACGGGAGGATGCGTCTCTCCGAGCCGGCGCGCTCCACTCCAGACCCCGAGCCGGCGCGCTCTTCTAGCCTGCGCGCTCCTACTCCATCCCTGTAAGCAGCTCTGGCCCTCGCCCTGTCCAAGGCCTTAACCCTGTTTTCTCTGTCCCTGTCTCCAGCCCGCCTCCCCGGGCCTCTGTCCCTGTTCCCCTCTCCAGTGCCCCTGTTCCTGCCCTGTCCGTTGCCCTGGCCCTGTCCTTTAGCCTTAGCCCCTTAGCCTGCTCGCCTCTTAATGGCACAGTGCCAATTTTCCCTAATTCTTGTTTCCAGTATTTTGTGTTCTCCCTTAAAGGGACAGTGCCGCCTTTTGTTTGTATTTCAATAAATGCCCTGTTCTTGGCTTACTCTCATACCTGTCTTGTGTTGTGCGATTGGGGTCGGTTACAAACCATAACAGTACGACCCGACCAGTCGACAACCCCAGCCAGCACAGACAGTGTATGTTGAGTTTGTCCCTGTTAGCTCCCCTGTTAGCCTGTTAGTCTCCCCTGTTGGCTTCTTTGTTAGCTCCCCTGTTAGCTTCCCTGTTAGCTCCCCTGTTAGCCTGTTAGTCTCCCCTGTTAGCTTCCCTGTTAGCTCCCCTGTTTAGCCTGTTAGTCTCCCCTGTTAGCTTCCCTGTTAGCCTCGTTAGCTCCCCTGCAGCTTGCCAGGCCTCTACTACCAGCTTGGCCCCAGTCTGCTAGCTTAGCCCCGACTGCTAGCACAGCCTCTATGTTAATGCAGCCCTTGCAGCTAGCATAGGCCCTGTAGCTAGCCATGCCCAGGCAGCTAACCCGGTCCCTCTGCATGGCCTCCACTTTTGGTGTAGCTTCCCCGCTAGCATGGCCCAATTTTTTGTTTGTTGCCTTGTTTTGTCCCCTGCCCCTCTGTCTGTATTTTTGGGTCGCCCGGTGGCTCCCGTGGAGGGGGGGGTACTGTGAGGTTCGCCTGTTCCCTGGACCTTTAATTCCCTGTCTCCTCACCTCACCAGCCCCCACCCTCGCGTTGTTGATTTATTGCATTCCCTGCCTCGCTCCGTTCCTTTAAGGTACTGTGAGGATTCTGTGTTGATTGGTCCGTGCCGAACACACACTTCTAAGTCAAGTATCAATTACCATCACGCACCTGATGTGTGTTCTAATTAGCGCCCCAGAGGGCTTTAAATACCTGGACCTCCCCTCCAGTCCTCGTCGGGTCGTTCTGTAAGCTCCTACGGGAGATTCCGTATCTTATCTGTATCTGTATGCTGGTTCTTCTCCGGCGTGAGACGAGGTGCCAGCCATCGCCACCTGTCGCCGTTTGCCTGGAGTGGGACACAGCCGGTGCGCTCTCTAATTCTCTACGGGAGGTTTTCCAGTGTCCCACCCCAGACGTCTAGCCGGCGCGCTACTACTCCAGACGCGCTCCTACTCCAGACGCGTTCCTACTCCAGACGCGCATCGCTTCCTAATTCTCTACGGGAGGATGCGTCTCTCCGAGCCGGCGCGCTCTCCGAGCCGGCGCGCTCTTCAAGCCGACGCGCCCTACTCCAGACGTCTAGCCGGCGCGCTACTACTCCAGACGCGCATCGCTTCCTAATTCTCTACGGGAGGATGCGTCTCTCCGAGCCGGCGCGCTCTCCGAGCCGGCGCGCTCTTCAAGCCGACGCGCTCCACTCCAGACCCCGAGCCGGCGCGCTCTTCAAGCCGACGCGCATCGCTTCCTAATCCTCTACGGGAGGATGCGTCTCTCCGAGCCGGCGCGCTCCACTCCAGACCCCGAGCCGGCGCGCTCTTCTAGCCTGCGCGCTCCTACTCCATCCCTGTAAGCAGCTCTGGCCCTCGCCCTGTCCAAGGCCTTAACCCTGTTTTCTCTGTCCCTGTCTCCAGCCCGCCTCCCCGGGCCTCTGTCCCTGTTCCCCTCTCCAGTGCCCCTGTTCCTGCCCTGTCCGTTGCCCTGGCCCTGTCCTTTAGCCTTAGCCCCTTAGCCTGCTCGCCTCTTAAAGGCACAGTGCCAATTTTCCCTAATTCTTGTTTCCAGTATTTTGTGTTCTCCCTTAAAGGGACAGTGCCGCCTTTTGTTTGTATTTCAATAAATGCCCTGTTCTTGGCTTACTCTCATACCTGTCTTGTGTTGTGCGATTGGGGTTGGTTACAAACCATAACAGTTTGTCTTGTTTACATCAGGGTCCCCCATTTTCAATTCATATTGAATTGAGTTAGCTGTGATGTTTAGCTGTGCTGTTTTTCAATAGTGATTGAACTTTCCAAGGCCATGGGAATAATAACAAAGAGGTGTTAACATATAGATGTCTCTGGATATAATACAGATTTGTTTTATTTGGGTGGTGTTCCCCTTTAAATGCCAAAACAAGAAATTTGCCAAAAACGTCACTAACAGATTGCAGAATGGGTACAATATAGTACGGCTCAATACACACAATTGTTAAGGGGATGCAGACCAGAGAAAGACGTTTGTCTTGTTTACATCAGGGTCCCCCATTTTCAATTCATAGTGAATTGAGTTAGCTGTGATGTTTAGCTGTGCTGTTTTTCAATAGTGATTGAACTTTCCAAGGCCATGGGAATAATAACAAAGAGGTGTTAACATATAGATGTCTCTGGATATAATACAGATTTTTGATTTTGATAGTCTATCAGTGAGCTGGATGCAATCCTACCTTGAGGGGAGGGAACAGATGGTGGAGGTAAACGGTACCCTATCCCCCCCCCCTCACAGTGAGCTGTGGTGTTCCACAAGGAAGCATACTAGGACCGCTACTGTTCCTAATTTATGCAAATGACATGTCATCAGCTTGTGACTGCAACTTGTTCCTGTTTGCGGACGACTCAGCCCTGCTGGTCTCTGACAAGAACAAGTTACAGGTTGAAAAAACCCTCAGCTCGGAACTAGGCAGAATCTGCATATGGCTCGCTGATAACAAACTATCATTACACATGGGCAAAACAGAGTCCATTCTCTTCGGTTCAAATAACAAACTCAGCAAGACCGACGGCTTCTCAGTTACAGTGGGTGACAATATTGTCACAAGGAAAGATGAAATTACCTACCTGGGTTCCATCCTAGAGGCTAATCTCTCCTGTGACAAAATGGCATCCAATGTAATAAAAAAAGTCAACCAACGAACTCGATTCTTGTACCGGATCTCCTCTCTGGTAAACAAGAATACCGTGAAGACTCTGGCAGGAGCACTCATTCAGGGGTACTACGACTATGCTTGCACCTCATGGTACCAAAGCACCTCAAAGGCGCTAAAAACAAAATTACAAACATCTCAAAACAAACTGCTCAGACTACTGCTTGACCTTACTCCTAGAACCCACCTCACCCCTGCCCACTTTGACAACCTAGGATGGCTTAGAGTAGACGACAGAGTACAGCAACTTGCAATGGGCCTGGTCTACAAGATACACTACACGACCAAGGTACCCATGTACATGTCAAAATACTTCCCAAAGGTCAGTGAATACCACGATCACAACACCAGAGGGAGCTCCACAAATCATGTTAAACCCAGATTCGGCTCAAATAAGGGACTAAACACGTTTCGCAATTATGCCACATCAATGTGGAACGCCCTACCCAAAGCTGTAAAGGAATGTGGATCACTACCCACTTTCAAAACCTCTCTCAAGGGACACCTACGGGAGACTGCAATTCAACACTGGCCCCTGTAAATATCCTAACCCAACCCCCTCCAATGTACAGTCATTTACCTAGTATGGTTTTGTCAATAGTCCAATGTACAATTTTGTTTGTTTGTACAGTGTCTCCCCCCCCCCCCCCCCCCTCAATGTACAGTTTTGCTTGTATCTACAGTGTGCCCCCCCCCCCCCCCCCAACCACCTCCAATGTAGATTACCCAGTATGGTTGTCAATATCCCAGTGTACCCAACCCCCCCCCACCCAACCTCCTCCAATGTACAGTTTCTACGTCAAATGTATATACTCCCTTTTCCTGACTCCTTCTGTATCACAAACAGTACTGTATTTGCAAATCTGGTATGTCATAAATGTATAGATGTAGCAGTACTGACTATCTGTATGTCATGTATGTCATATATGTCCTGATTAATTGAAAATGGGGGACCCTGATGTAAACAAGACGAAAGTCTTTCTCTGGTCTGCATCCCCTTAACAATTGTGTGTATTGAGCTGTACTGTATTGTACCCATTCTGCAATCTGTTAATAAAGTTTTCAATCAATCAATCAATCAATTTGGGTGGTGTTCCCCTTTAAATGCCAAAACAAGAAATTTGCCAAAAACAATAGGGGGTATCTGCAGAGCCGCAGAGCCAGGCTGGACGGGTTGGAGGCGGGGCTTCGTGGTCTGGACAAGTATTAGTGGTCTGGACAAGTATTTGCACTACTGCGCACCATTTTCAACTTCACTTTCGTCTCGTTGATTGATTGATTGATTGAAAAGTGTATTAACAGATTGCAGAATGGGTACAGAGGATGTTACAGAATGTACAGAATGTTAAGAGGATGCAGACCTGAGAAAGACTTTCGTCTTGTTTCCATCAGGGTCCCCCATTTTCAATTCATCATATAATTGCACTACTGCACACCATTTTCAACTTCACTTTCGTCTCGTTGATTGATTGATTGATTGATTGATTGAAAAGTTTATTAACAGATTGCAGAATGGGTACAGTACAGTACAGCTCAATACATACAACTGTTAAGAGGATGCAGACCTGAGAAAGACTTTCGTCTTGTTTCCATCAGGGTCCCCCATTTTCAATTCATCATATGACACACACGACATACAGATAGACAGTACTGCTACATCTATACATTTATGACATACCAGATTTTCAAATACAGTACTGTTTGTGATACTAAAAAAATCCAGAAAAAGAGTGTATATACATTTGACATAGAAACTGTGCATTGGAGGAGGTTGGGTAGGTGGGGTGGGGCTGTACATTGGAGGTGGGGGGGGGTTGGGTAGGGGGGGGACACACTGTACATTGGAATACTGACATACATTTGACATAGAAACTGTACATTGGAGGAGGTTGGGTAGGTGGGGTGGGGTTGGGTGGGGCTGTACATTGGATGTGGGGGGGAGGGGGGTTGGGCACATTGGAATAATGACAAAGCCATGCTAGTTTACATAGATCCCCCATTTTCAACTTACCTTCCCCCATTTTCAACTTAACTTTCGTCTCGTTTACATAACATTACATAGACAGTAATGTTACATCTAGACATTTATGACATACCAGATCTAGTAATAATAGAGTAAACTTGTACATAGACAGTAATGTTACATCTAGACATTTATGACATACCAGATCTAGTAATAATAGAGTAAACTTAACTTTCGTCTCAGTAACAATGTTCATAAAGTGTTGAGTGCTACAGTGTAGGTTAGTTTATTAGGACAAGTGCATGACAGTAAGGTTAGTTAGGGTTAGATTTTTAGTAGTGAGTCTTTAGTCGACGGCGAAAGATTGGACGGCTTTCAAACATCGGCGTATTTAGACCACTATCAATAGGGCACGTGCCCTACTGATGATCATCTGTGCCCCACTGATTTAAAAAAAAAAAAAAAATTTAAACAAATGTTTTTTATTTTCCCTTTTTTAACATGATCAAATGATCATTTAACATGATCAAATAATTATTATAATATTTTTTACTTCGCTTTGAAATATTATAGTGAAATATTTGGCACTGCATTTATCTTGTTGAAATCCTCCAACAGGCTCTTTTTTGTAAGTTGACTGGTTTGCACACCAATAATACAGTGCAATAATAGAATAGTAGAATAGATAGTAAAATTATGCAATAGAATGGCCAGAGTAAAATAGTGCTACAGTACAATCAACAGCGCGGTGTATTAGAAGGCTATGGTGAAGAGGTACGTTTTTAGCTTATTTCTGAAAATATTAAGAGATCTAGCTTCCCTAATGTCCATAGGTAGTGTGTTCCATAACTTTGGTGCATAGTTAGCAAAGGCTGCATCCCTGATTTTCTTTAGACTGTGGCTTGGAACCTTCAATAGACCAGTAGTAGATGATCGCAATGTTTATACTTTGTATATAAGGAGGAGGACCTTGAAATCAATTCTAAATGTTACCAGAAGCCAGTGTAGGTTACTTACTTGTAACTTCGGGTTTGATCCAAGGAGTAAGTTGCCCCATATTGCTCTGTAACATTTCTCTTTTTGTTATAGGACCGACTAGTAGGATTTCAGTTTTGCCCTCATTTAATTTTAGGAAGTTGTTCGTCATCCATTTGTTTATTGCTAAGAGACAGGCGGAAATGGAGTTTATAGCTGTGTGATCATTTGGTTCAGCGGAGATGTACAATTGTGTGTCATCTGCGTAACTATGGAAACATACATTGTGCTTTCTAATGATGTCTCCTCAATGTTCAATGTTCAATGCAATGTTCAATGCAAGTAAAGCACTTTAAACTTTAAGTATGACTAAATGCTTTCTTGACTATATATATAGTAACTGTTCCAAAATGCATAGATTTCTATGTATTTTAGGGGTTTGGGTGGCTAGCTCTTTTTAATATAAATGTCAGATTGTTTTATTTATTTCATAGATTTCTATGCATTTCAGGAGTTTGGGGGGCTGGCTCCACAAAATAATTAAATAACATAACCCTAACCTAACCCTAAAACCGAAATAAAGTTAAAAAAAATAGTTACAAAATCCACCCATTTTCGCCCACAAACCGGCCAAAACCGGCCACATTTTTTTTCGTGGTCGCGCTACGCGCTCCCGCTTCATAGTTTTTGGTGCCCTTCTGTGCCCTACTAAAGTGCTGGGTCTAGATACGCCCCTGGTTTAAAAAAATTTACTCTTTATACTCTCACGTGCTCCAGTCCACACGCATGCGCATACACATTGCGCACTCCAACACATAGCGAGAGAGCCCCCCCCCCCTCATCCGCAATACTTGTCCAGACCATTCTCTTCGGTTCAAATAACAAACTCAGCAAGACCGACGGCTTCTCGGTTACAGTGGGTGACAATATTATCACAAGGAAAGATGAAATTACCTACCTGGGTTCCATCCTAGAGGCTAATCTTTCCTGTGACAAAATGGCATCCAATGTAATAAAAAAAAGTCAACCAACGAACGCGATTCTTGTACCGGATCTCCTCTCTGGTAAACAAGAATACCCTGAAGACTCTAGCAGGAGCACTCATTCAAGGGTACTACGACTATGCTTGCACCTCATGGTACCAAAGCACCTCAAAGGCACTAAAAAACAAATTACAAACATCTCAAAACAAGCTAGTCAGACTACTGCTTGACCTGACTCCTAGAACCCACCTCACCCCTGCCCACTTTGACAACCTAGGATGGCTTAGAGTAGACGACAGAGTACAGCAACTTGCAATGGGCCTGGTCTACAAGATACACTACGCGACCAAGGTACCCATGTACATGTCAAAATACTTCCCAAAGGTCAGTGAATACCACGATCACAACACCAGAGGGAGCTCCACAAATCATGTAAAACCCAGATTCGGCTCAAACAAGGGACTAAACACGTTTCGCAATTATGCCACATCAATGTGGAACGCCCTACCAAAAGCTGTAAAGGAATGTGAATCACTACCCACTTTCAAAAACACTCTCAAAAAACACCTATGTGAGACTGCAATTCGAAACTGGCCCCTACAAATGTCCTAACCTAGTTGTACAGTAAATGACCAAGTAAGGCTTTGTCAGTATTCCAATGTACAGTGTAAAATGTGTGTGTGTCCCCTACCCAACCCCCCCCCCCCCACCTCCAATGTACAGCCCTCACCCAACCCACCCAACCCCACCCCACCCACCCAACCTCCTCCAATGTACAGTTTCTACGCCAAATGTATATACACTCTTTTTCAGGACACTTTTGTATCACAAACAGTACTGTATTTGCAAATCTGATATGTCATAAATGTATAGATGTAGCAGTACTGTCTATCTGTATGTCATGTATGTCATATATGTTATGATGAATGGAAAATGGGGGACCCTGATGTAAACAAGACGAAAGTCTTTCTCTGGTCTGCATCCCCTTAACAATTGTATGTATTGAGCTGTACTGTACTGTACCCATTCTGCAATCTGTTAATAAACTTTTCAATCAATCAATCAAACCATACTTGTCCAGACCACGAAGCCCCGCCTCCAACCCGTCCAGCCTGGGTCAGCCTGGGTCTTTGAGGGAACAAAGTGACAACTAAACACACATCCTCCAACTGTTGACACACTGACTCTATTATTACATGTCTAGATGTAACATTACTGTCTATGTATAATGTACCTATGTAAACGAGACGAACCCCGCCCCCCCCCCCCCATTCGCAACTACTTGTCCAGACCACTTATACTTGTCCAGACCACTTATACCCGTCCAGCCTGGCTCTGCGGCTCTGCAGATACCCCCTACTCAAAAACGTCACTACTAGTCTTGACCCACAATGCTTTGCGGTCGTCACGACGTCAGTGAAGTCAGCTGATCATCACTGGCAGCAAGGAGAAAAAATGTCGCTGAAAATCTATCGGAGGATGGAGAGTTTATTCACCGTTGTTTTTACCTTCTGTTTCATTGTCACGGCAGGTGAGACGTGTGGAATGCTAAATTCTAGTAATTGACGAAGGTTACTTTAACCAACGTTACATGTTCTGCTGACATGTTACCCGGTTAGCATGGGTCGTGAGTGACTGTTTGAAATGACAGGTTAGCTAACGTTAGCTACTAGCATCGCGTTTAGACCAAATGCATGGAGGACCCCAGTTTGTGCTTAAACCCAACGTTGACTTGTTGTTAGTCCTTTGACATTATATCCCAGCTTTAACAATTTTCTTCAAGGATACACGGTGAAGATGTCAATTAAAGCAAGCTGTGTCATTTGCAATCAGCCACTGACTGTTTGGAGGTTATTGGCCTCTAAATTGGTTGGAAACGCACCTGCATTTTGAACCTGTCAGAAACGGTGCTCAGCTAGCTAGCATTAGCTTCTGGTACACACACAAGGGTGACATATATCATGTGACATGCATCACATTCTGCCAGTTCCTCTTCGCGTATAATTTAGTCCTGATCTCTCCGTCATCACGAGATCCTTTATTCTTAACCCACTGGTTGACCAGTTCTGTTTTTATCGACTGTAAACTAGCTGCTGGTTTATAATTAACAAGTTAGTGGGAGTGGATTGTAACACCATACTGATGGTTGACATGACACTAGTGCCTTCTCTCTCCACAGAGGTGTTTACTCTCTATGGCAGAGCAGTCACTTGTCAGTGATTGAAATGATCCAGGAACACATGATGACTGCATGAGGCACAAACCTTAATCTACATGTTATTGGTGCAGTTGATTACACGATTGATTGATTGATTGATTGATTGATTGATTGATTGATTGATTGATTGAAAACTTTATTAACAGATTGCAGAATGGGTACAGTACTGTACAGCTCAATACATACAATTGTTAAGGGGATGCAGACCAGAGAAAGACTTTCGTCTTGTTTCCATCAGGGTCCCCCATTTTCAATTCATCATAACATATATGACACACATGACATACAGATAGACAGTACTGCTACATCTATACATTTATGACATACCAGATTTACAGTACTGTTTGTGATACAAAAAGAGTCCAGAAAAGAGAGTATATACATTTGACGTAGAAACTGTACATTGGATACAAGTTAACTGTACATGATTACATATCGTGTATGTCACAAATCTAACAGTACTGCATATCTGTATGTCATGTATGTCATAAATGTCATGATTAGTTTAGAGTAGATGATTAGATTCGATTTTTATATCTGAATATTGTGTGTCATTATGAGTTGAAAATGGAGGACCCTGATGTAAACAAGACGAAAGTCTTTCTCTGGTCTGCAACCCCTTAACAATTGTGTGTATTGTTGAGCTGTACTGTACTACTGTACCCATTCTGCAATCTGTTCATTACAGTTTTCAATCAATCAAACTGAGTGATATAGCCCAAATAGATTTAGCAATGTGGGCCGTTTGAAACAACTGACCTTTATATATATCCCATACTTCTGCTTATTTTAAAATGAGACGCCTGACTCATTGAATGGCATTGTCCAGATTAGATTCTATGTACTTTATTCATCCCAGGGGGACGAATATGTACAACAGTTTTATATACAGAGTAAGTAACTAAGTTAAAGGTGCTGTAAGTGGTATTTATTTGTTAAAATAAGTGGTCTACATGTTAAAATAATAGCTCTACATACCGACAGCCATCACTGGTATAGTGTTTGGCAGGGGAGGAAACTAACTTTTTGGCTTACCAGCCAACTGGCGAGTATCTGATTTTTTTTACCAGCCAAACAGATTTTTTACCAGACAAAAAAAATCGCTAATTGTGATAATTACTTCTTTGTATGTCAAGCCGCGTCAATGTTGTGTATGCATCTGGGTAGGCACACTGTGCCTTTAAGACAGCACGGTGGTCTTACGACAGTGCTGTGAAGTACCGTCAAGTGTTGTGGTAACGTCAGTTGGGTTTGGTGTGCTGTTGACGTTGTGCACACTGCACTGGTTGAGCTAGCCCCTTTCGTGACTGCGATGTGCAAGCCAGGGGCTTTTGAGCATGAAATAAAATGTTTAACCTTACGTCGTAGTCCGGTGCTTTTTTGGAAACATTATAGTCATAACAGATATACACCTAGCTGGCTCCTTTGAGCACACGGGGCTAACGTTAGCTAAAACGCTAACTAGAAGCTAACCACTGTATACAGTTCCAGTAGACAACATTACACCTCTGTGATTTAAATGTGTCCTTAGTAACTTATACTCGATGGTTGTACTAGGGTTGGATGCAGTTCCCCGTTGGTCAGTCTGTCTGTTTTCCATATTCTGCTTAGGGATGCCCCGATCGATCGGCCACCGATCGTTATCGGCCGATAATCAGTATAAATATGCGATCGGTGATCGGTGAATGCTTTATTTTCGCCGATCGTCAAAACAGATCTCACTCGCTGAGTTCTGTCTCAGACACCGGGAGCTGCACACAGTGCTGCGCGTCTGCTCCTCCTCCAGCTCCTCCCGCACGCATGTAAACACGGGTCTAGTCTAGTCTAGTGGGACGGGACCTCCATGAGCTAACGTTAGCTACCGTTACAAAATGACCCAGTCAACTATTCACTTTTAGTTTAATACATGATGAGGCATTGTCTAATTGAACGGTATCTAGCCGGCTAGCTACTGATAGCTCCTGATATCAACAAATGCTCCAGCAATAGTCTAGTTATCTAGTACTAGTGTATGATACCTCTGTTAGCTCACGTTAGCTTAGCTCACTGTTCAAAACGAAATGTCCCATTCAACTAAATAGTTCACTGAGGCGTTGTCTTAACGTTATATTTCCGGCTAGCAGTAGCTACAGACAGCTCCTGATATCAATGTCTTATAACACTCATTCAATGCATATTCGAAGCCCGGCTTGCGTCGCAGTCACTAACGGGGATAGCTGAGGGAGTAGGGTATATCTGCAGAGCCTAGGGTAAATCTGCAGAGCCGAATGTGATTTGATCAAAGCAGAGTATACACACAGACAGTGGAGATAGCGAGCATTTTGACTTGTTGCGTGGTGGCGTTGTCTCGCAGATAATACAACTACAAGTACAAGTCTAATTATATAATATATATATTTTATAAAAAAAATATATATATATATATAATTTTTTTTTTTTATTAATCAAAAACGATCGGTATCGGATCGGTATCGGCCGATATGGCTCAAGACGATCGGTGATCGGTATCGGTGGCAAAAAACGTGATCGGGGCATCCCTAATTCTGCTGTGTTTAACGTTATCTGTTTTCGAGTGCTCCTGATGGCTAGCCTAGTAGTACCGCGGGACTTTTATTATTATATGTCCGCGGGTTGGCCAGTACTGCGCAAACGTTTATTAAACATTATATGTTCGCGGGTGGTCTTGTGCAGTGCTCTCGTGGCACTGTCAACTAGGGGTGGACGGTATAAACGGTATACGGTATAAACGGTATGAATTTGCTCTACGGTATGGATTTTGCCTATACCGTGTAACCGGTAGTGCAGCTCTAAAATAGCAATGACGTCATGTAACCACAGCGCGACTATTTCACTCGCATTTGCCCCTAAAAATAGATAGAATTAGTCATAGATAATAGATATGTGCGAACTGGAAAAAGTTATTTAGGAGGCTTCGCGCAGTGGGCGTGCCAGCCCCTCCCGCACGCATGTAAACACGGGTCTACTAGTAGTAGTGGGACGGGACGTCTCCCTGAGCTAACGTTAGCTTAGCTACCGTTACAAAATGACCCAGTCAACTATTCACTTTTAGTTTAATACATGATGAGGCATTGTCTAACCGAACGGTATCTAGTCGGCCAGCTACCGATAGCTCCTGACATCAACAAACGCTCCATCAAGTCTAGTAGAGAGTAGACGTGTATGATAGCTCCGTTAGCCGTTAGCTCACGTTAACACAAGTTAGTTCACCGTTCAAAACGAAATGTCCCATTGAACTAAATAATTCACTGAGGCGTTGTATTAACGTTATATATCCGGCTAGCAGTAGCTACAGATAGCTCCTGATATCAATGTCTTATAACACTGATTCGATGCGTATTCGAGCTGAGGGCTTGTGAATGTGATTTAACGTTATACCAATACTAGGGCCCAGCTGCAGCGCCGGTGAATCCTGGCCGTAGCTCGAGGCTACTCGAGTATAGGTCCAGCTGCAGCTCCGGAGAATCCTGGCCGTAGCTAGAGGCTACTAATGTACACACAGACAGTGGAGCTTGTTGCGTGGTGGCGATGTCTCGCAGATAATACAAGTACAAGTCTAATTATATAATATATATATTTTATATAAAAAAAAAAAAAAATTATATAAAATTAAAAAAAAAATTTAATCAAAAACGATGATACCGTGATATATACCGTTACCGTCTATGCTTCAAATTATACCGTGATATAAATTTTAGACCATACCGTCCACCCCTACTGTCAACTAAAGCGAACACTCAGAAGACGCGCACCGTTTGCCAGTGCAGTGATTGCAGAATGTTTTATTTTGTATACTCGCCAGACTGGCGAGTGCTCTTCATGAATCACTCGCCAAACGTAAAAAAGACTCGCATTTGGCGAATAAAGTGGCCTAATTTCCTCCCCTGGTGTTTGGTCAGTAACATGGGTCTCCCAGTCCCTCCGCTCTGCAGTAAACAGAAAATACAATATCCAATCAGGAGAGAGAACTTGACACTGAAAGAAAAAAACAAAATAAGAAATAAAAACCAGTTTTAAGCAAATATGTGAGGTAAAATAATCTGCCAGTGCAGTACAAAAAAAACCTGGCTTGGCAAGATTTCTTGAAATAAGTACAATATCTAGGGTTCTCTCTCCTGATTGGATAAAGTGAAATGGGATACCAGACAAATAAATTACTGTTTACTGCACAGACCCATCTTACTGACCAAACCCTATATAGCAGTGATGGCTGTCAGACTGTAGAGCTATCTAACACTTATTTGGGGGGGGGGGGGGGGGGGGAATACCACTTGCATCGCATTTAATCAGTGTATGTGTATGGAATAATCAAGTACCATATGTATGAAATACATGTGCAAATAGTTGTTTCAGTAGTCTTATTAAAAAATCGGAATATGTGCATTATAGTATCACAGCTGTGTGTACATAATACAAAGTACAGATACATGTCAGATCTCGGCACCCCCCTGGTTGGCTGGTGTGGAGAGAGGCATTATAGTGGCACAGGGCACAAAGGAGCACTTGAAGCACTCCTTGGCAGCACCTCGGAGGGTCAGGGCTGTGACTAAAGATGGCTAAGAGCTGTGTCAGCTCCTCATGGGTTGGGTGTAGGGCTGGGCGATATGACGATATTATATAAATATCGGGTACAGTTCATTAACGATACACTTTTTTAACGTATCGTGGATATCGTGATGTTTTGCCCAAGAGGATTGTGTCGCGTCAATCTGGTCCACCCCGTTCAAACTTTTGAACAACGCCGCTCCCACACACACACTACTGCATCAAAGTTAGTACTTGTTATGATTAACAAAGGCATTCGTTTTGTGGCATCAACATTATATAGTTACACGTTATATAGTTACACATCAGCGTATTTACCCAAACATAGCAACGTCCGATGACGACATAGATAGCAAGCGTTACTGTTCATATCTCAGTCCGTGCCGAGTTGTGCGTGCCCATTCTGCGGTCTGTTAATAAAGTTTTCAATCAGACGGATGTATTGAAAGGCTTTTATTATAACATGTGTTGCAGTAAAATCATTATGCCTCGTTGTCATGCTGCGGTGCGCTAGTAATCACTCGTCGGCTGCGGTGAGCTGTTGTTGTTGTCGTTGAGCTGAGCTCTCGTTAAAATCAAGGAGGGCATTCAGGAAGTAAAAAAAAGAATAGCGCTGCTTGCCGATTGGTGCTAAGAACAGCAGGGCGGGTACAAGCGGTGTGACGTAATTGGCAGACTCGACTGTCAATCAAAATTATTCTGTTGCCGGCTGAATGATTGAATGAATGAACGTTATTAACGATTGCAGAATGGGTACAATACAGTACAGCTCAATACAACAACAGTGGACTGACTGGAGGATGAAGACCAGAAAAAGACTTTCGGCTTTTTTACATAAGGGTCCTCCATTTTCAATTCATCAAAACATTTAGAGACATACAAATATACAGTAGTTTCATAAAAATGCTAAAATCCTATTGATTGATTGATTGATTTAAAACTTTATTAACATATTGCAGAATGGGTACAGTACAGCTCAATACATACAATTGTTAAGGGGATGCAGACCAGCGAAAGACTTTCGTCTTGTTTACATCAGGGTCCCCCATTTTCAATTCATCATATTTCATATCTAAATCATATAATATCTCATTGCTAAATATATGCAATATATAATCTAATAATCCAATAATCTAAATCTAATATATAATATAAAAATGCTAAATGCATGGGTATTTTATTTTGTCTTTAATGTTAGCTTGCAAACTCAAATACTGTCTTGGTAAGCCTCATAATGAATTGTTTGGGGAAAAAAAGAAAAACATCGTGATGCGTATCGTGTATCGCCGAAAGGTCAGAAAATATCGTGATATCATATTTAGGCCATATCGCCCAGCCCTAGTTGGGTGACGCATCGTTTTAAATGTTAATAGCATCTTATCAATAGATTTACAAAGGAAGGAATCAACATTTAAAGCAAGTGCAGCATGCATCAGCCTGGATATACCTTCAGCTTTTGCTAAAGGGGCACGCTAACATTATAGGAAATGTGCTTACCGTGTTCTCCAAGAAGATTGGATACCAATTTCCTCTGTGCGTTCAGTAGAAAGCTATCTGGCTGCAAGCTAGCCTAGCTTAGCACAAACGAATGGAAGCAGATGGGGACCACTAGCCTAGCTGTTGGCCAACAACACCTCTCCTGGAGTTTTAAGCTTGGCTAGTGGTCCATATCCGCTACAGTCTAATAGTTCCCACTGACTATCGATTAGCAATTTTGTGAGTTTTGCCCAACCCACTACAAGACATCACGGTCGCACTGCTTTTGCATCTAAGTGTTTATGACCTGAACACACATTTCCCCCAGGGGTCCACGGGGACAGCCTGACGGTGTTGCAGGCTCCAGATTGTGTGTCCTTCCAGAAGGGAGACTGGCCCATCTCTGGAGAGAAGATCCCTGACCTTGTGGCTCTAACCATGGGCTTCTCTGTTCAGGAGGTACTGTATCCATAAATCAAATCTGCTGTTCAGTCATTTTTGTGTTAGATGTGCATTTTTTTTTTTTTTTACATGGACAGTATGTATTATTCCTGTCTGGATATTGAAAAGCACTTGACACTTGACAGTGACATTTCAGAGTAAATATATACATTAATACGATCTAAGAAATGACAAATGAGGAACATCGAATGTTATGAGAGAGAAGACTGTAAACCACAAGACAGTCAGACAATCCGTAGCACGGATAAGTACAGGACAAATCATATTTAGAAGTAGCATGCAAAATGCATCGGAGCAGTGCTAATGTGACTTGAAAAGGTATGCAGTCGGTACGGTAGTAATTATTTTGCACAACCCTTTCTGTGGTGGTGCTGAACCAAACTGCAAAACACGGATATCTCAGTCAAGAAAAAGAAATCTCACAACTCCTTTTAATCCCCCCCAAATCATTTATTTGACTATTTACAGTCAAATTTTGATCCCAGCTGAAGACTAACTGGGATAGAAACATTGTCAATAGTCTAATATTAAACGTTTTTTAGAGTGTTATAAAGCAGTTGCAAGCCCTGTTTTTCCTTGACTTTAAGTTGAAATGGCATGCATGAATAAAAAATGAATGATGCTGCAAAGATTTGTAGACAGTGGTGCTATTTATCCCTACTACTTGTTATTGATATACCTACTTGATACTGTGTAGGCACAGTGGTATTTATCCCTAACATTACCTATTATTATTATTATTATTATTATTATTATTATTATTATTATTATTATTATAGATAGACCTACCTAATACTGTAGACACAGTGCTATTTATTAGTGGTGGGGGAAAATATCGATATAGTATTGCAATACTTTGCGTGACGATACTGTATCGATACAAGGACGCCAAGTATTGATATTTTATTAGCGATATTATTATTCTTTTTTTGTATAAGGAAGTTGCATTGTTCATTTCAATACCTGTAATAGTACAGTAGTCCACACACACGTGTGCATTCAGTTAAGTTGGAATATGACTGTAATACAAACAGTTCAGTTTGTCAGGTACATGCAACACATATTACAGTGTTGACATGTCTGCTTGAGAAAATCCCATTTGCTGCAATAAAAAATGTTGAAGTGAGATGAACGGACTGAACACTTTATTTTATTACATAAAACATGTTGACAAAGTTTTACTTTGCAGTTGAAAAAAGGTAATAAATCCCAATATTAATATCGCATTACTCAGCATATCGCAATATATTTTGAATCGCAATACTATCGTATCGTGAGGCCTCTGGTGATTCCCACCCCTACTATTTATCCATTATGTATTATTGAGCGTTTCATTAGGGTGTTTTTGTGTGCAGGATCTGTCCTGGCCAGGTCTCCAGGCCGGTCCCTTGTTCCAGCGTCCCAGGGCTAATGTACTGGTGGTGGTGAGGGGGGTTGACAGCCTTGCCCTGCCACAGAGTGTGGTCTCATACCCCATGGAAAATGTAAGTGTGACCAGGCTTTGAACCTCTGGTGATTGGATAACAACATACTGAAATTACCTGAGATGGGCTTAACAACATTTTAATACATGACACGATGGCATGTGGGTAATAAAAAAAAAAAAAAATCTCGTAATGTAAAATGTGTGGATGCATAATAGTATACTGGATATGACTGTAAGGACTAGGATGTGATTGGATTGTTGTCCTTCCAGCCCGTGCCGTTCACCTTGGACAGTGTGGCGGAGACGGTCCACTCTCTCTTTGCCGAGGACACCCCTGTGGTGCTGCAGCTGGCCCCTAGCGAGGAGGTAAGTCAATATCCCTGTAAAACTGGATTGTATTAATTTGTGAAGTTGACTGTTTTTTAGTGTGTATCTATAATGGTTTGTCATCTCTGCTCCGGTTCCTTCCAGAGGCTGTACATGTTGGGCAAGGCCAACGCTGTGTTCGAGGACCTGCCGGTCACCCTGCAGCAGATCCGCGCTCGCCTGTCCCAAGACGGCTCTGTGCTCTCCTCCCTGCCCCTCAACTCGCTCAGCCGCAACGCAGAGGTCAGCTCCCTACAGCACGGTCATATACAGTACAATATAAACTAGAGTGGTGGCGGCTGGGTGGCGCAGCGGACATTGCGCTCATCACCAACGCAAGAGACACCAGGTTCAAATCCGGCTGTCTGCATTGCCTCCGGCTTGGGCCGGCCGTCATACTGGCTTAGACCTATCTCAAACCCTGCCCTCTTTTCTTGATCCTCCAATCACAACTGTCGCTTACCTCGGACAAACTTTCCGAGGTAAGCGACAGTTGTGATTGGAGGATCAAGAAAAGAGGGCAGGGTTTGAGATGGGTCCATTGGCAGAGTCAGCGAGTGGAAGTCGATGGGTGGTAATCTGGATGTTGTGGACAGCGACTCCTACAGGTCGGTTGGGGGACGCCTGCACAGCAGAGACAGGAAATAGCGGGGGTAGTGTGAGCCTTCCACACATTACACCTCGCCAATGAGAGGACGCGCTGGCAGGTGAAAAGATGTGACAGGCTGCCTCCTCGTGTACCGGAGGGGACACGTGATGCAAAGCTTCTATCCTCCCTACGACCAACCTGTGGGGGGCATATGCAAGCAACGTTCAAGACAGGGCGGTAGAATTGGAAACAGCGAAATTGGGATGGGAGAAAAATAGAAAATAAGGAGAAAAAGTGGATCAAAAAAATATATATAAACTAGAGTGGCAGTCTGAAATGCAACACTCAACGCTACAGCACACGTCGACCTGTAAACCTCGGCATTTAAAAAGAGGACTTAAAAACATTTCTTTTTAACACTTTGATTGCCTAAGGCTAAATTCATGATATACCATAGGTTGCCAGCTCTATTTGTCTATGGAGAAATTCCCCTTCTTTGCAGGGCTATAACTTTTTAAATTCTATTGCTAAATTGCCATTATTAGGGCCCATTCAATGTCCTATATGTATTGTTCAGGGTGTATGAACGTTAAACTTTTTCATTCACATATTCATACTAAAATATGATCTAAAGTATAAGTATGTTTTCATCTCTTTCTGCAGCTTTCTCCAGAACGTGATTTATAGCCCCAAATGCATTATATTGATGATCAAATACAGTTTGATAGCAATCGGCGCGATATAAAAAAATCCAACTGGACGGACTTCTGGAAGTTACTACACATCATCTGATGTTGACCGGATGGGCGAGGGGGCGTTTATAATTCCGTGGGCAGTGTTATACCATTCATCTAATGTGGGTCAAATGTTCATCAGATCAGTTAGTATAGAAGACATTGAAAAATAACGCTGAATCCAGCGTTTCCGTTAGCCGGTAATTACCGGTATTTGACCGGCAAAATATGTTGAAGTCCGAATATTTAAATCTCTCCGGTCTTAATGTCCGGTGAAAATAATTCCTCTAAGCACAATTTTATTATTTGAATTGTATTAAAATCGGCTAAAATTAAATAGCCTATGCGATGAACGAAACAATAATTCCATTTTCAGTTTAATTGTTGCTTCACTCTGATAGGATGGCGCCGCTCAGATGTGAAACTTATTTTTCTTTTTTTTTGAGCCTGCACGCTCTGGCCACCATAATGACAAACGGGTATACGAGGAAGAGAGAGAGATGGCGAAACAAGCTAAGATTAGTAAATATTTCATGAAACCAAGCACAAGCAGGTCTAATAATGACAACGAAGATGAGTCTTCTGACCTTGAAGTCACAGAGACCGCTGACGCTGATGCCGTGGTGGCTCCCGCGGAAAAGAAACAAATGTCGAGCGTACTTTTACTATTAATTTATTGATTGAACCACAAAGAGCATCCCCAGTCTGCTGCTACCGTTGCGAGCCTCGCCTGTTCCAATGGGGATCTATTAAAGTCGAACCAGCAACTAAAGTCGCTGTTCTCGCAGCCGTCGCAGGTACAAAACGGATAGGCACAACGAGAGACGGGGTGAGTGATTGTTGACATTTTTAATCATATGCAACTGTTGGTTGACTGCCGTGTCACATAGTAATGCATATTATTGATTATAACTAAATGTAGGCTATAACCTATAATGAAATTAACAAATAAGTTACACGCATGTGGCTCGTCCTCTCTGCATGTGGCGACGAGCTAGCAAACGAGGCAATGTGATGATCAACTACAGTTTGCTGTGTGTGAAGTTGAACATTATGATATGTGTGACGTGTCTGATACAACGAGGTGAAGCGATGTCTACTCGAGATTCATTTGGGGGTGCGTGTGACAGAGCTGCTGCAGCGCAAGCCTGCGGGGCGGGAGCTTGATGCTGGTAGCGTATCGCACTAACTTGAGAGGCGAGAGATAGTAATTTGATTCTGCAAATCAATTTCTCATTCTTCGCTTGATGTAATTAATACACATGTCCAATTATAACGGAATTCGTTAGCTCATAAAAATGTGATTATAATAGACTGCTGTTTAAAACTCTGACCGGAATATCTCGAATATGTCCGGTGATAGAAATCTTGCAGGACACCCAGACCGGCACGAATATGTTCTAACGGAAACGCTGGCTGAATCTTACCGTATCTTCCTCGCGCCGTTGGGCGATGAGCGTGGAGTATACATTTTCCTATTATGGGATGTTGGAATACCCGGTCCATTTCCAGGTTGTATAATGGTATATACGTCCAAATCATGTTGTTTATCGAGTTATTGGCAACGGATCGCTATGTATTGTGACGAGCTAGAGTGCCGGGACCTTTACCGAGTGCCCGGAAGTAATATGGGAGAACAGCACATCGTCCAAGTAACTTCCTGTTAGGCGATTGCGCCGATCGGCCACCAGATGGCGCTCTTGAACCGCTAGAGGGTTCAGTGGGGCTTTTTGGTGGGTCTCAGGCCAGCGGATAGGAAATATGAATCCGATCACAGATTTTTGAAATATTGATATCAAAGACGAGTTACGGCGTCTTCGGCAACTTGAGCATGGCGGGGAAGGACGCCTAAACACGTCTTCCGGCAGTTAAAGTGTTAACAAGGCATTTGCCTAAATGGACCTACTGATGCCTTGTGTGTTTTAAAAAAACGTGATATTTTCTTTTTTAGCTGTCTAGTGCTGACTTTGATCTGAATGTTTCTTTCATGTCATTGGTTGTTTTATTCATTTTTATTTTATCTATCTCCTTTCATGTAGCACTTTTGAGATTTGTTACATATAAAGTGCGTTACAAATAAAATAATATTGCTGGGCTTGCAAAGCAGACTGTCACTTTCTTTGTACATAGGTGTGAGACCAAATATACAAATTATAGGGAAACATTAACTGCATATTCTGTATACCTTCATACTTGACATACATCAAATAAACCAACCAATCTCACAATAGTTTGCCTAATCTTCCAAGCTTTAGAAATAAAACCAGCCCATAATAACACATATCATAATATTAGTCACTCTTCTATTGGTACGAGAACTCGGGGTGTAGCCATAGTCGTTAAACGTAAGTTGAATATTGAATTAAAGGGAGTATGGTCTTATATAGAAGGTCGGATAGCTAAGATTGTACACAAGAACAGGAAAATAGCGTTGGTAGCGGTATACGCCCCAAATTTGTACGAAGAGGGTTTCTTCACTACACTAACCAATGCAATGTTAGACATTCCCGATTACTCATTTATAATAGGTGTGGATTTTAATGCCATTTGGAATCCAAGGATGGACAAATCTTACCTCGCCTTTTCCAGCGAACAAAAGAATTCATCTAATGCATTAAAGGATTGGTCGAAGATTACAGGTGTAAATGACTTATGGCGATCACTTAATCCCACGACCCGAAAGTACTCTTGTCGATCTGCGAGACATAACACATTATCCAGAATAGATTATGTCTTTGCATCCCCGAGACTATTTGATAATTATGAAGTGGAAATGATACCCAACGCACTATCAGATCACTGTTATTTACTCCTAAAAGGAACATTTGGTATACTATCTTCCCGAGCCCCAAGATGGCGATTTAACTCGATGCTGCTTAATAACAAGGAATACATTACACAACTCAAAGAAGCTCTTATAGTATTCATACGGGAGAATGCAAACTCGGTGCAAGACCCCAGAATAATATGGATGTCGGTAAAGGGAATGATCAAAGATTTCACTGATAGCTTTTCCTCAAATGCGCAAGAATCAATTCACAAAACTGGCTGAGCTGGAAACGCTTTACTCAACGTTATTTAATTCTTTAAAATACAACAACTCAACTCGACTAGAAAATCAAGTTAAGGTACTAAAAAAAGAGATCAATGCCATATACAGACAACAATCGGAAATACAAATACGTAGCACAAGACAACAGCAGTACTCCCAAGGTTCTAAACCTAGTCACCTATTAGCCATGCGATTAAGAATTAATGCAACATTTGCAGATATAACTACCATTAGAGCACAACAAGTACTTGAAACAGACCCTGAAAAAATAAATGATACATTCAAAGAATTCTACTCCGACTTATATAAATCAGAAACGACCTTCGATCAAAACAAAATGGACACATATCTTAATCAAATTATTCTCCCTAAACTTTCAGAGGATGACGCTAAACAGTTAGAAACACCGATCACACTAGTTGAACTTAGGGAGGCCATATCTGAAATGCAAAGTGGTAGGGCTCCTGGAAGAGACGGTATCCCACCAGAAATGTACCTCTCTTGTTGGGACATAATTGGACCCTTATTACTAAATATGATTTTATACTCAGTTAAGGAGGGGAACTTCCATAAGAATGACAATATTGCACTCATAACAGTCCTCCTTAAAAAAGACAAAGACCCCACCGAGTGCGGTAGTTATAGACCTTTAAGCCTCCTCGGAACCGATATCAAACTGTACTCTAAAGTATTAGCCATCAGACTACAAAAGCATATGACATCTTTAATTCACCCGGACCAAACTGGATTCATAAGAGGTCGCTTGATCACCGATAACAAGACGATTACTACACGTACTAGATGCCAATAAGGAAGACAACACACCTAAGGCGATACTGTCCCTGGATGCAATGAAAGCTTTTGACAGGTTGGAATGGTCGTATCTATGGGCAGTATTAGAAAGGATGGGGTTAGGAAAAGGATTCATCGATATGATTAAAGTATTATACAAAGACCCATCGGCCATGATTACAACAGGTACAATCATCTCCAAAATCTTTCCGGTATCACGCTCAGCCAGACAGGGTTGCCCTCTTAGTCCCGGACTATTCGATCTATCATTAGAGCCTTTAGCACAATATATAAGACAATCCCAATCCATGGAACCAATCATAATCAAGGGCACACAACACAAAATTAGTTTATATGCGGACGACGTAATACTGTTCATGCAAAACCCCAACACAGCATTGCCTCATCTTCTCAAGCTCATTGAGGACTTTGGAGATCTATCGGGATTTAGGATAAATTGGCCGAAGTCGGCCTTCCTCCCACTTAACGCCCCTGCAAAAAGAAACATAACCCTCCCAAAAGAGATACAGATGGTAAAACAATTTAGATGTTTGGGAGTTGAGATATTCCCCACCATAAGCCAAACGGTGAAGCACAATTACATAAAAATCCAAAACAAAATCAAATACGACCTTGTCAGGTGGTCGAAACTTAAAAACTCATTACAGGCACGTATATCAATAATCAAGATGGACGTCCTACCTAGAATCAATTTCTTCAGTTCAATGCTACCGTTACCCCCTCCAAAGGGTTACTGGAAAGAATTACACTCCTCCACATACAAATTTATTTGGAATAACAAACCACCACGTATAAAAAGATCCACCGCACAGAGAAACAAAGCAGACGGAGGTATGGCATTTCCAGATTTCTACCACTACTTTAAGGCGTACAATTTAAGACCACTAACAACATGGTTTGATCCCCAAGCATTAGTATCCTGGAGAAATTTAGAAGAAAATATAGTAGCTCCACATAAGCTGAAGGGCATAGTATACACCAAATTACCAATTAAGCAATGCGAACGGAAATTTGGCCCCATAATTACTCATGCGATCCGGATATGGCGCGAAACACAAAAAAAATATTCGACCCTACATAAATGGCATAATCATACTCCCTTATTCAATAACAATGCACTCTGGATAGAAAAACAACCTATAAGATTCCCTAGATGGGAAAAGCAAGGCATACACTCATTAGGAGACGTCTTCAATAAACAGGGTTTTTGTAGTTTAAATGAAATACGCAAAAAAATTTATCTCGCCAAGTCCACATATTACTTTTACGCACAGTTATTGGCATGTTTGAAGGCTCACGGTGTTCCATTAAATATACCAATTGTACACCACAGATACCACAAATTCTTCTTCTAAAACAGAGAATTAAAAGTACTCCTGTAGTCTCGCGAGAGGTGCAGAAATGGGATTTGACGTCAGAGGAGACGCTCCGGTCTGTGTTTCACTGCACAGACTGGAATGTGTTCCGCGACACAGATAACATTAATGTCTACACGGAAACAGTGCTGGACTATGTTTGTACTAGGGTGGAAGAAACAATCCCCACTACCAAAATGAGAGTTTACCCAAATCAAAAACCCTGGGTAGACAAATCCGTCCGTGAAGCTCTGAGAGAGCGCACCAAAGCATACAACGACGGCCTAGTGGCAGGCAACATGAATGACCACAAGGTGGCGCGATACAACGTAAGGAGGACAGTGTCAGAGGCCAAACGGCGCTACAGGGATAAAATTGAACTCCAGTTTGAACAAGCTGACTCTAGAGCTATGTGGCAGGGGCTCAAAACGATGACAGACTACAAAGGCGCCTCCCTCAAACTGAACAGTGACATCTCCTTAGCAAATGACCTCAATACCTTCTATGCGAGGTTTGATGCTGGTAATAACAACACCAGCTCACAAGCCACGGCAATGGGGGGGGGGTCGGCTGCTGATGGAGGCGCAGTGTTCAGGGTAACAGAGCATGAGGTGAGGCGGACCTTTAAAAAAGTGAATATCAGGAAGGCAGCAGGTCCGGACGGCATCCCCGGCCGCGTCCTAAAAGTCTGTGCCGACCAACTGGCCCTAGTATTCACTGACATATTTAACCTGTCCTTAGAACAGGCTGTCATCCCCACCTGCCTGAAGAAGTCCACTATTATCCCTGTACCCAAAAAATCCAAGCCTGCTTGCCTCAACGACTACCGCCCTGTAGCTCTCACCTCTATAGCCATGAAGTGCTTTGAGAAGCTAGTAAAGGGCTACATCTGCTCCTCCCTCCCCATCAACATGGACCCCCTGCAATTTGCATACCGCCCCAACAGGTCCACGGAGGACGCCATAGCCCATGTGCTGCACACAGCAGCATCACACCTGGACAAGAGGCAGGGGAACTATGTGAGAATGCTATTCATCGACTACAGCTCGGCATTCAATACCATAGTCCCCTCCATACTCATAGCCAAGCTCAGGGACCTGGGCTTGAACTATGACCTCTGCCAGTGGGTCTTGGACTTCCTGACTGGCAGACCCCAGGTGGTGAGAGCAGGCAACTGCACCTCCTCATCCATCACCCTCAACATAGGGGCCCCCCAGGGCTGTGTTCTGAGTCCCCTCCTCTACTCCCTGTACACACACGACTGTGTGGCTCAGCGGAGTAGCAATACAATCATCAAATTTGCTGACGACACAGTGGTGGTGGGCCTGATCTCTGCCAACGACGAGAGGGCCTACCTGGAAGAGGTCAAGGTCCTGGCGGGATGGTGCCAGGAAAACAGCCTCTCCCTGAACGTCAGCAAAACAAAGGAGATGATTGTGGACTTCAGGAGGTCGGGGGTCAAGGACTACAGCCCCCTCAGCATCGACGGGGCACCGGTTGAGAGAGTCAACAGCTTTAAGTACCTCGGAGCCTACATATCCGAGGACTTGACATGGACCACACACATTGACAGTGTTGTGAAGAAGGCACGACAACGCCTCTACTTCCTCAGGCGCCTAAGGAAGTTCCAAGTCAGTCAGAAGATCCTTAAGAACTTCTACTCATGTACAATAGAGAGCATCTTGACCGGCAACATCACCTCCTGGTTTGGGAATAGCACTGCACAAGACCGAAGCAGACTACAAAGAGTGACACGTTCAGCCGAACGCACAATTGGAGGGGGGCTCCCCACCCTCCAGAACATTTACAACAAGCGTTGCAAGGGCAAGGCTAAGAGAATCATTAAAGACTCCAGTCACCCGAACAACTGCCTCTTTGAACTGCTGCGGTCAGGCAAGCGATACCGGAGTCTCAAGGCGAGCACAGAAAGACTCAGAAGAAGCTTCTATCCCCAGGCCATCAGGCTGCTAAACGAACAATGAATGAACACTACACAACAACAACCACCAAACGCACATAGCACACACATCCACACGCACACACTCACTTTAAACAAACACACTGTAGCACCCACTCCACACACTTTATAGCACACACCCACTTTAAACAAACACACTGTAGCACCCACTCCCCACACTTTATATTTATTGATGAAGGATTGCACTACAACTCGTACACCTACTGTAAATTGTACCTAAAATTCTACCTCATCCCATTTCTGCTTTGCACTAGATAGTACTGTACATTAGTACACTGCATAGTATTGTATATTATATGGTAACTCAGAACATTGTACATATGTCTATACCGAACACTGTGACCTCATTTTTCTTCTTCTAAATTACATGCTATATTATGTTATTTGATACTATCTTGTCTAGCACAGTCTCTGGAGCGTAACAGTAAGAAGCATTTTGTATGAAAGTATTCTGTACTTCTGTATGACAACTATTAAAGAACTTGAACTTGAAAGAGAGACATCAAGAGCTTTTGTTTCAGATTTTTATCATCAATTACTAACGTCCTCATATGAAACCCTCCACCTAGACTCAGTCTGGAGGAGGGATATACCAGACCTGGAAAGTGATTTTGATTGGCAAGAAGCCTGGGCAAATATTCGATTCACATCAAGGAACCCGGACCATCAACAAATCAATCTTAACTATATTCACAGGACATACTTGACTCCTATAAGACTGAAAAAAATGGGTCTTATACAAGACTCCAAATGCTCCTTATGTACAAATGGGGACGAGGGGACATTTATGCACATGTACTGGGACTACCCACCAGTTAAGATATTCTGGAAAGAGGTGACCCAGCAACTATCAAACCTCTTAAATTGGAATATACCTGTACACCCCTCTGTACTACTGCTGAAGATGTTTTTCAGTGTGCAGTACATCCACAGCTAAAGAGATTGGTTTTATCGGGGTATCACAGTGGCTAAAAAGCTGATAGCATCACGATGGTTCCAACCGGAAAAAATGTGCCGAAAGGTCTGGATTATTACATATCTCGATGTGATCTATCAAGAAATATCTACAGCAAGAATTTTGGGTCTCAATGAATCCAAAATGACATTGTGGTTAGAAGTGGTGGAGAAAATAAAAGCTAGCATATAATGGTAATGTCTGGTTAGGAGCGAGGGAAAGTGGATGGAATATCCAATGGGGGGTCTGGAAGGGGGGGGTACGAGCTGGAGCATATGTGTGTAGGTTTTTAGATAACTCGTGGGAGGATCACACTACTTCCCCCAGTTCCCCCCCTCGCTGAGCAGGCGCCCCGACCGACCTGTAGGAGTCGCTGTTTACAATGACCAGGATACACACCCCGCCGGCTTCCCACCCGCTAACACTGCCAATTGGTTAGTATGGACAACCAACCAAGCCGGAGGTACCGCTGACAGCTGGATTCGATACCAGTGTCTCTGCGCTGGTAGGCAGGCGCTTAGTCCGCTGCGCTACCCAGCCGCCTCCAACTTCTAATTTTCATCAAACCAAAATACCTATTTGTATTCTGCATTCTTACAAAGGTTCATTGCCGATTATCATAAAGTAGTTTACAATAAAAAGTGTGTTTTTATTTTCGTTATCTCCCAGGTCACAGACCATATACCTTCTTCGCTTACCTGCCAACTTCTATTGCCAGGGGTACCGTACATGCCTTTAACCCTTTTAGGTCGCGGGGCTTGTTTGGACCCGTGGGCGGAGAACAAAGGGATTTAGAATGACTCATAAATGCTCTGGAAGTCGTGCTTTTCAGAAATCTGTAAAAATAGAAAAATGACAATTTCGAGTGCTTTGAGATTTACTATATATGTCTCCTTACCTGCTAAACATAATACGATTTGTAAATACGTTTAATTCTTGCTAGATGTTATGCTTGTAATTATCTGCGTTTGCCAGAGAACTACAGCGCGTCACGAAACGCACGTCACGCACGCGCGCACACACACAAGTGAAGCGTGTGCGCTGTGAATAGGTGTCAGACCCCCGCGCAGAGGTGAGAGGTATCAGAGACTCGCTACCCCCCATCCAAATTCTAAACAACAGATCGGCATCGGCTTTTCATAATATGTATGAAATATCTCTTGCAATAATATCCACGGGACACTGAGCTGCTTCGCAGAATAATGTGATGTGTGTGTGTGCGCTGAGACGCAGCGTCAAGACGAAACTTGTGTCGAGTCTGCTTCTATGTGCAACAGAAACTGCAGCATCCTCAACAGTCCTGTATACCCACGTCGCGCTAAAACATTAACTAAGTATGGCAGAGTGCGTGTGTGTATATGATCAGCCACTGGCTACTGTGCGACGAGTTTGGTGTTTTGGTCACCCGCGCTGTAGTAAACACGGTGCTTTAGTTGACAGCGCAACGATGCGCTTTGTGAAGGAAAGATGACGTCGCCTCTCTCTCTCTCTGTCTGTCTGTCTGTCTGTCTGTCTGTCTGTCTGTCTGTCTGTCTGTCTGTCTGTCTGTCTGTCTGTCTGTCTGTCTGTCTGTCTGTCTGTCTGTCTGAGAACCCAGGTTGCTTTCTAACCTATATATATCTCTCTCCCTCTATCTCTCCCTCTCTCTATCTATATCTCCCTATCTCCCTCTCTTTATCTTTATCTTTATTACGGATCCCCATTAGTCATCACCGCAGCAACAACTAGTCTTCCTGGGGTCCACACACAACAAAAACAGTACATACATACATAACATTATAGTAGCATACATTTAAAAATATATTCCAATATTCCTACATATAAAAATATAAAAATATTTCCAAATAGCATTACAGTACACAAACAGAGTATCAGATCACAGAAAATACAATAAAAGGGATTAAACTCTCAGACAGTCATTTCTTTACAGTGTAAACTACAGTATCTGTGTTTTTCTTTAATGTAAACTAATTTCTTTTTCTCTCAATGCTCTTTTCAAATTATTTTTAAAACTTATCTTACTGGTTATCTGAGTAAGATGTACTGGCAGTTTATTCCAATATGACATGGCTCTATATAACACAGTTTTCTTTGCTGCATTGGTTTTTGGTAGTAGCAGTGTGAACGTTTCCCTACAGGCATGCCTAGTATTATACTTATGTCGATCATGTGTACATGTTAGCTGTGAATACAAACAGATAGGTTCTCTTGAGATATATATATTCCTCATGAACAAGATCAGGCTGCAATCCAGTCTGTCTTCCACCTTCAACCACAACAGCTTGGTATGCATCCCCTCCACACTGTTTCTCATTGAGCAGTTCAGGGCCAGACGGGCCGCTCTGTTCTGAGTGAGCTGGATCTTATTGAGCTCTTGTCTTGAGGCATTAGACCAGACAGCTGGACAGTAGTCAAGGTGAGAAAGAACTAATGACTGTATCACTTGCTTCAATATCAGATCGGCTAGAAAATACCTACACCTTCTGATAATTGAAATACCTCTGCTCATTTTGGCAACCACATTGTTGGTGTGAGTTGACCATGAGAGTGTTCCATCAAGTGTGACACCCAACAGCTTTGCCTCTCTAACTTGCTCAATAGCTGTTCCGTCTAAAGATATACTTAGCTTCACGTCTTTTCTTATAGTATGCTTGGATCCCAATATTAGGCTCTTGGTTTTTGAGATGTTTAACTTCAGCCTGTTTTCAGACACCCAAGTGGACACTAAGTTCAAATCTCTCTCTCCATCTCTCCTCTGTATCTCCCTCTCTGAGACTACTCCCGGTCTGAGACTACTTCTGTGTGTGTGTGTAACCAAATGCATACCTACATGTATGACCTATATCTATCTAATACTTTTGGATATGAGCATTCTTTTCAATAAGTATGGAAGCCTGAACACAGAATGACACCAGTATCACTGACTACCACGGCAAGCCTATAGAAAATTATTCTATTTAATAATAATAATAATTATTATTATTATTATAAATGTCTCTCTCTCTGTTTCTTTCTTTCTTTCTTTCTTTCTTTCTTTCTTTCTTTCTTTCTTTCTTTCTTTCTTTCTTTCTTTCTTTCTTTCTTTCTTTCTTTCTTTCTTTCTTTCTTTCTTTCTTTCTCTCTCTCTCTCTCTCTCTCTCTCTCTCTCTCTCTCTCTCTCTCTCTCTCTCTCTCTCTCTCTCTCTCTTTCTCTTTCTCTTTCTCTTTCTCTTTCTCTTTCTCTTTCTCTTTCTCTCTCTCTCTCTCTCTCTCTCTCTCTCTCTCTCTCTCTCTCTCTCTCTCTCTCTCTCTCTCTCTCTCTCTCTCTCTCTCTCTCTCTCTCTTTCTATTATATTACTATTATATATCTATCTAAACCTCTGTCTATCTAGTGTGTGTATATGCATGGCATCAAATCAAAGTGTGTGTTGCCTGTATTGATCAGTCACACTATACCCCCATTCAGCTGTAATTGTTCCCTGCTGGGCCTTTGTTTCATGGTGTGAATTAGTCATTCAAATTAACATTGACATCACATTGAATTCTGGGAAGGACTGTAGTTCCCTTATCATTAGCTGAATTCACTGAATTCCCTTCAGAGGCCCCTGCTGCAAATTGGTAATGACTGTACCAGAATGTTTGATAGGACATTGATTGAAAACTATCGTCTCAAATTTGACAATTGATGGCTTATTTTGAAGGTATGAATCTGTAATTTTATATTATGTAACAAAAAAAAAGGGGGAAATTCTCAGGAGGAGGAGCTATTTAGGTTAGACTTCTAAGGGTTAAAATGTATAGTTGTGCAGGAGTTGGGTGTAACTTGGCCGCTGAACTAATCCGTCTAATGAATTGTTATGGCTGTGTGTACAGGCATGGTTTATTCTCAAAGTAATCAGTTCTACCTGACGGAGGTCTTATGAATGAAACCCTGTATTGCCAGTAATGAAGATATTATTAACCCTTTCACTGCCACACGACAGAAGGATCCGCGGAGCTAATGATGCTAATGATGGAGCATCGCCGTCGGTTGTGTGATAGTAAAGGGCTAACCTTCTGTATTGTCACAGTGAAAGGGTTAACCGGCTGTCATGTGGCAGTGAAAGGGTTAAGGAGTCCTTTTCATAATTGTATATTCACTGGGTGGTTTGTAGTGTGGCTGTACTGTCTCTTACCTCTTTCATCCTTTTGCTCTACAGGCTGATCTGCTCTTCCTGTCTGAGGTGCAGGTGCTGCATGACATCACAGCCCTGGTAAGGGATCCAAGTATAATAATAACAACAAGCAGCCATTATCCCGCGTTCAAGCTATTTCAAAATGTTTTCAGACGAGGTGCAGCAGTGCTGCAGACACGAGCATCGGTGTGTGTGTAACAGTTGTTCTCTACTGTCTAGCTGCAGAGACACAAGCACCTGTGTGTGTGTCTCTAACCGTTCTCTACTGTCTCTAGCTGCAGAGACACAAGTACCTGTTTGTGTGTGTAACAGTTGTTCTCTACCAGGCACGTGCATACATAGGGGTGAAGGGGTGCCCGGGCACCTGCCTTTTTCATTTTTCATTAGAAAGTGCCCTTTTTATGCCACCCTCTTTTTTATTTTTATTTGTTTTACTGTTGCACATATAGATATACTGCCCTGCCCTTCCAAATGAAAGATGTCACGATAGAATCTAAATATTAGGTAAAGAAAGAGAAATGCCACCCCTCTTGTAAATAATAGGTCCTTCCAGCCTGGAAGGACCTATTACGCATAGGCATAGCACGTGGGTGGGTGATGATCATGAGATTACGCATAGGCATAGCACGTGGGTGGGTGATGATCATGAGATGATTGTAAACCGCGCAGGGCCAGCAGCACAGCAGTGCACTGAACACGAAATTGATATCCAGCTGTTGTTGAGCTCACACTCGAGTCGAGACCTCTTTTTTTACAGTTACTATTTCAACTAAAACAAAGCAAGAGTACACTTCATCAGGTAAGGTATTTGCCCAACAAAATAAAATGTCGGGTTTGCAGTGCACTGTATATTTTCGTGAAACACGTCGCCAGATCACCCCTCCCCAGCCCCTCCCTGTCCGCTGCTAGTGCAGGAAAATCACGCAGCATACTCTCTCTCTCTCTCTCTCTCTCTCTCTCTCTCTCTCTCTCTCTCTCTCTCTCTCTCTCTCTCTCTCTCACTCTCCTCCTCTCTGACGGAAAACAGAATAATTTTGATTGACAGTCGAGTCTGCCAATTACGTCACACGGCTTGCACCCGCCCTGCTGTTCTTAGCACCAATCGGCAAGCGCTATTAGTTTTTGACTTCGTGAATGTCCTGTGTGGTGACAAGTTTGACAACAACAAAGCTACAGTGCTAACAATAAGCTATTTGGCTGGATGCAGTCTGGAGGACAGTGGATATAGATCAAGACAACAGTCTGTGACTGTGGGACAGTGGACATAATACTTCATCAAGCCCTCCTGACCTGGACCACGTTTCAACTAACCAAGGTAGTTAATGCGGTCTCGGTCGGTCGGTCGGTCTCTCTCTCTCTCTCTCTCTCTCTCTCTCTCTCTCTCCCGCAGCTGTTGGTCTGGAGCGCATATTGTGTTATTAAAGGGACACTATGTAGTTTTGGTGACATCTATCGGTGAAACTGAATGTACCATAGACTTGTATTAACCCCAAAAATCGGGCTTGTGCGCTATGCGCGCTCGCATTGCATTTAATAATTCATGCCTTTTTCTAATTTCGGGCACCTGCCTTTCTAAAGTCCTGTGCACGTCCCTGTTCTCTACTGTCTAGCTGCAGAGACACAAGTACCTGTTTGTGTGTCTCTAACCGTTCTCTACTGTCTCTAGCTGCAGAGACACAAGTACCTGTTTGTGTGTGTAACAGTTGTTCTCTACTGTCTAGCTGCAGAGACACAAGCACCTGGCCAAGGACCACTCCCCAGACCTCTACTCCTTGGAGCTGTCTGGCCTGGAGGAGTTGAGTCGGCGATACGGCCAAGACTCCGCCCAGTACCGTGACGCCACCGCCATCCTGGCCTCCGTCTTACAGAAGGTAAAGAGGGGATCTGTGGGTAACGGGAGTCGCTTCATTCACCTAATGGTTAAACTCAAATATCCCTGATATATATATATATATATTTTTTTTTTTTCTTTTGTATCTCTTATTGTTTACATATTTGTTCATCTGTCATCCTGTAGTTTGGCGAGGATGTGTACGGTCTCTATGGTAACAGTGCGTTGGTGGAGGTTGTCACGGTGAAGAGCTTTGAGGTCCCCCTGACCAGGAAGTCCCGTTCCATCCTGCAGTCCACGCAGATTGTAAGTCTTTTGAGTCTGATCTACTTGATCTACTGATCACATTTACTTCACCAAACTGATTAGTTTACTTTTAACTGTCATACAAAAACAAAACAAAATGCTAACAACTTGGGGGAGTTGCCAGATTGATCCGTTGTGTCTGCCCATCTAGATCTGTTTCAGTGAGGAGTATCCATTTGTTGGACAGGACTGATGCAGATTTGTATCCGTTTTTAGAGTTCAGACGGCATGAACTGACCATGAGCAGGATATGTTATGTTAGCCATGCCATGGTCTCTCTGCAAAAGCACAATTACAGACAAACAGGCAGCAATACTCTCCATCCTCTCTCTCCGTTTTGAGTGACTTATGAATCTAGCCTATTCCTTAACCTTTCACGTTGTGTTTAAACCCTGTTTTCTCCATGCTCCCAGCAGAGTAACCAGACATGTGCGTTTTCTCCACACAGAGTAACCCAGACAGCCTGTATAACCTGTGTTTTCTCCACACAGAGTAACCCAGACAGCCCGTATATCCTGTGTTTTCTCCACACAGAGTAACCCAGACAGCCCGTATATCCTGTGTTTTCTCCACACAGAGTAACCCAGACAGCCCCTATATTATAACCCCTGTTTTCTCCACACAGTGTAACCCAGACAGCCCGTATATTATAACCCCTGTTTTCTCCACACAGAGTAACCCAGACAGCCTGTATAACCCGTGTTTTCTCCACAGAGTAACCCAGACAGCCCGTATAATCTGTGTTTTCTCCACAGAGTAACCCAGACAGCCCGTATAACCCGTGTTTTCTCCACAGAGTAACCCAGACAGCCCGTATAACCTGTGTTTTCTCCACACACAGTAACCCAGACAGCCCGTATAACCCGTGTTTTTTCCACACAGTAACCCAGACAGCCTGTATAACCTGTGTTTTCTCCCTGCAGAGTAACCCAGACAGCCCGTATAACCCGTGTTTTCTCCACACACAGTAACCCAGACAGCCTGTATAACCTGTGTTTTCTCCCTGCAGAGTAACCCAGACAGCCCGTATAACCTGTGTTTTCTCCACACACAGTAACCCAGACAGCCTGTATAACCTGTGTTTTCTCCCTGCAGAGTAACCCAGACAGCCCGTATAACTTGGCCTACAAGTACAACTACAACTACGCTGTGATCTTCAACATCGTGCTGTGGCTGATGATCGTCCTGGCCCTCGCCGTCATCGCCGTCTCCTACAACCTGTGGAACATGGACCCTGGCTATGACAGCATCATATACAGGATGACCAATCAGAAGATCAGGATGGACTGAGTCCCTCCCATCGACACTCCCAACCGTCCAGTTAGATCTCCCTCTAGTGAATGTTTTTGTCGTTTTGTGTGGTCTCTTTTGTTTGGTGAGAACAAACTAGATGACGTGGGGTTGATGGGAGTAACGTTTAGGCCCAATTCCAAATCGCTCCTCTGGCCCTTAACTCTCAAAAGCACTTTGTGTGGAGTGGACTAGAGATGGAATGGTTGTAACCGATATCGCCGGCCTAACCACAGAAATGACTTGACGGCAGAAAGTGAACATCTATCCAACCACATTTTGTAGGAGCGAGGAGATGGATTGTCGTCATCAGGAGACCCAAAGCCCGGTCGTTAACCGCTCGTCTCTCCTGGACCCTGACTAGTATTTATTACAGTACGTGATCTGCAGTTTACACTGACGTAGAGGTTGATGGTTTACTGTGCTTTCTGAATTTAGATCTTCACCCGGTGCATGAAGGCCTTGCTTTGGAGGTGTTACACTGTAAAACATTTTCTTGTATAGTTCTACCCATCAGCCCCACTGATCGCATCATTCCTTATGACGTAGGTCCTCGCAAGTCACCTTTTCGTTCCCCCTTGTGATGGCGGTTTTATTTTTTATTGTGAAAATGATGGATCATTGTAACACCCTGAAAGAATGAGAACTGTGTGGCTAGAGAGTTGTGTGTGTGCGTGCGTGTGTGGTTGTCATCGTTGTGCTTCTATTGCTGTTTGAAAACTGTTTTAAGTTAAATAAAAATTCTATGTGTATATATTGAAGAAAGAAATACAACTGTATACGAAACTGCTGTGTCGATATTGTGAGAAGATGTGTGATTCTTTATGCCAGGTAGGTTGTTCCCTGCATGGATTTGAAATTGATGATACCGTGTCGAACTTTTGGATGAGAATTGGATAAGCAAAAATGAAGACCTGTAAATTGCAACATGATGCAGAATAAATTATTCCATGGATTACCCTTTATTTATTTTTCTTTTGAAATGTGTTGAGTCGTTAGTGAGCAGTGAGATGAAATTATATTCAAATGAATCTTGACTTGTAGTATGTTTCCTAGGGGGGGGGGGGGGGCAATGCCTGCACAGACTAACATCACATGAGGCAACACCAGCCATTTGCAGGGGTGGCCGAAATACAAGGTGTAATAGGAGGACACAGCTGGTGACTCACTCCTATTTATTTATTTCCCAGGGACAATGCATCTAAATAAATGCGTTGGAGTTAGCTAATGAGCCAATTTTCATCTGTAGTTTCTGCCTATATGTCTTGGTGTGGGAGGAAACCCATGCAAACATACAAAGAAAGGTCTCCCGTGACGTCTGGGTTTCAACCCAGGACCTTCTTGCTGTGAGGCAGCAGCACTAGCCACTGTTCCACCATGTCACCCCACTCACCACTTCACCTGGGAAAACTGAAAGGTTCCACTGGGTTTGGGGGATTATAATGAGAACAGCAGGTTATATTTCGTATAGCATCGCGTCCCGCTCTGAGCCATACGAGATACTTCCATCTCCTGTGATACCTAATGTATCTCCCACGAACAAAAAACACATGCACCCCACCTGTATGGGGCCCCGCCCCTTATGGTGGTACCACCCATATAACCATGACTCTGGTCATGAAACACCCTTCCTCTATTTTCGTCCCAGCGTACTGGATGCTTGCACCATACGAGCTAGCGGAATGAAAAGATTAAGGAAGATTAATAATGTTGAGGGCTTACCGGAGGATTGTGTTTCCCTGGATTCTCCGGAGCTTGTTTTGACGACGCAGACCTATGCTGGTGGTTCCTCGGCTGACGGCGACGGACCGAGGGGCAGCGTACAAGGTTTGGCTAACGGGTCGGCTTGTACAAAGGTGAGGTCTGTGTCAGTAGGCGTCGATGTCGGTGTTGGTCGTGCTGTGGAGTATGTTTCGGCACCAGGGCCGGGGCGGCTTGGCGATCGTTCCACTGTAGTGGGCGATGTCTTGGCGATCCTGGAACATGCTGTTGACGCTAATGCTACTGCTAATGCTACTGCTGCTTCTTCTGCTAACGCTGATGTTGACGCTGGAATGTCTAATAATCCCCGCCGCGGGATTCCGCCATTCCCTCCTCTTGCCACCTTCATTGATGAAGGTCAGTCGGTGGTGGGTGTGGGGGGGTTCGCTGAGCTCTATTTACCTTTTTTGCGGGTGAAGGGGCTGACGACGGGGTGCAGCCCGGGGGTACCTTGGCTAAGTAGCCAGGTAGCTTCTTTTTTGTGCCCAGGCGGGGATGAACGACGTTCCGCCCGGCCGTTGCTTGATAGCATGTCGGCTCGGAGGGTGGCAGTATGGACGAATGAGTGGTATACTGCTGCAGGATGGCATTTAGCGGCGGCCAGTGTTGTGGCTCAGCTGGCTACTTTCCTATCCAAGATGGCGTCGGGTTGTAGGTCTTTGGGTCCAACCGACACTATGAACGTGATTCATGTTTGTGGTGTTATAGAGATCTTGACTCAGTCGCAAGCTATAACTGCGGGGAGGATTCGGATGCTATCGACTTTGGTTGTTAGGCATCTTTGGTTGGAGCAGTCTCCTCTTGGGGAAGAGGATAGGTTTTCTCTCCTCACGACTCCTTTTTCCACAGATAGTCTTTTTGGGCGTTCTGTGGAGGCGCAGGCGGTTTTTGATTCGGGTCCTACACCGCCTCACGCTGTGCAGCCAGGGGTGGGAGCACGGTCTCGTCAACGACTGTGGCGAGATCCTCGACAGGCGGCCATGTTTCCCCCGCCAGTGGTGCCCTGGTTGGAGAATCGACAGGGTTTCGCAAGGCCGACAGTCTTGGCGGCCGAGGGATCGGCCATTTTGGGTGATTTCGGGGTTGGTAAACCACCCCGTCGTCATTTTGCCGCGAGCAGCCCGCTCCCCGTTCAGTCCTCTCTCTGGTATCCCCAGAAGCGGGGCTTTGAGCGTTCTCCTTTGGCTGCGGGCCGCGAACCTTCTTTGAAGCGTATGCGGCCCCATTCTTCACTTCTCATGGAGACAGGGGCTGACACCCAGTTGATGGCTGAGCCTGGGTCTGTCCGTGAGAATGTTCCGTCGTCGCGTGGTTCCTACACCGCAGGTTGTGGGTGGGTGGAACCTGGTGTTGCAGCTGCCACTAGCTCCAGTGGTCAGCAGGGGGACTCGGTGCCTCTTCTGTTGAATGCTCAGCAGGGGTTACCCCGGCTTCGCCCTCGCCAGGCGGGGTATCGCGCTGTTGCCTCCCACTCCCGTCAAACCGGCAGTGGTCTGCAAAGGAGAGGCTGGCGTGATTTGAGTGGTAGCAATATCACTGCAGGGCTTCGGCGTGTAGGAGCCCATGGGGTCCTCAGGCCTTGCGTGTCTGGCTGCGGAACGGCTCCTCAGCGTGTGCTGGAGGGGTGTTCAGGGGGTGAGTGTGTGTCCACAAGTTTGATGACCGCTTCTCCCGTATCAAACCGGCCCTTTCTGTCGGGGTCCCCCCTTGGGTGCTTTGCACGACGGGGGGGACCGGGCCAATTATCTGCTGTTCCTTGCGGCCCAGCGTCAGTTGACGGCGGGGGCGCTGTGGGATTATATTCACATATGGCGACGGGAATGTCCCTTGAATCGGTGGATGAGGAGAACATTAGAGGCGGGGCTGGTTTTGCAGTTTGCGCGGCCCCATCCTCCGTTCTCAGGTTTGGTGCCGACCCTATTGTTAGGGTCGGGCGCGGTGACAGCCCTGGCCGACGAGATTCAATCTCTGTTGGCGAAGCAGGCCGTCGTTGTGGTCCCGAGAGAGGACGCAATGTCAGGCGTCTACTCCCGTTATTTTCTGGTGCCCAAGAAAACTGGGGGGGTCAGACCTATACTGAATCTGTCCATGTTCAATCGGTTGATTGTAGTGAGACCGTTCAGGATGTTGACCGTCCGACTCCTTCTGCTTGCTGTCAGGAGGGGGGACTGGTTCACCTCCATAGACCTGAAGGATGCGTATTTTCACATACCCATTTTCCCTCCTCACAGGAAGTTCCTACGGTTCCTGTTTCAGGGCGTAGCGTACGAGTACCACAGAATGCCGTTCGGTTATTCTCTGGCTCCCCGCACATTCACCAAGTGCGTGGCGGCTGCTCTGGGGCCTTTACGTCGTCGGGGGATACGAGTTCTGTTCTATCTCGACGACATTCTGCTCCTCAGCCGTTCAGAGGAGGTTGCCAGGTCTCATACTCGACTGGTGGTGGAATTCCTCACCAGCCTGGGTTTTGCTGTGAATTGGAAGAAGAGTACCCCTCTTCCCAGTCAACAGGTGGAGTACTTGGGCTTGACATTGAGGTCGAAGCCCATGCTTGCGACCCTCTCGGAGCAGCGTCGGGGGGCTCTCCGTCACGCGCTCGGGGGTTTCCGTCTGGGAGGGACGGTTACGGCGCTGCAGGTGATGCGTCTGCTGGGCCTTATGTCGGCGGCCCACACGGTGGTTCCTCTTGGCCTCCTCTTTATGAGGCGGATACAGAGGTGGTTTCTCTCTTTGAGAATAGATCCGGTGTGGGGCAAAGGGAGACGGTTGACGGTTCCTTTGTCGATATGGGGGGATCTCGCCCACTGGGGGAGGCTGGGTATCCTCTCCGCTGGGGTCCCCATGGGCAGCAGTGGCTCCCACGTCACGGTTTTCACCGACGCCTCTCTCACAGGTTGGGGAGGGGCGTTTCGGACCCACGCAGTGGGGGGCAGCTGGACGGGTCATGCCGACCCAGCTGTCCTGCATATCAATGTGTTGGAGTTGAAGGCGGTCCTCCTGGTCCTCAAACGGCTCGGCCACCTGGTGGTAGGCGAACATGTTTTGATCAGGACGGACAATGTGACGGCGGCGGCGTATATCAACAGGCAGGGTGGGACTCGTTCCGCCCGCCTGCTCCGGGTGGCGCGCGAACTGTTGCTATGGGCATCCCGCAGGCTGCGCAGTCTGCGGGCGCTCCACGTTCCTGGTACGGAAAATGTGGCGGCGGATATAATGTCTCGGGGCGGTCCTCGTCGCGACGAGTGGGAACTCCGCCCCGACATAGTCAGACAGATCTGGGATCGGTTCGGGGAGGCCTCGGTAGATCTGTTTGCGTGCCGACGTTCTCACAAGTGCCCCTTGTGGTTCTCGCTCAGTCGAGCGGATCATCCCCCCTTGGGGGTGGATGCCTTCTCGACCTTTCCGTGGCCGCCCGGTCTTCTGTACGCCTTCCCTCCTGTACAGCTGTTGAGTCAGCTGTTGGAGCGGATACGGAGGGAGCGCAGGACGGTGATCCTGGTCGCGCCGGACCGGGGCACGTCAGTGTGGTTCCCGGTCTTAATCCAGCTTCTGGTCGCTCCTCCTTGGGTCATTCCGTGGTCAGCGACGGCCCTCTCGCAGCACAATGGAGTGCTTGTCCAGCCTCCGGTGTTGGGTCAACGCCTGGTGGTGTGGCTGGTGGGAGGGTGAGTCTGGAGAGGATGGATCCCGCAGTGGTTGATACCATCCGGTGTGCGCATGCTCCCTCCACTGTCGCGGTTTACGCGGGCAGGTGGCGTGCGTTCCAAGAATGGTGTAAGGGGGGGGGGGCTGGGACCCAGTCTCCTGCCCCCTGGATGCTGTTCTGGGTTATCTCCAGTCTCTCCTTGATAGTCTGTCGGCTTCGACAGTGAGGGTATATACAGCAGCTATATCCTCCTATCATGAGGGATTTGAGGGGGATGTCTTGTTCAGCCACCCTCTTGTGAAGCGTTTCCTGCTTGGCGCTCGACGCGTTAAGCCGGTGCAACGCTCCTTGGCTCCGACTTGGGATCTTCAATTGGTCCTCGGTCGGTTGTCCTTGGCCCCGTTTGAGCCGCTCGAGCAGGCGCCGTTGGGACGGCTGTCTTTCAAGACCGCGTTCCTACTGGCTGTCACTTCCGCTAAACGCGTGGGTGGCTTTCGTGCCTAAGAATATCCGGAGTTCCTTCCGCTCCCGGGATATTGTGGTTCAGGCTTTTCGTCCTCCTCCTCACACTAGTGAGTTAGATGCGGGCCTTCACCTGTCATGTCCAGTCCGTGCTTTGGGGTTTTACCTCAGCCGTACTCAGGACTTCAGGGTTACCGACCAGCTTTTTGTCTGTTACGGTGGGGCTCGTGCTGGTAAGGCACTGTCGAAGCAGCGCCTGTCCCATTGGTTGTGCGAGGGTATTGCCCTCTGCTACACGTTGGCTGGGCAGGATCCCCCTGGGGGCGTCAGGGCGCACTCCACTCGTGGGGTGGCTGCCTCTGCCGCTCTCCTGGGTGGGGCCTCGGTGGAGGACATCTGTGCTGCAGCTTCATGGTCCTCACCGGGCCCCTTTGTAAGGTTTTACCTCATGGACATGACCGGGGGTTCTGTCTCCCAGGCGGTTCTGGGGTCTGTGGCCTTTCCTGCTTCCCGTCCTTTGGTCGGGTAGCAGGAGTGTATGGGTATGGGCCGCAGTGTGTTGAGTCACACGTGGTTCCGCCTGTACGGTGTGTTCAAGGGGTTCTGGCTCCCTCTTGTTCGCATTCAGGTGGAGTTGACTGCGCCCCCCCTTCGTTAGGAAGGATGGGGTGACAGGGCTCCCCGCACCCCTTGATGTGGGCTTACGGGTCCTCAGGGGGTACATCTGTCGGGTCTCGCGCCCGCTCTTCCCCATTATCTCGTAAGGCTCAGAGCGGGACGCGATGCTATACGAAATATAACGATAGGTTATGTAGATAACCTAGTTATATTAGTATAGGCTAAGCGTCCCGCTCTGCGCGCCCTGAGTTCCCTCTTGAGGGGTCTTTTCCTGGGACGGGTTTTTTGGCGAGGAAGGGTGTTTCATGACCAGAGTCATGGTTATATGGGTGGTACCACCATAAGGGGCGGGGCCCCATACAGGTGGGGTGCATGTGTTTTTTGTTCGTGGGAGATACATTAGGTATCACAGGAGATGGAAGTATCTCGTAAGGCTCAGAGCGGGACGCTTAGCCTATACTAATATAACTAGGTTATCTACATAACCTATCGTTATCCTACTAGCATTAACTGAACTAAATTAGTATTTACTATTTGGTAAATGGAGCATTTATATAGCACTTTTATCCGAAGCGCTTTACAATATTTTTTACTCACATTTACCCATTCACTCACACATTGATGGCAGAGGCAACCATGCAACGTGCCAGCCTGCAGATCGGGAGCAATTGGGGTTTAAACAGTGATTTTACCAGCAGGATCCGTTACAATCGATATGCAGTATAATGGCACCCCCTCTCGTGTGATATTGCTTGGTTAATTAAAATGGCCTACTTGGAGGTAGGGATGGGATCGAAAATTCGAATGGTCGTTTCTGTTATTAAGATCGATTTAATTTTTTTACAATCGAATATTCGTTTTGTAAAAAATTATAATAATCAATTATAATTTCTTCTTTTTTTATTATAAAATGCTTTTTTTTTTTTTTTAAGCAAACATTCTTATTTAATTCCTTTTTATATTTAGAGGCAGCCTAATTTTCATAGCCTAATTGATCAAAAAGATGCACATGCTACTGTTTCTGTTTGTTTATTAAAGCCGGTTGATAGGCCAATGCAATGCTGTTATTATAGGCTACGATGGTGAATTGTGTTTTACAGATGGGTCTTTTTTGTTTTACAGAAATACGCAATTTTAGAGTAATTGGAGACGAATACTGAAGAACTAGATTATAGGTTTTCAAAGTGAGGTCCAGGTCCATGAGAGCGATCTGGGCAGTCCCCATAGAAAATTCAAAGTTAACAGGACCAAATCATCAGTTTCTTATTTATTTATTTAACCTTTATATAGCCAGATAAAACATTGATCTGGTCCAAGAGGCCCCAACAGGAGTACACATATACATATATACATACATACATATATACATATATATTAGGGGTGTAACGGTACACAAAAACCACGGTATGGTACGTACCTCGGTTTTGAAGTAGAGTTTCGGTACGGTTTTCGGTACAGTGGGGGAAAGTTTGGCTTTCCATGTTCCACTCAGGGGTGATGTAGTGTGCAGTAACTAATTGTACTTGTAGGGCTGTCAACGAATATTCTATATTGAAATTAATAATCAACTTGTTAAAAAATAAATAATGATTATATTAGATTGTGAAAAAAACAGCCCCCGGTGGGCGGTCGTTAGTGGTTATATACCGTTGTATTCGTTCGGTACACTACACAGCCGTTCGGTACGGTACAGTACATTGTAAGAAAAAAAGCTGCAAGAAAACGGTAAATGTCTGGCATCAATGGTTGCCAAATACTTACTGTCAAATGACAGTAAAATCAAATACATTTACAGATTACAACCTTTATTGAATGGTTAAAATATTTTGATAAAAGGTAATTTACTGTATTTTTATGGCATTTACACTTAAAGTAGAAAAACAAAAGTATAATCTGTAAAATAATACAGTAAATGTCCCATGAAAAAACATTCATTTTTTACAGTGTACACACTGAAACTTGTTCGGTATACGGTCCGGATACGTGTACCTTTACACCCCTAATATATATATATAATACCGGTATACATATACATACATACACACATATACACCAATAACTAAATAAAAACACAGTTAAGAATCATACACATAAGCAAATAAACAAACAAACAAACATATGCACAGCCTATGTACAAAAGAAATAAACAGTTAATCTCTAGTCTTTACAGTTTTCTTCGATTGCATAAACACTCAAATCAAAAGTATTACACAATTATCAAAACCTTACACTCAAGGAGCAAAACATAGGCCCAGATTTGCACCCCTATAAGCACAATGTCAGCCTCACACTTTTTGCAAAACAATACACACAGTGATTTGCAAAACACTAAACACACTTGCATTACATTAGACACAGAATGTCAAATTACCACACATATAAGCCAATTGGTTAAACACAGCCATCAGATGCACAAACACACCATTGCTTAATTGTAGATACACCAATGAGGTTTAAGCACTATAAAAATGCAGTAGGTGAGTTCACCTGTCTTCACCCAAAATGGAAGGAGAGTGAAGGACTGTACACACAGAACGTGAAAATATACAATACATTCACCAAACACTACACAAGACAACCAATGATGCAGACTGATGAAAATATACATGTTCTCTCCATATACCCAAATCAGTCAACATGGAGAATCACAACAAAAAATTATCTTGCCAGATCCAGCTAGGCAAAGAGATAATGTCTAGTATTTTCTGTACTCTATTTAAATTGTTTCTATTTTTGTTTTTGTTTTACTGTCATTTTAACCTGTACTGGATACAGTATTTTATGTTTGTCTGATATTTGCTGAGTTTACAGTGTTATGCACACTGTAGTAGCATGAAAACTGGGACATGATTTGTTGTGATTCTCCATGTTGAAATGTTGACTGATTTGGTTATATGGAGAGAAGATTTATATTTTCATCAGTCTGCATCATTGATTTGGGTATATGGAGATAAATTAATTATATTTTCATCAGTCTACTCTACAGCATTGGTCTTGTGTAGTGTTTGGTGAATTTATTGTATATTTGCACATTCTCTGTGTACTTCACTTACAGTACTCTAATCACTGAGAAGTAGAATAGCTAAATGTGTTTTAGGTTAAGCACAGCAGTGTGTAACTGGTTCAAACAGAATTAAGTCATATGAAACGTGTGTCTCATATGGTAACAAAATGTAGTTTTTATAAATTAGTGTATAGTTTTGACAAGAGTGTTTAATTTAGCAACGGATCTGAGGTGTTCTGATAATTGTGTGTGTGGTTGTGCTAATTGTGTGTAGTGTTTTGAAACACCGGCCCTGTTTTCAAAATCGTGCTCAAGCAATCGGGGAAAAAAACTGTATTGTGTGTTTCATTATATACATATGTCTCAGTCTTCTCATAAAAAAAATTAGATTGTTGGGTCTTTTCCTGCCTTTGGTCCGCTTTGCATTCACATCTCAAATGAACCACAGCAGGGTTCACTTGCAAGAGTGAATGAGCTTTCACACCACCCCAAACCAACCGGACTATCAGAGGAAATTAACCAGGGTTCGATTAAAGCTTATTATAGTTTATCACAGTATCATGAGCATGTCTTTGTCAGTGGACACTGGACATGGGTATGGATGTCTCCAGGTGCTGCTGCGTTAAAGTGCATATCTTCAATACCTATCTGTACTATTTAAAAGCACAGTGCAGGACACACTCAAAGGTTATCGCACCTCAGAGATGGCAGTGGACATGTATGACAGGACAAAGGCCATATGTAATGGCCTTGGGATTGAGGAACATACTACCAGCCAAAGGAGGAAGCAGAAAAGGATGGACGAGTATGTAGTTGAGTCATCTTGTGGCACAAGCTCAGACCTCAGCTCAGGAGATCAGCAGAGACAGAGACTGTTCTATCCAGTCCTCGGCAGAATGCTGCAAGAGCTTGAGAGCAGGTTCTCATGAGTTGGAGAACAACTTATGAGAGGCATACAGGCATGTTATCCAGCCTCAGACCAGTTTCTCTCAGTGGAATTGCTGCAACCCCTCGCCACACATTACAATATCCAACTACTGCCAGAGGAGATCACAGTTGCAAAGTGTTTCCTGGCCAGGACAGGAGATGCAGTCCCTACTATCCAAAGTGTCTTTTCCCTCCTGGATGATAATAATAATAATAATGCATTTTATTTATAAGGCGCTTTTCAGGACACTAAAAAAAAGTCTACAAATCGGTGAATGAAAGAATTATAGGATCAAATAAAAACTACTACTTACTAAAAATGGATGTTTAAAAGTACTAAAAACCAACAAAAAATACCAAACGTTAACAAACATTCAGCACAGGCAATGGGGATGCTGCCATCTTAAAAAATATATATAAAAAGAATTAAAAAAAAATGTAAACAATTATTATTATTATTATATATTTTTTTAAGCTCTGGGGCTAGGAGAAAAACATCCGGGGCCAAAGCCCCGGAAGCCCAGGGCTAACAACGCCACTGGTGAATATAGAGTGAGGGTGTGAATATATAGTGAGGGTGAATATATAGTGAGGGTGAGTAAAGGGCTACAAGCTAATGTAACATGTTAATATGTCCCTCTTGTGAATTTCGCCAAAACACCCTTTTTTCATTGTTTTGTTTATTATTATTATCAAAAGTCTTTTGTTTTGAAACATCGTCACTTCCTGCCGAAGTGACGTATTTCCCCTCACGTCTCTCATTTCTGAGCGTGCGTCCCTCTCGCGCCAGTTTCTCTCTGGTTGTTAAGAGGTAAGGACTGCTCTGTGGTTCTAGACATATCTTTGGGTTAAAAGAGCATTATTGTGGTGTAAATGTATGGATAAGTTGCTGGGCAATGAACCAGATTATATACATTAACTACCTATGGTGAAGAGTAACTTTTGTGCACTTTCTGTCGAGTTATTTAGAAGTGACGATCTTTTCTGTGTAACACATTGAGTAGGCTTCAACCCTGACCTGTTTGTTGCATGTCTTCCCATTAGAATCTAAGAACCAAGGCGCCATCTTGTGGCCAAAAAGGATAAGACAAGACATTAATTCCTGTGTTATTTGGGTTTTCACAGGTAAAGATTGAATCTTATCAGTGGTTTTGTTTATTATTTTAATGTATCTGGTTAACAGGTAATGGGTCCATCTTACTAATGGTTTTGTTTATTATTTTAATGTATTTGTTTAATAGGTAATGAGTCAATCTTATTATTGGCATATTGTATTATTTTGTATCTGTTTTAACAGATGGATGAGTGACCCATATTGTATTATTTTGTATCTGTTTTAACAGATGGATGAGTGACCCATATTGTATTATTTTGTATCTGTTTTAACAGATGGATGAGTGACCCATGTTGTATTATTCACTCAATGTGCTATTTCAATGTGAATTAAAATGGAAGTTTCTCTCTGGTTGTTAAGAGAATCTAAGAACCAAGGCGCCATCTTGTGGCCAAAAAGGATAAGACAAGACATTAATTCCTGTGTTATTTGGGTTAACAGGGTGAATAAACAACCTGAGATCCAGTCCTGCTTGATTATTGACAGTACACCAGAACACAACGCAAGCTAAACCATCGGTTACATTGGTGCCGTCGACCTTCGGATTCATCTGCCAATCGATGTCGTCTCGATCGCCGAGGGAAGCTGAAGATCGCCTTCGTTTCAAGTTGGTCACTCTTGGCCGTGTGGGGCATTTTGAATAAGGTTTAAAAAAAAAAAAAAAAAAAGGAGAAAAGGCATGGAACCAGCAGCTAACTCAGAAGGGGCTGGGGTCTCTGAAGGAGAGAGTTTATCTGGGGTGGGCTTTGGGAGAGGTTGGTTTTTGGGTGATGAAGGCCAAACGCCTAGGGTGGGTGGGTTGCAAACCCCACGGTTTTGTTCCACTGGTGACCAGGTCCCCCGGTATGAATTGTCAAGCCCACAAACAGCTTCTCATGTAGATGAAGGCCAAACGCCTAGGGCGGGTGGGTTGCAAACCCCACGGTTTTGTTCCACTGGTGGCCAGGTCCCCCGGTATGAATTACCAAGCCCACAAACAGCTTCTCACGTAGAGTTGAGTGCTCTCATCTCAGAGTTGGCCAGTCAGATTGGTCAGTCGATTGCGACCCAGTTACAGGGTGACAGGGGTGTTAATAGGTCCATGTCAGCAGAGAGCCCTAAATCGGAGCAGAGAGCCCCTGAGTTGAATTTGTCAGGTGTAAAGCTCGTCATGCAGTCCGATGTTAAGGAGCCACCAATTTTCAGGGGCGATGGCAGTGATAAATACTCCGTTCGTGAGTGGGTGGAAGTAATGGGGGTATATCTTATAAAGAAAAACACACCGAAACACCAACAGTCACAAGAGATACTGTCTAAGCTAATGGGGGGGGTGAAAGATGTAGTGAGAATTACGCTACGACACAACCCCACACTCGACCCCATTAAGACTCCCGACCTGATCTTTGACATTCTGAAGCAGCACTTCGGTGAGCTATCCTACTCATCCATGCCCATGGCTGACTTTTATAATATCAAGCCACTGCAGCGGGAGGGAGTGATGGAGTACTGGGTGAGACTGAACAATGCCATTGATATTGCAGACGAGTGTCTAAAGAGGCAGGGGCGTAGTGTGGAGGATCCAGGACGTGAAGTGTCGATGATGTTCATCAAGTACTGTCCAGACCCGGTCCTTTTTAACAGGCTCAGCATCAGAGCGGCTGAAGAATGGTCGACCAGCGAGGTTCAGGAGCGCATCGACAGCCACCAGCGTGAGCTCAGGTCATCGCAAGGCCGTTCTCAAGCCCCGCAGATACATGTACTGAGCCACACCCAGACGGCCATACCACAGCACATGGAGAGACCACCGCCAGTGCATGTCAGCACAGCTTCACATCTCTCAGCTGTCTCAACTGCGGCAGCATACGATGTGGCATCGGTCTCAGCACTAACCCCACAGCTTTCGCCCACAGCAGCCCAGTTCATTCCGGCTCCAACAGCCGCTCTCACTCCACAACTTCCCCAGGTGCTAATCGCCCCTCACCCGGTACCAGTGGCCACTGCTCAACCTGGTTTTGAGCCAGGTCATCGCCAGCCAGCTCCGGGCCTCACTGCAGAGGCCGACGTAGATGGCATGCGTGCTCTATTCAGCCTCTTGGGTCGCATGATAACACAGCAGAATGTGCAGGTGGCAGCCCATGCACCGGCACCGGCCCCGCCAAGAGAGTTTGCTCCGGGTCCTTTTCAGACGAGGAACTGCCGGGTCTGCGGTGATACCGGCCACTCCACGCTCATGCACTGCAGGAGAGAGAATCTGTGCCTCTCATGCTTCACTCCAGGTCATTGGAAGAGAGACTGCAACAGGCGTGGACAGAGGCAGTCAGGTCAGGGCGACCCCAGTCGGGATCAGCCTTCGGGAAACTAGAACACCCACACTCAGAGAGGGGCAGTGTGGGGGGTGGACAGCAGACCCTCAGTGAAGATGAGTCAAGTCTCGAGCTTCTCTATGTTAACACCTGTTCAGCCATGCCAGAATGCGAAGTCGTGGTTCAAAGATCAGCAGAGGTGCCAGCTTTCAGTGAATTGTTCTACACTCAGGTCACAGTGAATGACAGAGTTGGACTGAAGGGCATGATTGATTCAGGATCCATGGCTTGCACCCTGAAAGAGGAGGCAGAATGTAAGCTCAGAGAAGCTGGGGCCCTAGTGGGAGAACCTCAGTCAGCAGGAAGGATTATGCTGGTTGGCTGTGGAGGAAAACAGACCCACCCCAAATACATATATGACTTAACACTGACCATCTACGGAGTGAAATGCTTCGTCCCTGTTCTAGTGGTCCCAGGTCAGAGCGATGACCTCATCATCGGATCAAACGTTCTCAAGCACCTAATGAGTGTCATGAAAGGTAGTGACACCTACTGGAAACTCATATCTGCGGCAGGCAAGCATTCGCCGCCTGATCATGAGCAGTTCTTGGATATGATGTCATGTACCACCAGATGGAGGGGAGACGAGGCCCCCGACATGATCGGCACTGTGAAGTTACCCCATGCCATCACGCTGCTCCCTCAACGCGAATACCTGGTGTGGGGCAGGCTGCCCAGCAATGTGCCAGTGTCTCCAGGAAGCACGGTCATCGTGGAGCCTTGCACCTCTAAGGCCAGACCGAGAGACGTGCTTGTTGGGCGGGTTATCACGCCAATGTGGGGAGATCGGTGGGTGCCTGTGAGGATGACCAACCTCTCACCCAGACCAATCACCCTGAAACGCAACTCCAAGGTCGCAGATGTCTCACCTTGCCTTGCGGTGGAAGACCTAGACATCCAGCAGGGCTCCTGCACGATGGAGGCAGGAAGGCCAGGACAGGGTATCAGGCCGGCTGCCACAGATACCGACCTCAGGGACAGGCTCTCCACCCTCGGATTGAGTGCCCTCGACATCGACTCGTGCCACGCCAGCTTCCATTCTAAGAAGGAGCTTGTTGAGCTTGTCGAAGAGTACCAGGATATATTCTCCAGGCACTCACTTGACTGCGGCAAAGCAGAGGGGTTTGTGCATCGCATCCGCCTGACAGATGACCGGCCGTTCCGCATGCCATACAGGAGAGTGCCCCCTGCCCACTATGAACATCTCCGGCAGGTGCTCACAGGGATGGAGGAGATGGACATCATCCGCAAATCCATCAGCGAATATGCATCTCCCCTCGTCATGGTCTGGAAGAAGGATGGTGGGCTGAGGATTTGTACAGATTTCAGATGGCTGAATGCTCGGACTCTGAAGGATGCCCATCCGCTTCCTCACCAAGCCGACTGTCTGGCAGCTCTCGGAGGCAATGCCTTCTTCAGCACAATGGACCTAACCTCCGGGTTTTACAACGTCCCCATGTGCGAGGAAGACAAAAAGTACACTGCCTTCACGACACCGATTGGCCTGTACGAATACAACAGAATGCCACAGGGACTCTGCAACAGTCCAGCTTCCTTTATGCGGATGATGTTGGATATCTTTGGCAGTCTCAACTTCACCAGTTTGCTCTGCTACCTGGATGACCTCCTTGTATTTGGTCCCACCGAAGAGGAAGCCCTTAGCAGGCTGCGAGTGGTCTTCCAGAAGCTGAGGGGCAGTAATCTCAAGCTGAGTCCGAAGAAATGTCATCTTCTGCGGGAGTCAGTCAAGTTCCTTGGTCACGTAATCGACCGGAGTGGTGTTGCTGTGGACCCAACAAAGGTGGATGTGATTTCTAACATGCCAAGGGAGGCCGTAATGGAGGAGGATGGCTGCACTCCCTCCGTGAAGAGGCTTAGGTCCTTCTTGGGCATGGTATTTTTCTACCAGAGCTTCATCCCTGGATGCTCCGCCATCGCCAAGCCTCTGTTTGCCCTGACAGGGGGCCAGAAGAGGAAGGGCCGTGGTGGAAGGAGTGCCGGCATGTTCAGGAAGTTGACCGCAGCAGACTGGAGTCCTGCATGTGAGGAAGCCTTTCATAGGCTCAAGAGGGAGCTCCTCAGCTGTGCTGTGCTGGCTCATCCAGACTTTTCGAGGCCCTTCATCTTGTCTGTCGATGCATCTCTGGACGGACTAGGGGCAGTCTTGTCACAGCTACCCGCTGGAGAGGATAAGGCACGCCCCATCGCCTTTGCCAGCAAAAGCCTCAGCAAGTCGCAGCAGAGATATCCCGCCTATCGTCTTGAATTCTTGGCTTTGAAGTGGAGCGTTACGGAGAAGTTCAGTCACTGGCTGAAAGGGCACGGCTTCACGGTGTGGACTGACAACAACCCACTCACCCACATACTGACGAAGCCCAAGCTTGACGCCTATGAACAGCGATGGGTGGACAAGTTGTCGGCCTACAACTTCGACTTGAAATACATCCCAGGTCCAAAGAATGTTGTTGCAGACGCACTCAGCCGTGACCCCTTCACTTCTCCCATCAGCAGGCGTCTCATTCAGGAACCCTACAGTAGCTTGGTGCATGAAGCAGAGGGTGAAGAAGCTGGCAGAGTGCAGGATGCTTTCAGGCTTAGCATCCAGCATGTTCAGGTGGTCCAGGGATCTGAGTCCGCACCGGACATGGCTGGTTCCTGCGGCTCCTCTGAAGTAAGGGCTGCCCTGCTGCATCACAGTGACTGGACGGCTACTGCAGAGAACAGGGCTACTTGCCTCGTTCACCAGGTACAGCAGCTGCAACCTGCTGGTCAAGACACCTTGCCTTCATTCACCTTACGTGAGCTGGAGGATCACCAGCTTCAAGATTCTGCCATCGCCGGTGTGCTGCCATTCGTTGTCCGCAAGCGACGTCCTTCCAGGCGGGAGAGAAGTGGTATAGATGCAAGGTCACTGGCTGTGCTGAAACATTGGGAGAAGCTCAAGGTCCGAGACAGTGTCTTGTACAGGGAGACAAGAGACCCAGTAAGCAAGATAAAAAGACTTCAGTTGGTGCTGCCGGCAAGTCTGATGGACAAGGCGTTGGAGGGAGTGCATGATTTGGCAGGACACCAAGGTCGGGCCAGAACCCTCCATCTGGCAAGGCAACGTTTCTTCTGGCCTAACATGGAGAGGGATGTGAAGGAGTATGTTCGGTGCTGTGAGAGGTGTGTGCTTGCTAAGACTCCAGAACCTGCAGCACGAGCCCCGTTGGAGAGCATAAAGACCTCAGCTCCCATGGAACTCGTCTGCATCGACTTCTGGTCAGCGGAAGACAAGAACAAGAACTCTGTTGACGTGCTTGTGATAACTGATCACTTCACGAAAATGGCACATGCCTTCCCATGCAGAAACCAGATGGCCAAACAGATTGCCAGGAAGCTGTGGGACGGTGTTTTCTGTACCTACGGGTTCCCTGAGCGCATTCACTCAGACCAGGGTGCCAACTTTGAGAGTGAACTGGTGTCCGAGCTGCTGCAGTTGTCTGGTGTGGCCAAGTCTCATACCACCGCCTATCACCCCATGGGCAACGGGGGCACAGAGCGGTTCAATCGCACCCTGGGAAATATGTTGCGAGCACTCCCTCTCAGAGCCAAGCAAGAATGGCCTCAACAGATCCAGACGCTGACCTTTGCCTACAACGCGACCGTCCATGAGACCACTGGCTATGCGCCGTTCCACCTGATGTTTGGGCGTGTGCCGAGGCTTCCGGTGGACGTTGTATTCAGGTCTGCCCTGCATGATCCCGTTGTGGTGGATTTTAGCAGCTACTCTAAGACCCTCCAGACTTACCTGTCTGAGGCTGCCAGAATCGCTCAACAGCACACCGCCAAAGAGCAAGCGCACCAGGCTGGTCAGTACAATAAGAAGGTCAAGGGCGTCAGTCTACAAGTTGGGGATCGTGTGCTGCTGGCCAACAAGGGAGAACGGGGCAAGAGGAAGCTAGCTGATAAGTGGGAGCCTGTGGTGTACACTGTTGTCGAGAAAAACCCCAAGCTTCATATCTACAAAATCTGTGATGTCTCGGGCCGGCAGAAGGTCGTCCACAGGAACCTGCTGTTGGATGTCAGTTTCCTCCCTGTTCGGGATCGACTGGAGGATCAGTATTCAGACATCTCATCCGATGCTGGTGATCTCAGTGGCTTGGACGACGAGTCTTCTAGGGAGCGGACATCATCGTGGGTCCTGTCTGACTCAGACCGAAATGAGGATGGAAGCACAGTGGCAGATGTCGTTGACTCGCCTCCCTCTGATCACGTGGATGACGCACTGACTGACACAGCCTCCACTCTGGCCAGTTGTCCACTTGACTCTGAAGAGACACAGACTGTTCCTGTTGTCGACTCGGACATGCCACAGACCTCTGAACACAGACGTGACAGCCCTCAGCCCGACCTATCTCAAACCTTTAGCAGCCGACATGACAGACCACTGTCAGGGTTGCCCGAGCATGATTCTGTCCAAGTTCCGATTGCGGGTGGGGTAGTCACAAGGGCGGGGAGGATGGTCAAGCCAGTCAATAGGCTCATAGAGAACATGGTTCAGAAACCTGTTAATTGGGGTCTGTTGCCGCCTCGCAAGGCATGGTGTGGCATAAAGCTTTAGAGTCACTTCATACACATATTTATAAATGGGACCGATAGGACGCTGTCGCATATGAGTGCCTGGGGATCGGGTGTAATGGGGTGTAGACTGCACCTCTATGTTCTTGAAGGGTTGGGGGTTTGGCCAACCTGTAACGCCTTTTAATCTGTTTTACGGATAGTTTTTTTTTCAACTGAACTCAGAGATTAGATCTTTGTGTTGACTGATCCAGAGGGGTAGAATTGAGCGGTGTCTTATGCGCGTCCTTAGTGTTGAAGTGCAGCTTTGGTGCTAGGTGATTTTGGGGAAATTCGGGGGGGGGGGTGAATGTAACAGGTTAATATGTCCCTCTTGTGAATTTCGCCAAAACACCCTTTTTTCATTGTTTTGTTTATTATTATTATTTTATTATCAAAAGTCTTTTGTTTTGAAACATCGTCACTTCCTGCCGAAGTAACGTATTTCCCCTCACGTCTCTCATTTCTGAGCGTGCGTCCCTCTCGCGCCAGTTTCTCTCTGGTTGTTAAGAGGTAAGGACTGCTCTGTGGTTCTAGACATATCTTTGGGTTAAAAGAGCATTATTGTGGTGTAAATGTATGGATAAGTTGCTGGGCAATGAACCAGATTATATACATTAACTACCTATGGTGAAGAGTAACTTTTGTGCACTTTCTGTCGAGTTATTTAGAAGTGACGATCTTTTCTGTGTAACACATTGAGTAGGCTTCAACCCTGACCTGTTTGTTGCATGTCTTCCCATTAGAATCTAAGAACCAAGGCGCCATCTTGTGGCCAAAAAGGATAAGACAAGACATTAATTCCTGTGTTATTTGGGTTTTCACAGGTAAAGATTGAATCTTATCAGTGGTTTTGTTTATTATTTTAATGTATCTGGTTAACAGGTAATGGGTCCATCTTACTAATGGTTTTGTTTATTATTTTAATGTATTTGTTTAATAGGTAATGAGTCAATCTTATTATTGGCATATTGTATTATTTTGTATCTGTTTTAACAGATGGATGAGTGACCCATATTGTATTATTTTGTATCTGTTTTAACAGATGGATGAGTGACCCATATTGTATTATTTTGTATCTGTTTTAACAGATGGATGAGTGACCCATGTTGTATTATTCACTCAATGTGCTATTTCAATGTGAATTAAAATGGAAGTTTCTCTCTGGTTGTTAAGAGAATCTAAGAACCTAGGCGCCATCTTGTGGCCAAAAAGGATAAGACAAGACATTAATTCCTGTGTTATTTGGGTTAACAGGGTGAATAAACAACCTGAGATCCAGTCCTGCTTGATTATTGACAGTACACCAGAACACAACGCAAGCTAAACCATCGGTTACACTAGTAAAGGGCTACGAAGCTAGTAAAGGGCTACATCTGCTTTTCCCTCCCCATCAACCTGGACCCCCTGCAATTTGCATACCGCCCCAACAGGTCCACAGAGGACGCCATAGCCCATGTGCTGCACACAGCAGCATCACACCTGGACAAGAGGCAGGGGAACTATGTGAGAATGCTATTCATCGACTACAGCTCAGCATTCAATACCATAGTCCCCTCCAAACTCATAGCCAAGCTCAGGGACCTGGGCTTGAACTATGACCTCTGCCAGTGGGTCTTAGACTTCCTGACAGGCAGACCCCAGGTGGTGAGAGCAGGCAACTGCACCTCATCATCCATCACCCTCAACATAGGGGCCCCCCAGGGCTTAGTTCTGAGTCCCCTCCTCTACTCCCTGTACACACATGACTGTGTGGCTCAGCAGAACAACAACACAATCATCAAATTTGCTGACGACACAGTAGTGGTGGGCCTGATCTCTGCAAACGACGAGAGGGCCTACCTGGAAGAGGTCAAGGTCCTGGCGGGATGGTGCCAGGAGAACAGCCTCTCACTGAACGTCAGCAAAACAAAGGAGATGATTGTGGACTTTAGGAGGTCGGGGGTCAGGGACTACAGCCCCCTCAGCATCGACGGGGCACCGGTGGAGAGAGTGAACAGTTTTAAGTACCTCAGAGCCCACATATCCGAGGACTTGACATGGACCACACACATTGACAGTGTTGTGAAGACGGCACGACAACGCCTCTACTTCCTCAGGCGCCTAAGGAAGTTCCAAGTCAGTCAGAAGATCCTTAAGAACTTCTACTCATGTACAATAGAGAGCATCCTGACTGGCAATATCACCTCCTGGTTTGGGAATAGCACCGCACAAGACCGAAGCAGACTACAGAGAGTGGCACGTTCAGCCAAACGCACAATTGGAGGGGGGCTTCCCACTCTCCAGAATATTTACAACAAGCGGTGCAGGGGTAAGGCTAAGAGAATTATTAAGGACTCCAGCCACCCAAACAACTGCCTCTTTGAACTGCTGCGGTCAGGCAAGCGATACCGGAGTCTCATGGCAAGCACAGAAAGACTAAGAAGAAGCTTCTATCCCCAGGCCATCAGGTTGCTCAACGAACAATAACACTATGCAACAACCATCAAATGCACTCACAACACACACATCCACACGCACACACTCACTTTAAACAAACAACACACTGCAGCACCCATGCTCTCCACACTTTAGAACACCTAAACACACTTTATATTAATTGGTAAAGGACTTGCACTACAACCCATACCTCAGTACACCTTACTGTAAATTGTACCTAAATTGTACCTCATCCCATTTCTGCTTTGCACTATATAGTATTGTATATTAGTATATTGCATAGTATTGTATATTATATGGTAACTCAGTTACTCTATTCTGCATCGAACATTGTACATATGTATATACTGAACACTGTGCCTACGTACGTGACTTCTATTTTTACTTCTATTTTTACATTATAGAAAACAATACAGTGAGTGGATTACTAATAAATGACATCAGCGACCATTTACCAGTTTTTACAGTTTATGACAACAACTACACAGAAAACAAGCAGGACAACAAACTACAATTTAAACGAGTAAGGACTGAAGAATCAATGAACGCTTTCAAAAATGATTTGCTACTACAAAATTGGGAGATAGTATATAAAGAGGATGACACTGATAAAGCATATGAAACATTCTTATCTATATTTAACTTACTATATCACAAACATTGTCCAATAAAAGAATATAGCAGTAAACATAAACACTCAGACAGCCCATGGATCACAAGGGGATTACAGAATGCATGTAAAAAGAAAAATACACTATATAGAGAATTTATAAAACATAGAACTAAAGAGGCAGAAAATAAATATAAGAAATATAAAAATAAGTTGACTAATATTATGAGAAGATGTAAGAAGGATCATTATAGTAGAATATTAGATAACAACAAATATAATACTAAAGGTGTTTGGAAGATATTAAATGGTATTATCAGGAATGGATCAAGACAAATAAACTATCCTCAGTATTTTATGGAAAAGGATCAAACTATTAGCAATATGGATGATGTGGTTAACAACTTTAATACATTTTTTGTAAATATTGGACCAGAATTAGCAGGAAAAATCCCAGATCCAGTGACTCCTGAAGACATAAAAGACAATTACATTGAAAGAAATCCTAGTTCAATGTTTCTGGAAGCGGTAGATGAAAATGAAATTATAGAAACTACTAATAAATGTAAAAACAAGACATTTTTTTTTTTATTTTTTTTTTATTTTTTTTTTAGCAAAAGTCATACCTCTGTTCAAGACTGGAGATAAACACCACTTCACAAATTATAGGCCTGTTTCTCTACTTCCTCAGTTTTCAAAAATATTAGAAAAACTCTTCAACAACAGATTAGATAAATTCATTGATAAACATAATTTACTCACCGATAGCCAGTATGGATTCAGAACACACCGGTCAACATCACAAGCGTTAATAGAACTCATTGAAAAAAATCACAAATTCCATAGATCAAAAAAAAACATGTAGCTGGAGTATTCATTGACCCAAAAAAAGCATTTGATACTATTAATCATGATATATTAATCAGGAAATTGGAGAGATATGGGATCAGGGGGGTAGTATTGGACTGGGTGAGAAGCTATCTAAATAAAAGACAACAATTTGTGACAATGAGAGATTATAAATCTGAATGTTTGGACATTGCTTGTGGTGTCCCCCAGTGGTCAGTGTTGGGTCCAAAACTGTTCATCTTGTACATTAACGAGATATGTAAAGTATCCAATATATTTAAATGTATTTTATTTGCGGATGACACTAATCTTTTTTTTTCTGGTGAGAATGTCCAGCAGCTTTTAGAGGTCATCACATCTGAAATGAAGAAATTGAAGGAATGGTTTGATAGAAACAAATTATCATTGAACTTGAGCAAAACTAAAATTATGTTGTTTGGAAACTGTAGATTGGATACTCAGGTACAAGTTAAAATAAATTATGTGATTATTGAAAGAGTTTATGAAAATAAATTCCTAGGTGTAATAATAGACCATAAAATCTGTTGGAAACCTCACATAAAACATGTCCAATCTAAACTCTCACGAAGCATTTCAGTCATGAGTAAAGTAAAGCACATTCTGGATAGAAAATCACTCTACATTCTTTACTGTTCACTAGTTTTACCATATTTAAATTACTGTGCTGAAGTCTGGGGAAACAATTATAAGTCTACACTACAAACACTTTTTATACTCCAAAAAAGGGCCATAAGGATAGTTCACATTGCAGGTTATCGTGATCACACTAACATATTGTTTTTGGAGTCAAAGACATTGAAGTTAAATGATCTTGTGGAATTTAAAACGGCACAATTAATGTATAAAGCAAAAAGTCATGCACTTCCAAGAAACATTCAAGAATTGTTCTTTGATAGGGAGGGGGGTTATAATCTGAGGGGAGAACACAATTTAAAGGTGCTAAACATACGCACTACCATGAGAAAACACTGCATCTCGATATGTGGAGTGAAACTGTGGAACAGTCTAAATGTGGTGCTAAAGCAATGTCCAAACATGAGACAATTCAAACTGATGTATAAGGAAATTATGTTCACAAGGTACAGGGATGAGGAAGGGACTTGATATTCACGGGTGTTTACATTTTTATTTTGTTTTCTATTTTATTTTATTTTATACATATATAGTTTTTGTTTTTTGTTTTGCATATATATATATTATTTTTTTCGTTTCTTTTTTATGTTTAAAATAGTACACTCATTTGAGTAGTGGAAAAGGGGTAGGATTAAAATAAGTGTATACTTCTTCCTACTCCTTTTCGAACATGCAGATTGAGTTGTTTTGTTTTTTGTTATTGTTTGTTGTATTCATTGCATGTTCGAAATAAAGACTTCAAATCAAATAAAAAAAACATGCTATACTATTTTATTTTATTTCAAACGTATCTTTTGTCTAGCACAGTCTCTGAAGAGTAACAGAAAGAAGCATTTTGTATAAAAGTATTCTGTACTTCTGTATGACAACTATTAAAGAAACTATATAGTGAGGGTGAATATATAGTGTGAATATATAGTGAAGGTGAATATATAGTGAGGGTGAATATATAGTGAGGGTGAATATATAGTGAGGGTGAATATATAGTGTGAATATATAGTGAGGGTGAATATATAGTGAGGGTGAATATATAGTGAGGGTGAATATATAGTGAGGGTGAATATATAGTGAAGGTGAATATATAGTGAGGGTGAATATATAGTGAGGGTGAATATATAGTGAGGGTGAATATATAGTGAAGGTGAATATATAGTGAGGGTGAATATATAGTGAGGGTGAAAAAATAGGGAGGGTGAATATAGTGAAGGTGAATATATAGTGAGGGTGAATATATAGTGAAGGTGAATATATAGTGAGGGTGAATATAGTGAAGGTGAATATATAGTGAGGGTGAATATATAGTGAGGGTGATTATATAGTGAGGGTGAATATATAGTGAAGGTGAATATATAGTGAGGGTGAATATATAGTGAGGGTGAATATATAGTGAGGGTGAATATATAGTGATGGTGAATATATAATGAGGGTGATTATATAGTGAGGGTGAATATATAGTGAGGGTGAATATATAGTGAGGGTGAATATATAGTGAAGGTGAATATATAGTGAAGGTGAATATATAATGAGGGTGATTATATAGTGAGGGTGAATATATAGTGAGGGTGAATATATAGTGAAGGTGAATATATAATGAGGGTGATTATATAGTGAGGGTGAATATATAGTGAGGGTGAATATATAGTGAGGTTGTTACCTGCTTCTCTGGCTAACGCCCTGTTCTCCATCAGACCAGAGCACTAACTGTGTGAACCCAGGACAGCCAACACATTAGACGCACATGATGTCATGATGTGTGCAGGGACGTGCACAGGACTTTAGAGGGGCAGGTGCTCAAAGGCTGGAAAAAGGGCACTGGGCCTGTGCTATTTTTGGGCAGGGAGGGGCCTTTTTATGCTTTTGGGGGGGTTTTGGTGATCAAATATTGAATATTGAACTATAATAATCAGTGCAGGAGCTCACTTATCCTTGAAAGACACTTTTATCACTGACTTAAAAGGCCCATACATCTCCATAAATGTTCAGAGCGGAGGGAATAAGTGCTTACCCTACAGACCCTAAGTCTGTTAGGACAGCAGACTCGATTGGCACTGCTCAAAACTTACCTTTTTAAAATAGCTTTTAAATTAATTATTATCTTTATTTCATTGTCTTATTTTTCTTTATTTCTATACATTTTACTTAAATATTTTATTATAATTTGTATCATTGTTTTATGTCGTTTTTTTTATCATTTTATTTGTTCTTTTTTAATGTCAACATATTATTTAAATTATTCAAATTGAACTCAAACATGTTCCGTTGTGATGTCACCAGTGTTGGGCAAGTTACTTTAAAAAAGTAACTAGTTACAGTTACTAGTTACTTCTTCCAAAAAGTTACTAAATTACTTACTCAGTTACAAATTATAAAAGTAACTAGTTACTTCAGACAGTAACTATTGCGTTACTTTCAAGTAAATTTGTTACATAAACAACATACACAAATCTAAACTATTTTAATGTTGCTGTGGGACAAAGTGAGACTAGCCTCCAATCAAATGCCATGTATGTAGATATTATAATTACTATGTTTATATAGTGGATAATACAAATACAAACACAATAGATGTTTTGGAACTTTTGATACGTATTGCCCCTCAACAGGCCACAACTGGGCAACATTAAATTATGCGTGTTAAGCACTATACCAAAAATAAATAACAAATATATACTGATTGATTGAACATTTTAATTAACAGATTGCAGAATGGGTACAGTACAGTACAGCTCAATACACACAATTGTTAAGGGGATGCAGACCAGAGAGACTTTCGTCTTGTTTACATCAGGGTCCCCCATTTTCAATTCATGACATGATTTATGACATACACAACATACAGATATAAGAATCTAATAAACTAATATAATCATGACATTTAAGACATGCATGACATACAGATATATATATATGTAGCAGGGTGGATTATCCCTGCTTTATGGGAGTGGATGTACACTGCCACCTGGTAGTGGGAACGCAGCAGAGCTGGGTCCGGCTGAGTCCCAGACTGTAGGCCAGGAGTATTGGAGTGGAGATTTAGCAGAGGGAGTGGATGGGGCCTAGGATTCACTAACCTAGGGGTGGTGCGCTGGTCCTTCTTGCCCTCCAGGGTGATTAGCAGTAGCTCCCCACACACCCACACTTCCCCCAATACTTCCTGTGCCCTCCTACGCCCGATGGCAGTAATGATGGATGATATACTTTCTCCCCAAAGCAGTACCCTTCCTGATTGGCGAGTAGAGACCTGTCCCAATGAGGCATAGGCAGGGGGTGGGGAAAGGGTTAAACAATAATGAGCATTACCCGGAAAGGAAAGGGTTAGACAGAATGCACATTAACAGACACGTACACAGTGTTCCCATTTAGCTCTCTTTTACTGAAAGTCTTATTCTTTTGACATGTATTTACACAATAATCAAAGCTCTTTCCACACTGGGCACCTAGTGCTCTCGCTCTACGGTAATGACTAAAGTTATTCCCACACTGGGAAAGACACAGTAATAAAACCCATCCCTTTAAGGCAGTGCTTCTCAAACTTTTTCTGTCAGGCCCCCCTTTGGCGGACCAAAATATTTTGGGCCCCCCCCCCCCCCCCCCCTCGCCCCAACAAAATAGTCATGAAATGGGCCATGTTTAAATTTATTGAAATAACACCAATATCGTGACCTTTCAAATTGGCCCTATATTTTGTTTTCAGAGCTGTCATGGATGAAAAGCCAGCTTCACACAGATACTGTATGTGGTGCTGAATGGTATCAACACCTTAACTGCTGCATCATGAGATACTTGGTGGGCCATGAGATGAGATACTTGGTACTCAGCACCACACTCTGAAACTAGCTCTCTAGGTCTAGGTGGTATCAGATGAGATTTCAAAGAGTTCTTCCAAGAGTTTGGATGGAGATGTGTCAGGAAGCTTTGTCTCAATGTTGTCTGTAAAGGTTTTTTTTATCCAGAGTAACTTGGTGATCCTTTTCTGTGTTTTATTAAATAATGATTTTCAGATTTTGAGAAATGGTATTTTCATGGAGAACAGTCCAGCTGCAACAGATAGCACTTTAGTGATCATTTTCTGTAATCCAATTTTTTTTTTTTTGTTTTTTTATAAATCTCAAGGCCCCCCCTGTCATGCCTCTGCGCCCCCCCAGGGGGGCGCGCCCCCCACTTTGAGAAACACTGCTTTAAGGGTTTAGATACTTGTTCGTTTCCCCGTAGGTGGGGAGAGAGGGGAGGAAGAGGGAGAGGGATACAGGAGCTATTAAATGGGAATTTTATAAAAGAACACACATTATCACACCACATTCAACCAAAAGACAGTGGGTCCACGTTGAAAACAAAAGTCCTATCCATACCCGGCTTCCCCAAAATAATAAATGTCGGGGCGCCCCTAAACACTGTTACCAGTGTCAGTTCAAAGTACTGCTTCTCTTCACCCTTAAAGGGCCTGCAAAGAGAATGTCTACCGATAAAGTTCCAGCACTCGGAGCACTCACTGTAACTGGCTTGAGTGTACTTAACCAAGGGCGGGCCTGCTCCCACCACCGAACGTCCGTGTGGTGAGATGGCCGTCGAGAGGTCCCGTGATAGCAGGCGGCGGGGCTGGGTAGACGTTAGGCAGGTGACTGCTGGGGTAACGGCTCGGAGGGGCTGGAGGTGCGTGCAGTGCTGTGACGTCCGCTGCTGGGCTGAAGGGGTGGGGCGACATGTGGGCTAAACTGTGGTGCTAGCCTAACTGAAGCTAAGCTGTGGGTCGGGACAACCCCCTGTCATGACGCCTATACTTTAGCTAAAACGCAACGTGTGCAATATCTACCACAGTCTTCGGCAGTAGCTTGTCTGCTTCTTCGTTCACAATGTCTCTTTAGCATTAATTAAAAACTAAGCTATCGCATATTCCATTACTAACCCGCCTCGTAACTGGGTTTATATCTCGCATGCTTGATGTCCGGAGCTCCAGCTCCAAGCGACCTCTTCCTTCTCTGGAAAACGATGAAGAGGAAGTTCCGCCGCCGGGGGCCGCGCCCTGAGCCCATCCTTCTTCACCTGTGTCCCCCTGCCCAACGTAGGCCACCAGCTCCCCCTGGCGGTACCTGTATCATGTCCCACTATTAAGTGTCAATGTTAAGATAGGGAGGATCAAGAGAGGTCAGCAAGTTACACAACGTCATCGCGAACACAGAGAATGCAAGGAATTAACGTTAGACACATTGAATTATTGTTAGAAATATTCAGGTGTCTACATATATATATATATATATATATATATATATATATATATATATATATATATATATATCTGAGCACCTGAAGACTGTGCTATTAAACCAGGAAGTGCAGCACTGTTGATAAGGCTGTAGCCTCCACTACTGTAGTGCCCTGCGCTGCAACACAACTAACACAAGAGTGAACAAAAAACGTTCATGGACCCGCGGTCTGTCGTTGACTGCTCGCTTGTGTTGTTCGTTGGATTAGTTTTGGATTATTTGGGCTCGCCAAACAAACGATCAAAACGTACACGGAACCGCGGTCTGTCGTTGACTGAGTCGCTTGTGTTGTCGCTGTGTGTCAGACACTGGATTCTTTCGAACACCCACCCACCTCTACCTCTGATTGGCTTACCATGACATTTTACTCAACCTCAGCCAATCGCGCACTGCCCACTAACCAAGGAAAAAAAGTATTGCTTCCCGGCGCAGAGTTCTGTCTGATGAAAAAAACAGCTTCAATCATAGTAACGTGCCGCATTTTTTGGCAGTTTGGCAGTAACGGTAACAGCGTTATTAAGATCCGTTAGATTACTGAAAAAACTAACGCTGTTAGTAACACCGTTATTTATAACACCGTTATTCCCATCACTGGATGTCACAGTATGATGTCATAATCAAACAATCTAGAACATTTGTGAAGTCACAGTATGATGTCATAATAGAACATTCTAGAACATTTGTGATGTCACAGTATGATGTCATAATCAAACATTATAGAACATTTGTGATGTCACAGTATGATGTCATAATCAAACATTCTAGAACATTTGTGATGTCACAGTATGATGTCATAATAGACCATTCTAGAACATTTGTGATGTCACAGTATGATGTCATAATAGACCATTCTAGAACATTTGGCAAGCGACAGTTGTGATTCGAGGATCAAGAAAAGAGGGCAGCTACTTGTCTGTAAGTTTGAATATATTCTGTAGATACCATTTTAAAATCACCACATGGAAAAGGAAACAATGTCCTGTACAATCCTTAATGAGCTGCATCTGGAGGCAAGGTTCTGTGATGTGGTTATTAAAGTCAACAGCACTGAGTTGAATACCCACAAGGCCCTCCTGTGTGAATGCAGTGACTATTTCAGGTAAGTTTAGCTTGGTTCAGGTTAGCTTGGTTCAGCTTAGTTTGGTTCAGGTTAGCTTGGTTAGTAAACAGATACCATACTGTAATTTTACTGTAAACAGATACTATACTGTACATCTACTGTAAAAAGATACTATACTGTACTTCTACTGTAAACATATACTATACTGTACTTCTATTGTAAAAATATACTATACTGCACTTCTACTGTAAACAGATAATATACTGTACTTCTACTGTAAACAGATATTATACTGTACTTCTACTGTAAACAGATACTGTACTGTACTTCTACTGTAAAAATATACTATACTGCACTTCTACTGTAAACAGATACTAGACTGTACTTTTTTTTTTTTTGACCTTTCTTTTATTTTGTGTCATAATGAACATCACATTGCATTAATCATACAGTATAATATACTTGATTCACATAGTCAATGACATTTGTTACTCAGGCTCTTCCATCTTCTTCAATTTGTTTTCAAAGTATTCAGCATAATCAAAATAAGCTGTATAATCCGAGTACGCCTCATGAACAACCCAGGGGGGGGGGATTTTTAAAATTTTTAAGAACATACAGTAGGATAAGAAACGAAAAAATAAATAGAAAAATAAATTTAGCAAAAGGAAAAAAAATAATTTAACAAAAAAAAGAAAAAAAAAGAGAGGGAGTCAGGAGGATCAGACTCATGCTAGTGTATCTCCAGGTACAAGGTTACAAGTGACCATCTCTGCATAAACATGTCTTTTTTCAGTTGCAATTGTGCAGTCATTTCTTCCATTGTATACATCTGTCTCAGTCTCTTGGTCCATTGTTTGATTGTCGGTGGTTGATTTTGTAACCATGCCATAGTTATCATTTTCCTTGCTATTAATACTATCACTCTCAAGATGTATAACGTATCTCCATAGTATGTGCCTTTCGGTATACATCCCAAGATATAGTACGATGGATTCAGAGGTAAGTCAAGATCTAGAATGGTTTTAATCTCATTTTTGATATTCACCCAAAATGTCTGCACCCTTGGACAGTCCCAGAAAATATGTGTATGATCTCCGATCATTCCACATCCTCTCCAACATAGTGGTGAGGACCCACCAGCAAATCCGGAGAGAACTTGAGGAGTCCTGCAGTACCTGACCTTGACCTTCCAGTCAAACTCCTTCCACATTGGGCTATTTGTGATTTTATGATTGCTTGAATGGCTGTCCTCCCATTCTTCATTTTCTATGATCACATTAGCTTCCAACTCCCATTTTTCTTTAATATAGGTGGTGTCTCCTGGATCGTCTAGTTGTAACATGTTGTAAATATTGGATATCTGCTTTCTTTCCATCAAGTTTTTTTCTATTGTGTTAATAAAGTACCGCTCCACATTTGTTGGCGGTCTCTTAATTGCTTCCCACTCACTGTGAGTCATTACATAGTGTCTTATTTGAAAGTATCTAAACATGTCTTTCGAAGGTAGATCAAAACATTGCTGTAGCTGTGCAAACGATTTAAAACAGTCTCCATCCATTAATTGATTGATAGTAACCAGGCCCAAATCCGCCCACTTTTTAAAACCCCCATCCTCCATAGCTGGCCGGAACTCTGTATTGTCTGCTATTGGCATGGCCCTAGATATTGATCGTGGACCTCCCCCCTTTTCCCTTACACTTTCCCACACCTTTAATGTATTTGTAATCCATTTGTTACCAATCTTAATTTTTTTCCAGTATGCTTTCCCCAGGAATATTATGGATCTGAGAGGAGTCTTGGTAGCACATTCATTCGAATTGATTCTATTCTTCCCACTAGGGAGAGAGGTAAAATGTCCCATCTGGCCATGTCTGATTTGATTTGTACAATCAACTTTTCGTAGTTTGCTTGATATAACTGATTGCTGCTGGGAATGATTCCTAAATACCTGAATCCGTCTCTAGCCCAATGGAAGGGTGCTATACTATTCAGACTACTATGCTTGCACCTCATGGTACCAAAGCACCTCAAAGGCACTAAAAACCAAATTACAAACATCTCAAAACAAACTAGTCAGACTACTGCTTGACCTGACTCCTAGAACCCACCTCACCCCTGCACACTTTGCCAACCTAGGATGGCTTAGAGTAGACGACAGAGTACAGCAACTTGCAATGGGCCTGGTCTACAAGATACACTACACCAGTGGTTCCCAAAGTCGGGGTCGCGACCCAAAGGTGGGCCGCGAGCAGCCACGGATGGGCCGCGAGATGATTAAAAAAAAATAAAATTTTTATTTAATTTTTTTTGTCAGGCCACTGAACTTAGAAGCAGGCCAGGACAGTGTTTCTAGTTGTATTCTAAAATTCTATTCTATTGTATTCTAAAATGTGACTATATGGTTTTATATTAACTTAATAAATAAACAAAAACGAAAAATCTACTTATTTCAACGAACATTTCAAACTAAATAACAGATTATGCACATAAAACGCTGAAAACAACCGAAGCAACAATAGTATTTTAATGAGGCTATTATTATTATCATTATTATTTTGCAACAAGTTAGCCCTCTCATAAATAGCACATATAAATGAATAACTAACTTGAACTAACTTAATAGGATTGAAGTGATATTTGGCTTAAAAAATCGATTGCATGGCAAAAAAAAAAAAAAAAAAAGCCAGACGATGTGCATTGGGCCGCGGCTCTCTGACGCCTTATTTTCTGGGCCCCGGCCTGAAAAGTTTGGGAACCCCTGCACTACACGACCAAGGTACCCATGTACATGTCAAAATACTTCCCAAAGGTCAGTGAATACCACGATCACAACACCAGAGGGAGCTCCACAAATCATGTAAAACCCAGATTCGGCTCAAACAAGGGACTAAACACGTTTCGCAATTATGCCACAACAATGTGGAACGCCCTACCCAAAGCTGTAAAGGAATGTGAATCACTACCCACCTTCAAAAACACTCTCAAAGAACACCTACGGGAGACTGCAATTCAAAACTGGCCCCTACAAATGTCCTAACCCAGTTGTACAATAAAGACCAAGCATGGCTTTGTCAGTATTCCAATGTACCCCCCCCCCCCCCCCCCCCCCCCACCTCCAATGTACAGCCCCACCCAACCCCACCCCACCTACCCAACCTCCTCCAATATACAGTTTCTATGTCAAATGTAGGTCAGTATTCCAATGTACAGTGTGTGTCCCCCTACCCAACACCCCCCCCCCACCTCCAATGTACAGCCCCACCCCACCTACCCAACCTCCCCCAATGCACAGTTTCTATGTCAAGTGTATATACACTCTTTTTCTGGATTTTTTTTAGTATCACAAACAGTACTGTATTTGAAAATCTGGTATGTCATAAATGTATAGATGTAGCAGTACTGTCTATCTGTATGTCGTGTGTGTCATATGATGAATTGAAAATGGAGGACCCTGATGGAAACAAGACGAAAGTCTTTCTCAGGTCTGCATCCTCTTAACAATTGTATGTATTGAGCTGTACTGTACTGTACCCATTCTGCAATCTGTTAATAAACTTTTCAATCAATCAATCATGTGTTGGCCATGTTCATCATGGCTTCTGATTTGGTCTCATTTATCTTATAACCCGACAGTTCGCCGTAATTTCTTAAATCCATCATTATGTTTGGAATTGATTCTAAAGGGTTTTTGATATAAAGTAAAATGTCATCAGCAAATAACGAGATCTTGTGTGTAATGCCTTTTTGGTCATCTATTCCCTGTATCTGAGGGTTTGATCTAATCATCTCCGCTAGTGGCTCTATGCCAATCGCGAATAGTAACAGAGACAAAACGCCTCCTTGGCGTGTCCCTCTCTGTATCTCAAAGAAGTGAGAGCAGTGACCATTCACCGTTACTCTAGATTTAGGATTTTTATATAAACATTTTATCCAATCTATAAATGTGTTATTGAATCCCATACCTTTCAATGTTAGTTCAAGGTACAGCCAATCAACTCTATCAAATGCCTTCTCGGCATCTAAGCCGAGAAGCATTGATGGTTCTTTTCGAGATCCAGCCACTGTTTGCAGATTTAAAGTTCTTCTGATGTTGTTAGCACCCTGTCGACCAGTGATAAAGCCAGTCTGGTCTGGGTGGATCAGTTTTATTATATGTTTCTGTATTCTTTTTTTAAGTATAGATGTCAATAGCTTGAAATCATTGCAAAGGAGACTTATGGGCCTATAGGAACTACATCTTGTGGGGTCTTTACCTTCTTTATGTATTACCGAGACAATAGCTTCTGACCAGCTTCCTGGTGGGTCTCTCTCAGATAGGGCATAGTTATAAACTACACTTACTACTGGTGTTAACTGTTCAGTGAAATGTTTATAAAATTCATTTGAAAACCCATCTGTACCTGGTGATTTATTGTTCTTAAGCATCTGAATAGTTTCCCCTATCTCCTTCTCCGTAATAGGGGAGGTCAGCTCATCCGCCTCATCTGGGGATAGTTTAGAAAGTTTAAGGTTATCTATGAAGTTGTTGATTTTTTCTTTTGTAGTATATTTTTGATTGGTTATTAGCAGTGTTGGGACAGTAACGAAGTTACTTTTGGCGATAACTAGTACTCTAACGCATTACTTTTGAAATTCAGTAAAGCTACTTACGTTACTGAATGGTTCGTCACTGCGTTATTTGCGTTATATACGGCGTAGATTGATAGCGAGCGGTAGTGATTATTATTATTATTATTATTATTATTATTATTATTATTATTATTATTATTATTATTATTATTATTATTATTATTATTATTATTATTATTATTATTATTATTATTATTATCCTCATATCCTCTCTGGCTGCGGGGAAATGCTGTGCTGGGGGCGTGTTTTGTTTACTATTCCTGACTGATAATGGCAGCGCCCAGCGCCCTCGCGTATTTCTCTTTTGTCGAGCGAAAAGAAAATAACGTTTTAGTTATGTCATTTGTGTTTTGGCTCAGAGATACTGGAGTCTAACGTTAACTACCAGGACTCATCCAAATCCACTCGCCACCCGCGTAGAATGATACCAGGCGACACACAGCAAATGGGACGGAAAACTATTTCCAACTACTTGGAGAGAGAATATAGTACAACATGGAAATGAGATAAAGAAAATGTTGCTGCTGGAATAACGTTACATCTCGACAGACACTGGTGAGGTGAGTGCAGTGATGTGAATGTAAATTAATGGAAACTCAAGTTGATCAACGCATTTTGACTACAAATCTGCCAGGGAATCTCATCAATACTAATCAAACAATATAAATATAGTCCTTTCATGCACAATTGATATCCTAACTATTCTAACGTTGCAATGCACGATTGATATCTTAAACAACGTTGCAAGACGGTTTATTATAATGAAACGCTCCGGCGACAGATATCAAGGCTGTTCAAGCACTTATTTTCAACCTAGAACCTAAACGTGCATGCGCTCAACCTAAACGTGCATGCGCGCAACCTAAACGTGCCTGCGCTCAACCTCCCCGAGCAATTAGGTGCATTTCTTATTACGTCGGGACATTTGTGTTTGTGTCAGATTTGTGTTTGTATCTCTAGACCACATTGCTTAGCAGAGTTCAGTGATGTGAATGGAAACTGTCAAGTTGATCAACCGATTTTGAGTATCTGCATGGGAGCAATTTTTTTATTCTTCAAGTAACTAAATAGTTACTTTTCACAGTAACGCATTACTTTTGGGTGTAAGTAACTAGTAACGTAACGGAGTTACTTTTGAAATGAGTAACTTTTCTTCTGCCTAATTACAAAGGAAGTCTCTGAAAAACAATCTGAACAGTAATTTGAAAAGGAAATAGGAGAAGCCTACTTAGCGACTACATCACACTTCTGGAACAAAAAGGATAATGTTGAGAAATCTCAACTCAGACAATGACAAAACAGGCCATTAACTCAGCAATGGCAGCGCGCAAATATGCCTCCCCTCAACAAGCGGTGCGGTCCCAACGGGTACGCTGAAAACAGGCCGGTATGGAAGAATGATAATGATTAATTCATTATAGCCAAAGACGGGTAAGACTGCACGGAGAGAAACCCGCAGCAACCTAAGGCAGGCACATTCTCGATTACAGGAGCCGTAAAAATCACTGTGAGCAAAGACTCACTGAAAGAGTGAACACAGAGAAGGGGAGGTGAAGAAAGTGAAACACAGAAATTGCAATAGGCATTGAGGACACTATCAACACCGAATAAGTGACATCTCCAGACTCATATCTCTGGACTACTAATGCACCAGACAAAGTGAATACAAATTCAAAGATCTTGTGGGAGTGAAAAAGCAAAAAGCCGTCCTGCAATTAGGTTAGCCCAAAACTGGCAATCTATAATCATATTGACTGAAAATGTTTAATGGCAGGATAAAAAAAAATAAAAATAAAATACACAACACACAGAGAGTAAGGCCACTTAAGAGTAGGGCACAAATAAAGTAAGAATAGAAACATGACACAGTGAGAGTTGATATAAAAACAAAGTGAACATATAAGACAAGTTAATGGAATAAAACAAATCAAGGATATTTGTCGCTGTCATGTACAGAGGTCTAACGATCATACAGGATAGTTAACTGGGCAGGTGGTACATGAGCAGAAACAACCCCCTCAGTAGAAAAATGCTTGTCAAAACAGTCCCGGGTAGGCAGATAGTAAACAAAGACGTTTTCAAATGGTAAATAATATTTATTGTGGTGGGGCTTGAAACCCACGGCTTTCCCCAAAGGGAGAATGATGTTTATTTTAGAGGGGATTTAAACCCAGAACACACACAAAGGGAAAAAGGTAAGGGGAGACAAACAAGGGAAGTATAAATAAATAAACAAAATTAGCGTCCACCGACGCTAAAACGTACCAAAGGTACAAGTCCACGCAAAGTGGCACTGGCATACAGCCTACCAATATATATATATATACAGCTCTACTTGAATGAAACAACAGCAAAAAGGGCAGTGAAGTATCAGTCCACACTCAGTGGGAACAGGCACAAAGGCCAACAAGAGGACACTCACCCAGCTAGAGAAGTGGCACATAGGCCAACAATATATATATATATAAACACAACAGTGGTTAACAATGGCAACCTCACTCTTCTCTAGTCACTAGCAATTGACAGAATGAGGCGCCAAGACGTGTGTGTGCTGTCAGGTATTTGGCTACCCATCCCTCTTGATGTGATTGCCATCAGCTGTCATTCATTAGGCAATCAGCACTCTTCAGTAGGGATGGGCAGCACCTGACAGGGAGAGAAGAGACAGCATTAACTCTCATGTTCACACACACACACATCATATACAAAACATAACACATTAAATATACTAACCTGATGTTCAGAAGGTGTCATAAATACAGTAATAATGGTAATGACCAACCCACGTACCCAGGTACGTCACACCTCCCCCCATAAGAGCGAACCTGTAGGGTTAGCAAAACATTATTACTTATTACCCAACATCCGATTAGTACCACACACCAGGGAAAACAGAAACAACAACAACCTCTACTTTGACAGGCCGCACCGCCGATACCGTCCTGTCAACAGGAGACAACAAACTGGAAACTTCCTGGGAAAACAAATAAATCACAAAAAAAAAAAAAAAATCATCTCATCGCGCTTAACAGGACAGCACACAGGGACACAAAAATCAGCACATTGCCCTGGCACCATCACAGCGCCCATCCCCTTTCAAAAAATGGCGTCACAAAAATAACATGGGCAGGATCCAAAATGATGCCACTCAAATTAGAACCTTGGTAACGCCTGGAACAATAACTTTCCTCAGAGGTATCGCCTCCGGGAAACGAGTGAAACCACATATAATTGTCAACATGTAATGATTTTCCGCCCTTGTTTTAGGCAGACGACAGACACATGTTCAAAAAGGTTCCCCCATGTCCGGACTGGAGCGCAGGGGAGCCGGATGCACCCCCTGATTTGGCGTCCCCACTATTACAAGTTCTAGCAATACCCAAATTAGCAGACTACACATGGTCACGTGCCACCATTTACATGTAATGTCCACCTCTCATCGGCAACACAATTTGACACCTTGTATTCCAGTCTTCTCCACACCTCAATGGGTTTAGTAGAAGTCATTCTGATTGTTAACTGGACAAAAACAACAAGTTAAGTTAAGTCAACAAAAACAGCTTCACATATTGATACCTTTGTATAAAGAGAAAAAGTTGAAGTGAAGAAAATATCACAGAAAATACAAAAATATAATTTTCTTCTGCCAAAATCTTTCAAAAATACTAACTACTCGAGTTACCAGGGTTGTTGGGCAAACATTGTTTAAAAGGTGCACTACAGTTTTTGTGAGAAGTGAATAATGTCCAATGGTACATTGTCACAATTGAATAAATATACTGTCCTCTAGAAAGCTTCCTGAAAAGTTACTACCTCACTGCTGTCGCTTGCAAAGGCAGGCCTGCAATTTTGTCAACAAACATACTCTAGGCTCATATTCGGTTCACAGCGCCCAAAAAAAATGATTTTGTTTCAATTTATGATAAAATAAGCTAGAATAAGTATTAGTCTCTTGCAGGCTCTGCAAACAAACCACCTTCCTCCGAAACTGCATAGTGCACCCTTAATTTAGCAATCAACTCCAGAAGGAACCAATAAAACGAAACCTTGCCTATAAGATCTACAGCAGCTATTGTGAAAGAATACTGACGCTCCATCTCCCTGCTCCATCGATCCACTTTAGCATCGTTGATCATTACAGCAGAAAAAAAATAAAAAAAATAAATAAAAATCCACATGTAGAACTCTATTTTACTAGGCTCTATTGACAAGCTTCGCATTATATACAAAGCTCTATAATGAACCGCCTCAGATTCTGAGGGGTAGGTCAAAACATGTCCTAACTAATTATTGCAAGTTTGCGTACATTTTTTGAATAGATCAACAGAAAGCTGAACGGGTCTTGACAAAGGGGTGGGGTGAAAACACAAACTGCTGCTGACACACAGTATCAAATTACCCATTTCTCTCCAAAGTCGCCTGTCATATCCTTTAGTCGACAAACACCCGGTCTAGGTGTGCAACACCCCCTCTATCACAAAAGTCTGTTTCCTACTAGCAGTAGCGCTGGCCACTGCCGCAAAACAACTTGATAGGCCGGAATCACTGTGCTGAGCAGTGATCAATGCTTGACGAGTCTGTGGTAGCGAAACGCCAGCAGACTTGGGAATTACCAGCGTCCCCTGAACGCTACTTACAGCAACCTGTTCCATCCTTCCAATAGATGGCCCCCCTGTCCTCAGCGATAGCCTCGCTACTGACAGTCACTCAACGCCAAAGCTTGAGTTCGCTTCCTGTCCCGTGCCTTGGTGACAACACAAGCAGAAAAAACATTGGGGTGATTATTAATCAATTCATCACAACACAAGTCAGTTTTCAACCTCCCACACAGGGATCACACTCTCCCCAGCAATATCGTTCCCCATGATAAACTCAACGCCCTCCACAGAGAAACATGGACGAACGGCGACCGGAAAACAACCTGTGATAAGATCTGACTGTACATGCACCTTATGTAACGGCACGCGCATACACCCCATTTCTATACCTCTTACCATCACACTAGACTGACAGTAAGAGTCTTGATCTAGCGGTAAGACACCAGCCAGGATTAATGACTGAGAACAACCTGTATCACGGAGTATTCTCACCTTCCGTTGGTCACAGACGTCACCCGACAGTGACACACACCCATCAAACAGAAAGGGTTTAAAACAGCCATCACCTTCTTTTTTCAGAGAGCTATTCTGGTCAGAACATGACACTGTACCAATCAACCCCACACCTCTTGGTTTCTGAGCTGACGCTCTTCTCTCCTGTCGCTTCCTCAGCGTATGACATGCTTTTACCATATGGCCAGTTTTCTTACAATAATTGCACACCACCGCTCTCTTAGACGGCGGTGAGCGTGGCTGAAATGCTGACTCACTCATGAATGGGCCACCTCCACCACATACAGTAGGACGTACAGAAACACGTTTGCGTGACCATTCAAACTCATCTGCCAAAATCGCAGCCTGTCGGAGGGTTGACGGAGATTTGAGGGTTGGCCTATATAAATAGAGCAGAGCTTCGCCTGGCAGGGTGGCCATGAACTGCTCCACAAGTAGCAATTCACTCAATGATGCAAAGTCTTTCACCTCATACGCAGAACACCACCGATCAAAATTAAGTCTCTCCTCCCAGGAGAACTCAACATGGGTTTGGGAAGGAGACTTACGGCGGTCGCGAAATTTCTGCCTGTATGCTTCTGGTACCTCTTCGTACACGCGCAAGACAGCGCTTTTCACTTTCTCATATACCATGCCGTCTTCATTCGATAATGACAAGCACGCCTCCAGAGCCCTACCAGTGAGTTTATATTGCAATAAAATCGCCCACTTGTCCTTTGGCCAATGGAAAACCCGCGCCATGTGCTCAAAATCAGAGAAAAATTAATCCACCTCAGACTCCTGAAAGTCGGGAACCAAAGAAATATTCTGCCCAACATCAAAGGGTGCCTGGGGGTCGGAAAGTACTGGAGAGGAAATGGTGCTATCCTGAAAGGGGGGAACCAAGGACATGTGCTGGGGGTCGGAAAGTACTGGAGAGGAAATGGTGCTATCCTGAAAGGGGGGAACCAAGGACATGTGCTGGCTAATATCAAAGGGTGCCTGGGGCCCGGAAAGTACTGGAGAGGAAATGGTGCTACGTTTAGCGTCACCATACTCCAACTCCAGTTTCCTCATCACCAATTGAAACCCCCTATCAGCCACCTCCTTTCTCTCCAGCATGTCTCTTACCTCCTTCCTCTCTTCCCATTCTCTCACCTCCTTCCTCTCTTCCCATTCTACCTTCCTCTCCTCCCATTCTCTCTCCTCCTTTCTCTCTTCTCTGTCTCTCTCTGTTTCTCTCTCTGTCCTGCCTGTCTCTCTCCTCTAGACAGGGTAAACGCAGCTCAGCGCTTAGTGTGCTCAACTCACCAGCAGAAGTAATAGAACCATGGTCTGAACCTAATGCAGAGTCAAAACTCTCACGATCAGACACACCAACATCCTGATCACAAACCTCCATAGCTCTACTTATGAAAAAAAATATCTATACTCGGCACTCTGCACTCTGTACTCTGTATACAGTATACAGTTTATGAAAGAAAGCAACACCTAAACTTGTACTACCCACAATACTACAACGAATCAGACTTCAATAAGCCCCACAAAATAGCCACTCACCTATAGTACTCAATAATGTCCCTGTGCAACACTCAACAGCCACATTATGCAGTATGACAACCTGACCAATTCGATTCAATATCCACATCTAACATTCATGAAAACAATAAATGTCGGTTCTAAACACCTAATTAGGATCACACTGGGTAACACTAACTACCCCGTCTAAACTACTTCCCTAGCGGAATGACGACTACACATATCTTCAGTCGCTTACCGATTTCATTGCGCACTCCACCGGAATAGACGACGTGTGCCCCCCTCCCCCTAACAAGCAGGTGATCCACCCTTTACCTATGTGGAAAAAAATAGAATGGTTAAGAGCATAACTCACAACAATGGTTTACAACAGTCAAGTGTGCAGCACAGAAAAATGGATATATAATAATATAACTTACCAAATGAAAAAAACGCAACCTACCTGACACGCTCCAATTGACAAGTCACCATGTTACATAACCAACAAGGAACCATACAATTGTGCAAACTAACGAGCCCCCATGTCATGTACAGAGGTCTAACGATCATACAGGATAGTTAACTGGGCAGGTGGTACATGAGCAGAAACAACCCCCTCAGTAGAAAAATGCTTGTCAAAACAGTCCCGGGTAGGCAGATAGTAAACAAAGACGTTTTCAAATGGTAAATAATATTTATTGTGGTGGGGCTTGAAACCCACGGCTTTCCCCAAAGGGAGAATGATGTTTATTTTAGAGGGGATTTAAACCCAGAACACACACAAAGGGAAAAAGGTAAGGGGAGACAAACAAGGGAAGTATAAATAAATAAACAAAATTAGCGTCCACCGACGCTAAAACGTACCAAAGGTACAAGTCCACGCAAAGTGGCACTGGCATACAGCCTACCAATATATATATATATATACAGCTCTACTTGAATGAAACAACAGCAAAAAGGGCAGTGAAGTATCAGTCCACACTCAGTGGGAACAGGCACAAAGGCCAACAAGAGGACACTCACCCAGCTAGAGAAGTGGCACATAGGCCAACAATATATATATATAAACACAACAGTGGTTAACAATGGCAACCTCACTCTTCTCTAGTCACTAGCAATTGACAGAATGAGGCGCCGAGACGTGTGTGTGCTGTCAGGTATTTGGCTACCCATCCCTCTTGATGTGATTGCCATCAGCTGTCATTCATTAGGCAATCAGCACTCTTCAGTAGGGATGGGCAGCACCTGACAGGGAGAGAAGAGACAGCATTAACTCTCATGTTCACACACACACACACATCATATACAAAACATAACACATTAAATATACTAACCTGATGTTCAGAAGGTGTCATAAATACAGTAATAATGGTAATGACCAACCCACGTACCCAGGTACGTCACAGTCGCCGACCCCGTTTGCCTGGTGAAAGCTGATGGAAAGAGTACACAGGACAAGAGAGGTAAGTAGAACAAAAGTGAAATAATAGAAAATTAAGACAAGGTAAAGAAAATTAGGAAATATAAACTAACTTAAATAAAAAGCACAATAGACATAGTATACAATTCAAAATAGCATAGAGTTAGTAATAGGCCAGGTCTGTGCAACTGAGCTGAGGTAATCAAACAGACACTAGAATACACTAATCAGAATAAAATAACACTACAGTGAGAGTCAGCGTCCAGGATGAGTGTGTTAACAGATTAACCATGTATTGTTGAAGACAAGTAATTTTAGAAACAATAAGTAGGAAATAAGAACGTTGAATCAGAAACTTCTATGAGCAAATGGACAACAGAAAAATGATTTTACGTGTATGGAGAAATAACTAAAAATATAGATAAATTAGCAAAAGAAATTGTTAAACAGGGCTGAGAGAGAAACAGAAACAATCTGGAATAAAAAGTGAAACTATAAAACTGAATATTTAAGAAAGGAAAACCAATTAAGAAAAAGCACACACACAAGGTTGAATCAGAATATGAAATTAGCTGTACTATAGTTAGTTAAGTATTGTTTTTATGAACATAGCGTGAGAGTAGATCGATTAGGGAACAACTAACATGGCCAAGGAGTTTCTACAAATTATGTGTCCACAAGGAAACTACACAGAGCAGAGAGAAGGCGATCCTCCCAGGCAACCATGCACAGAGGTTCAACGACCCAACACGCCAACAGGGGATGACAAAAGAGTGTCAAGAGAGGTGGAGCCAGTGACAAGAGAGGTGGAGCTATATACCACATCGCATCAGAAACTCCGGGGGGCCGAGACGACCTGGTGATCCTGCAACAATTGGTATGATCGCCCACGTGGTCCCAGGGTGACACACTGCAGGAGGTGGTCCCAGGGTGGCACACTGCACCAGATGACGGATGACAGCAAAGAGGCTGTCATTGAGAGCAGCCCTCAGCCAGAAAGACCATCGGCGGAGAACAACGGTGGAGATCGAGGGCATGACAGAGAGGAGACACCTGACCGACAGCTGTCGGGAGAAAGAGAGGGAGACTCAGACGGAAAACGAGGGCTTCACTACATTGGATTCTGACGACACACCTGTCAGAGTGCAAAGACATCGAGAGGCCATAGGCCACAAAGAATGACAACTAGACCCAAAAGATACAGCGAGCCTTGATGAAAAATCAAGGAAGCCTCTATCCCTATTGATTGGGGGGTAAGATTTCATCTCTCAAGACACAAGAGAGGTAAAAAAAAAAGAAAAAAAAAAGAAAAAAAAAAGAAAAAATGTATATACTCGCCACTGACATTCCAAAGCGCCGGTCAGGGCCCAACAATGGGGTACCACATCGCCACATCGGGTACCAAGGGACCAGGGAGGAAGCCCAGCTCTCACGTTTAGCGTCACCATACTCCAACTCCAGTTTCCTCATCGCCAATTGAAACCCCCTATCAGCCACCTCCTTTCTCTCCAGCATGTCTCTTACCTCCTTCCTCTCTTCCCATTCTCTCACCTCCTTCCTCTCTTCCCATTCTACCTTCCTCTCCTCCCATTCTCTCTCCTCCTTTCTCTCTTCTCTGTCTCTCTCTGTTTCTCTCTCTGTCCTGCCTGTCTCTCTCCTCTAGACAGGGTAAACGCAGCTCAGCGCTTAGTGTGCTCAACTCACCAGCAGAAGTAATAGAACCATGGTCTGAACCTAATGCAGAGTCAAAACTCTCACGATCAGACACACCAACATCCTGATCACAAACCTCCATAGCTCTACTTATGAAAAAAAATATCTATACTCGGCACTCTGCACTCTGTACTCTGTATACAGTATACAGTTTATGAAAGAAAGCAACACCTAAACTTGTACTACCCACAATACTACAACGAATCAGACTTCAATAAGCCCCACAAAATAGCCACTCACCTATAGTACTCAATAATGTCCCTGTGCAACACTCAACAGCCACATTATGCAGTATGACAACCTGACCAATTCGATTCAATATCCACATCTAACATTCATGAAAACAATAAATGTCGGTTCTAAACACCTAATTAGGATCACACTGGGTAACACTAACTACCCCGTCTAAACTACTTCCCTAGCGGAATGACGACTACACATATCTTCAGTCGCTTACCGATTTCATTGCGCACTCCACCGGAATAGACGACGTGTGCCCCCCTCCCCCTAACAAGCAGGTGATCCACCCTTTACCTATGTGGAAAAAAATAGAATGGTTAAGAGCATAACTCACAACAATGGTTTACAACAGTCAAGTGTGCAGCACAGAAAAATGGATATATAATAATATAACTTACCAAATGAAAAAAACGCAACCTACCTGACACGCTCCAATTGACAAGTCACCATGTTACATAACCAACAAGGAACCATACAATTGTGCAAACTAACGAGCCCCCATGTCATGTACAGAGGTCTAACGATCATACAGGATAGTTAACTGGGCAGGTGGTACATGAGCAGAAACAACCCCCTCAGTAGAAAAATGCTTGTCAAAACAGTCCCGGGTAGGCAGATAGTAAACAAAGACGTTTTCAAATGGTAAATAATATTTATTGTGGTGGGGCTTGAAACCCACGGCTTTCCCCAAAGGGAGAATGATGTTTATTTTAGAGGGGATTTAAACCCAGAACACACACAAAGGGAAAAAGGTAAGGGGAGACAAACAAGGGAAGTATAAATAAATAAACAAAATTAGCGTCCACCGACGCTAAAACGTACCAAAGGTACAAGTCCACGCAAAGTGGCACTGGCATACAGCCTACCAATATATATATATATACAGCTCTACTTGAATGAAACAACAGCAAAAAGGGCAGTGAAGTATCAGTCCACACTCAGTGGGAACAGGCACAAAGGCCAACAAGAGGACACTCACCCAGCTAGAGAAGTGGCACATAGGCCAACAATATATATATATAAACACAACAGTGGTTAACAATGGCAACCTCACTCTTCTCTAGTCACTAGCAATTGACAGAATGAGGCGCCGAGACGTGTGTGTGCTGTCAGGTATTTGGCTACCCATCCCTCTTGATGTGATTGCCATCAGCTGTCATTCATTAGGCAATCAGCACTCTTCAGTAGGGATGGGCAGCACCTGACAGGGAGAGAAGAGACAGCATTAACTCTCATGTTCACACACACACACACATCATATACAAAACATAACACATTAAATATACTAACCTGATGTTCAGAAGGTGTCATAAATACAGTAATAATGGTAATGACCAACCCACATACCCAGGTACGTCACAGTCGCCGACCCCGTTTGCCTGGTGAAAGCTGATGGAAAGAGTACACAGGACAAGAGAGGTAAGTAGAACAAAAGTGAAATAATAGAAAATTAAGACAAGGTAAAGAAAATTAGGAAATATAAACTAACTTAAATAAAAAGCACAATAGACATAGTATACAATTCAAAATAGCATAGAGTTAGTAATAGGCCAGGTCTGTGCAACTGAGCTGAGGTAATCAAACAGACACTAGAATACACTAATCAGAATAAAATAACACTACAGTGAGAGTCAGCGTCCAGGATGAGTGTGTTAACAGATTAACCATGTATTGTTGAAGACAAGTAATTTTAGAAACAATAAGTAGGAAATAAGAACGTTGAATCAGAAACTTCTATGAGCAAATGGACAACAGAAAAATGATTTTACGTGTATGGAGAAATAACTAAAAATATAGATAAATTAGCAAAAGAAATTGTTAAACAGGGCTGAGAGAGAAACAGAAACAATCTGGAATAAAAAGTGAAACTATAAAACTGAATATTTAAGAAAGGAAAACCAATTAAGAAAAAGCACACACACAAGGTTGAATCAGAATATGAAATTAGCTGTACTATAGTTAGTTAAGTATTGTTTTTATGAACATAGCGTGAGAGTAGATCGATTAGGGAACAACTAACATGGCCAAGGAGTTTCTACAAATTATGTGTCCACAAGGAAACTACACAGAGCAGAGAGAAGGCGATCCTCCCAGGCAACCATGCACAGAGGTTCAACGACCCAACACGCCAACAGGGGATGACAAAAGAGTGTCAAGAGAGGTGGAGCCAGTGACAAGAGAGGTGGAGCTATATACCACATCGCATCAGAAACTCCGGGGGGCCGAGACGACCTGGTGATCCTGCAACAATTGGTATGATCGCCCACGTGGTCCCAGGGTGACACACTGCAGGAGGTGGTCCCAGGGTGGCACACTGCACCAGATGACGGATGACAGCAAAGAGGCTGTCATTGAGAGCAGCCCTCAGCCAGAAAGACCATCGGCGGAGAACAACGGTGGAGATCGAGGGCATGACAGAGAGGAGACACCTGACCGACAGCTGTCGGGAGAAAGAGAGGGAGACTCAGACGGAAAACGAGGGCTTCACTACATTGGATTCTGACGACACACCTGTCAGAGTGCAAAGACATCAAGAGGCCATAGGCCACAAAGAATGACAACTAGACCCAAAAGATACAGCGAGCCTTGATGAAAAATCAAGGAAGCCTCTATCCCTATTGATTGGGGGGTAAGATTTCATCTCTCAAGACACAAGAGAGGTAAAAAAAAGAAAAAAAAAAAGAAAAAATGTATATACTCGCCACTGACATTCCAAAGCGCCGGTCAGGGCCCAACAATGGGGTACCACATCGCCACATCGGGTACCAAGGGACCAGGGAGGAAGCCCAGCTCTCACGGATTGAGAGCTCCGGCCAACGCACTGGCCAGACGTCACTGAGGCCTGCGGCCATCCAACCGGGGTTCCGAGCCCCGTCCACACAACAGGCTCCCATCCAACCGGGGTTCCGAGCCCCGCCCACACAACAAGCTGTCATCCGACCGGGATTCCGAGCCCCACCCAACATCAGGCTGACATCAGACAGAGGCACCGCACCTCATCCCACCTGCCCCAAGAGAGGAGGAAGTTTGTGGGCCATGAGACGGTGATTGCCTGCATGACAAAACACAATGTAAGAGAAACAAAATACTATATTTCTCTTAAAGAGAGGAGATGGACAGATGAACTACAAACACTACAAAATGAACAACAAATGACCAGCAAGACCAGATTGTGAAGAAGACCAACGGCAAAGATCAACCACAAATTATTTTAAATTTCTACAAATTCAATTAATGACAAATGGACTATAATTCGTTTACTAATTTCTTGTATTATTTCTATTGGTAAACATTCTTTCTTTATTTCTTTTCTTTATTATCTTTCACAGTATTATTCTTGTTATTATTAACTTGATCGGTAGTGCCTTCTTTTTATTTTTTATTATTATTATTTCTGTTATTATGAATTTTACAAATTACTCTTCTGATTGATATTCATTTTCATCAAAAATAACACTGAGTGTAACGCCCACATGGGCGTCACAAGAGAGGTTATGTAGTATATTTTTGATTGGTTATTAGACATTATAGCATAATCATACTGGTAAGTCTGAACCCAGACAATAATGTGGATTTAGCCATCTGCCCCAAATGGCTAGAACCAAACGCTTACTCATCAAAACAGGTTCCCCAGAGAGAGAGAGCCCCCACCTGAAGGCGAAAACCAGTTGATTAGGATGTGACTGAATGACCTTTTGTTACTACACACACACACACACACACACACTAGCAATCTGATCAAACACACCCCATGACCGATTGATGAATGACACACACACAGAAACCCCCATCCCAGACACTCACACACACCCAGTACCCACACGCAGACAGACCAAACCAGTTTACCAACTATTGGCAGGGGAGGACCAGACCCACTTGTGTATTGGAGATAGGATTTAAACAACTTGTTGAGAACAGTAAGGGACTCAGTCTAGCCGAGGCTGGGTCATGGATGGACGTCTTGTTACTGTGCTGTGGAAACCATGCTTGTATGCTGCATTAAATCACTTTCTTCACCAACTGAGCCATTGTCTCTGAAAACCATCTCCAGTCTGAATTCCTCTTGAAACCAGCGCCTACCCTCATCAATGATACTTCCTTTCTTGTTTTCCAATTGCTGTGCTTTGTAGAGGTCGGTATAGTAATCTGCAAATGCATTAGCAATTTCTTGTGTTTGCATTACTTCCATGTGTGTGCTGGGGTGTTTAATCTTTGGAACTATCCGACTTGACTGTATTTTGTGGAGCTGGAATGACAGTAGCTTGCTTGCCCTATTTCCCATCTCATAGTAATTCCTACCAGCAAATCTAAGGGCTCCTTCCGCTTTGTATGTCAACAGGTCATCTAGTTTTTGTCTGCAGGTTAGTAGAGCTTTTAAGTCTTCCTCATCTCTGTTCAGTTTATGTTTCCTTTCTAGTATTTTTAACTCATTTTCTAGGTTCTGCTGTTTTTCATTTCGCTGTTTCTTTAGTGCACTTGAAATTGAGATAATTTTACCTCTCATTACAGCCTTTGCCGCGTCCCATAAAATTGATGGTGAGACATCCCCCTTATTGTTGAGATCAAAATAACTCTTCAGTTCTTCACTTATCCTCTCCCGTGTGTGAGAGTCAGACAGCATGGATACATTGAGCCTCCAATATTTAAAGATCTTATTGGTACTGAGGTTAAGTTGAAGAGTTAGAGGTCCATGATCTGAGATGGTCGCTGGTTCAATGATACATGATTCAACCTTGTCAATATCTTGCTTGGAAATACAGAAGTAATCTATCCGAGAGTAGCTACCATGGACCCCAGACATAAAGGTAAAGTCTTTCTGCCTAGGATGGTGGAAACGCCATGCATCTATAAGTCCAAGTTCTTTTATCATTGCATTCAGTGATCTAGATCTTTTTGAAATGGGTCCACAATCTACAGGAAGTTTGTCTACTTTTGGATTTAGTACACAGTTGAAATCACCGGCCATAAGGATAATTCCTTTGGCGTTACCAGCCAAAAGTGAGGCTATACCTTTAAAGAAATTGGGGCAGTCTTCATTTGGTGCATATATATTTAGAAAGGTTATGATTGATCCTCCTATTGACCCCAGGACCATAACATATCTGCCCTGGTCATCTGCAATTTCCTTTTCTTTGGTGAAGTATACTGATTTGTTAAATAGAATAGCCACTCCTCTCCTTTTCCCTGTTTGACAGGACGCACTATACACCTGGCCCACCCATTCTCTCTTCAGTTTCTGGTGTTTGTTTATTGATAAGTGCGTTTCTTGAATGAATGCTATAGAGCACTGCATTTTCTTAAGTTGTCCAAAACGTTTTTTCCTCTTTATTGGGTTGTTAAGACCATTTATATTGTAACTAATACATTTAAGGCTTGTCATAATGTCATTGTATTTCGTATGTACAACATAGATCTATCTTCCATAGTATATGAGCTTGAGGCATTTGTCAACGAGTATACAACATAAAAAACAAAACAAAATGGTCCCCTATTCACTTGTAAGGGAAAACCTAGGGCTTCCAATTTTCCAGTAAGCTGTCTTACATAAATCACAAATGAAATAATCTTCCGATGTTCTAGAGAGGTGTAGCTTTCTCTCTCAGGGAGCATATTGCACTAAGTGCAGAGAAGCTAACCACGAACGTATAGGGTTAACCTTTGCCTGATAACACAGGCTAAGTGTGATCCGTCTATGGCTCAGTCTCTGGCCTCAGAACCACATATAAACTAAAGTAGATTTGATATATTTAAATTTTCCCAACAGGTAATTAATACTCAGGGTAAAGAATAATCATATTAGTCAGCAGCATGTCCATTATTTCTTGTGTTTTACACTTATTGTAAACATTTCGTGAGTCAGAGTCTACTATATCTAACTGGTTTACTCATCTTTATCGTCCATGAATGATCTTAGGTCTGCGCCAGATAGTGACATCATGGCTCCTTTCGTTCGCTGCTCTCGCCCGCTTCTTTGTGTTCGTGTAGTAGTTTTTAATAGATATAGATCCTAAACTTCATTGTCCCATAGAAAAGGTCATAAGATTAAGTTTTGATTAGGAAAACAGCTGCACTAGTCAGCCAACCAAATACATTCTTCTGGTGATTAAATTACTCCAACCTTTTGCCCTGTCTCACTAAAATAGATAGGGTTATTTACTAACGCAAGACCCCTCACAAAAGAGTTGGGTGTCGGGCCACTCAACAGCCGGCTGGAAACGATCAAGAACTGTTTGAATAAGCCCTTCGGGGGTTTTAGAACAAAGAGCCACCTGGGTTCGTCAGGGTGGGGGACAGGAAGGAGTTCAGATAAGCCCTAGTTAAACACATGTGACCACCATTTGGTCTCCTAGTAAGTAATAAGTAATAAACACATGTGACCACCTGGTTTGCTCCTGCCTTGATTAACAATAAGTACATCTTTAAATGTCTAGTAACACACTTAGATTAGTTTGATATGAACTACAATTAGACCTGTTTATATTGTGGTAACAATTCTGAATTAAATAATATGAAATATGCCAGGTTTATGGCTGGGAATCACAGAGTTTGAAATGAGGGTCACGTTTGAAACTACATTGGAAAATACTTAAATATGTGCATACTAAACTGTATAAAAGCATATTATTAATGAACGCTAAAGTATAAACTGTATAGAAGATATTGATGTAAGCTAAAAGAATGATTAGACCTATTAGCAATTCACTGAAAGTCAGCAGACTTTGTGGTACAGATTTAAATCCCCTGCAGAATAAGATTAGTTTTACTTAAGGTGAAATTAGTCTTAATGATAACAGAATGTGTACAAGTATAATATCTCTGTGTTTATGTGATCAATTGCAATTCAAATATATATGTTATGAAATGAATAACTTAAGTATTGGGTTGTTAGATGGTTTGAGTCTCTGACTGGGGAACAGAGGAAAGTCCAGTTGGCTGTGTAAAGACAACCCCCAATTTGCATTCAAACGTAGAGAGGCTGTGATTGGAGAAACACAGCTGCTGATGTCATCACACAGAGACGCTAGGCTTTTGGATATAATGGGATGTTGTGATGGTGGAAGGGAACTCTGAAAACCAAATCACCCGAGGAGACCACACCCATCTCTACACACAGGGGCGGACGACGCGGGCAGAGGAGAATCAACGGACAGAGAACATTTTGGAGGGAGAAACAGAACTTTGCTTTGTTCACTAGCAAGGGAACAGAGCTCATCAACAACTTATCAACTATCATTCTTTGATCTGATTTCTTAGAAGGGCGAGCGGCATATTGCTCCGGTACCTTGAATCTTTTATAGTGTTCTTTATTGTAATTTGTATACACTCTTAACTTTGATTAAACAGCTGCTGTTATATACCCTCTTCTCCTCCTTTCTCCTGCTGCACCGCTGATCGTCATAACAAAGACCTCAAGTCTTTGTTTAAAGTACTTTTCAGGGCTTTAAAGGTTTTTGAATCACAACGCAGAGCAGATTAGATATTAGGTTCTGATACATATCAGAACAATAAGCCAGAAAAGTACTACAATTTGGTGCCGAGACCCTTGAACGAGAAGCGGCCGTGAAACGAGAATTTTTTTCTTCATTCATCAACCTCAACAACAGACAACGACGACCGCAGCTGCGTCAGCTTCGATCCTGTGAGATAGGTGAGTGATGACGAAAAATAGGCCGCTCAGTTCGAACATGGGGGAAGAAAAGTTAAAACCTCATATAGGTATATATGAAGAAGTTGGAAACCTCATATTGTATTAAATATGTAGGCGTGGGGGGGGGCACAACTACTGGTTTATGGTGTGGGTCGAGGCGTCGGACTACAGCAGATGAAAAGCTTACTGATCATGGGCGCGGTATATCTGGTATTGGCAAGTTCGACAGATGCGTATTCTGGGTTATGAAGACCTAATAAATTTCTCAGAACCGGGCGCAATAATGTTGGTAATTTTTTGCATATCTGAACAGTGGAGGAGCTATGTATTTGCGCCGGGGAGGTGGGACAGGTCTCGCCGGGGGGGCTGGTACTCAAAGTGGTGCCCGGGCGAGGTGTGTTTCATCGGGACGTGGATGCAGTAGCTCAAACGCTGTTTGGATTATGTAATCAGATGTGGTAAAATGAAGGGGCGATCGGTATAAATCAGGGGGCTTGTTGTGGGTCGCAGGACAAAATCGGGTTAAGAGCAATGTATGAGCGATTAGGGACTGCTTAGAAGTACGCAGGTTGTTACGATGTTGGTACGATAGTAGCGGAGGAGGTTTCAATTCGACGAATCTGCGTTCTTGGTACTCAATATCGGCCGAACTAAATGGAGAATTATGCCTGATTTAAGGTATTTTTCAAGTAGATTAAGTTGACGAAGGGCTGTCCCCATGTTGAGAATGTGGATTTCAGAGGCTCCAAAGTCGCCAGATCTTATTTAGTGCGTGACTGTCTGAGACATATTGTTAAGACTCGATTGCTGTGATAGCTGGCGAACATATTAGTACTTTAATAACATGTTGATTCAACGTACTTGTTGTATTTTGAATGATAGGGGCGATTAAAATAAACTATTGCGCTTGGTCTCGTTTTTTATAAACACACAGAGGGTATTAAGAATTGTAAAAATACAATGTGAACTTGTAAAGGTGTATAATCAGGTTATGAATGTGTGGCTGGTTAAATAGTACTTTGATTAAATGTTAAATTCAGCGTACTAGTTGTATTCTGATTGTTAGGGGCGATTGAAATAAACTTTTGCGCTTAGTCTCGTTTTTTGCGATACAGTTGAGAGACTGTTGCAGACTTAAGCATTCAGTAAAGTAAAGTGTACGATTGCACTTGGTCTCGTTTTTAATAGTCGCGCGGAAGTTATTGAATGAAGTGAAACGATATGTGAAAACTGCCGCGCGGACATTCTAGTAACAATGGTATGTAAATCTGTATGGAGGTTTGTGTTTTTATTTGTGGTTAGGAGTGGCAATATTATGAATGTTTGTATGATGGCTATGGTTAGGAATGATTGATGAAACGTATGAGTTTATTGTAGTATTATTATGAAGTTTAAATGGCCAGACAGCCGTGGGGATATGTTTTTCGAGGGCCGTTGGAACACAGCAGCGGTTAGCTGCTGCGTTAGCCTGGGGGCGACCGGAGAATGCTAGTGACAAACCGGCGTAGTTTCGAATGTATGAAGTCGATCGATAGTGTCATGGGATCACGGGGATGTGTAAGGCACTTTAAAATTTTCAAATTCGACGCGGATAAAGTAGTTGTTTAATGTTTTAAGGGATCGGGATGGTATGAAAAATTTTCCCGGAAGTCGTCCTGAGCACCGCGAAAGTGAAGGCGGCGGGGTCAAGCTAGTGTTTTGTGAGGGCCTGTATGATGTTATGTTTTTATTTTTTTTATTAAATCACTACGCTGGCGTTTTGAGAGGATTAGGGTTCTGTTGTGGGGAAAGTGATGTTGTGTTAACATTGCGAGGTGTCGGCCCGCGCGGCGAAACGGGACAATGGGTCGTTGGGGAACGTTTTTATGGTATCGTGGGTGAAGCTAAGCTAATGCTAACTAGCCGCGCTAACGGCTAAGCGGTCGCCGGTTGGGACGTCATAAGGGTGCGTGGAGCGAGGGACAACATAGATCTATCTTCCATAGTATATGAGCTTGAGGCATTTGTCAACGAGTATACAACATAAAAAACAAAACAAAATGGTCCCCTATTCACTTGTAAGGGAAAACCTAGGGCTTCCAATTTTCCAGTAAGCTGTCTTACATAAATCACAAATGAAATAATCTTCCGATGTTCTAGAGAGGTGTAGCTTTCTCTCTCAGGGAGCATATTGCACTAAGTGCAGAGAAGCTAACCACGAACGTATAGGGTTAACCTTTGCCTGATAACACAGGCTAAGTGTGATCCGTCTATGGCTCACTCTCTGGCCTCAGAACCACATATAAACTAAAGTAGATTTGATATATTTAAATTTTCCCAACAGGTAATTAATACTCAGGGTAAAGAATAATCATATTAGTCAGCAGCATGTCCATTATTTCTTGTGTTTTACACTTATTGTAAACATTTCGTGAGTCAGAGTCTACTATATCTAACTGGTTTACTCATCTTTATCGTCCATGAATGATCTTAGGTCTGCGCCAGATAGTGACATCATGGCTCCTTTCGTTCGCTGCTCTCGCCCGCTTCTTTGTGTTCGTGTAGTAGTTTTTAATAGATATAGATCCTAAACTTCATTGTCCCATAGAAAAGGTCATAAGATTAAGTTTTGATTAGGAAAACAGCTGCACTAGTCAGCCAACCAAATACATTCTTCTGGTGATTAAATTACTCCAACCTTTTGCCCTGTCTCACTAAAATAGATAGGGTTATTTACTAATGCAAGACCCCTCACAAAAGAGTTGGGTGTCGGGCCACTCAACAGCCGGCTGGAAACGATCAAGAACTGTTTGAATAAGCCCTTCGGGGGTTTTAGAACAAAGAGCCACCTGGGTTCGTCAGGGTGGGGGAAGCTAAGCTAAGTATCGTGGGTGAAGCTAAGCTAATGCTAACTAGCCGCGCTAACGGCTAAGCGGTCGCCGGTTGGGACGTCATAAGGGTGCGTGGAGCGAGGGACAGACTGGCGGCCTGCGCGCGCTGGGTTAAAGCTAATGTTGGGGAAAATGTGTATGGGGTGGACTAGTTTAATATAGGTCAACTAGCAGTGCTGAAAGACGGTCTGGCTGACGTTCTTAAAACAACTTGGACAGATGGACATTTCAGTACGGCACGTTGTGTGCTGGTAATCTCGTACATCGTATCGCTTTCATATCTTGTTCTTTTCTCTCTTTCATACATACACAGCACACACACACAGGCACAGCACACACACACAGACACACGGACACACACATACACAGCACACACACACAGACACAGCACACACACACAGACACACGGACACACACATACACAGCACACACACACAGACACAGCACACACACACAGACACACAGACACACACAGTCACACAGACACACACACACACACACAGACACACACAGTCGACATACACACCGACACACACACACACACACACATTCCCTGTGACACAATACACACATACAATACACATACGTCTGTACGCAGACGCACACACACACAGACACACACACACATACACACACACACACACACACACACACACATCTCACTCTCTCTTCAATGTTCTTAAATGTTTTACATCATATCGTGTGTGTACATCATATCTTGTTTATCTCTCTTCATGTTCTTAATGTTCTTATCTCTCTCCGATGTTAAATCTACGTATCATCTTAATGTACGTCATGTCAGATCTGACATGATATGATACGTCATCATATCTGTCATGGGGGGGCAGGACTGAGAGGGGATTTAGGGGACGAGCAGAGGGATTGAGAGGGAGAGTGTTTTTTGTTCAAGCTGTGGTGATCCTCTGCTCGAACCATAGCTTTTGCTGTTGGAACTTCTTTTTCCTAAATAAATTACCTACTTGTTACAATTGGAAATATCGTCTCTTGCTGTGTTAAACAACCATCAGCCACAACATTTGGTGACCCTTGACCTGTAGATCGCTCCACCGGGCCTTTTCATACGGCCAGTTCCTGGAATCTCCCGTAAACATTCTGCCGGTTGTCGACAAAAAAAGGTAAGCGTTGGGCTTGTTATATAAATATCCGTCAGAGTTTCTGCGGGAGGAGAAAGTGAGCTGGTTGTGTGAACTGGTTTTCTGGATGGACGGCTAAAAAGAACACGACTGATGAGGTGTTTACACTGGGGCGATTCCTCTTTTAACAGGCTATAAGTACGCCACTAATCAATTTTAATTGCATGTTTTCGACCTCTGGTCAAATTTTTCTCCATCTCTTCAAACCTCTCCCCGACCCTTTTCCCTGATTTCTTTACGACACTCTCCACATACACACATAACTGTGCCTTTCTGTCCTCTGTAGATAAGACTCTCAATTTTCAAAAACAAAAACCGGTACCGCTCTGCTGTTATTCAAAACACACTATCACAACTGGCATTCTCTGTGTCAAACACTATTGTTCGTTTTCTTATTGGCTTGTGAGGTTGTTGCTACAGAGAGGCTAGCTGTCCTACACACACACACACACACACACACACAGTCACACATATAAACACACATACACAGACACACACGTCTGTACACAGACGCACACACACACAGACACACACACACATACACACACACACACACACAAACACACACACACACACACACATCTCACTAAATCTTTATCTCTCTCTCTCTCTCTCTCTCTCTCTCTCTCTCTCTCTCTCTCTCTCTCTCTCTCTCTCTCCTGGGTTTGCTGCTCTCTTGGGTTTGCTGACCCCTGGTGGTAGAAAACACACACACACACAACCACACACACACACATACACAGTCACACACACACACACACAGACACACACACACACACACACACACACATAGACACACACACACACACACACACATTCCTGTGTCCCGGTAGACAGCGGGTTGTGTCACACACACACACATACACAGTCACACACACACACACACAGTCACACATACAATACACACACACACACACACACACACACACACACACAGTCACACATACAATACACACACACAGTCACACACACGACACACACACACACAGTCACTACACACAGACACACACACACACACACACACACACACAGTCACACACACACACAGACACACACACACACACACACACACATAGACACACACACACACACACACACATTCCTGTGTCCCGGTAGACAGCGGGTTGTAACACACAGACACACCGACACACACACACACACACACACATTCCTGTGTCCCGGTAGACAGCGGGTTGTGACGCACACACACACAGTCACACACACACGGTCACACACACACACACACACACACAATCACACACAAACACACACACACACCGACACACACACAGACACACACACACACATAGACACACACACACACACACACACATTCCTGTGTCCCGGTAGACAGCGGGTTGTGACACACACACACACCGACACACACACACACACACACACATTCCTGTGTCCCGGTAGACAGCGGGTTGTGACGCACACACACACAGTCACACACACACGGTCACACACACACACAATCACACACAAACACACACACACACCGACACACACACAGACACACACACACACACACACATTCCTGTGTCCCGGTAGACAGCGGGTTGTGACGCACACACACACAGTCACACACACACAGTCACACACACACACACACACAATCACACACAAACACACACACACACCGACATACACACATACACACACACACAGACACACACACCGACATACACACACACACACACACACACACACAGTCACACACAGACACACACACACCGAGTTGTAGTAGCGTTGTAGTGGTAGATCTAGGTTAACTGTGTCCTGGGGTAGTTGTAGAGTAGTAGATCTAGGTTAACTGTGTCCTGGGGTAGTTGTAGAGTAGTAGATCTAGGTTAACTGTGTCCTGGAGTGGTAGTTGTAGAGTAGTAGATCTAGGTTAACTGTGTCCTGGAGTGGTAGTTGTAGAGTAGTAGATCTAGGTTAACTGTGTCCTGGAGTGGTAGTTGTAGAGTAGTAGTAGCTGAAGTACAACCACACACACACACACACAACACAATAAACACATATACACACTAAACAACGATGCATACAGCAGAGGACATACTGTTAGACCGGAACCCGCTGATAAAGAACCTAATTCTCAAGGTTGGTGTCCGGTGGCAGAGGCGTACAAAGGCCGGGGACACAAAATGGCCTTCCGGAGGTACTTTTGATCTCGACGTATGCGAAGAGATGAATGTAATGATTCGTAACCACAAGCCAGGCGACAACAGCAAAAAGAGGTTGAAAAAGAGGACAGAAGAGTTGGGGGTAATGAAGCTCTACGCCCAGAAGGGGAGAGCATACAGGCAGGAAGCTTTAGCGCTAAATCAGAGAGAGACGGATATAGGGAAACCAACATCCCCACCTTATGTCACGCAATTGCCGGTGGGCACTGTGACAATAAGAGGAGAATATGAGGAGACGGAATTAGGGACCCCCGCTAGGTCAGAAACCCCCGCTAGGTCAGAAACCTCCGCTAGATCAGAGACCTCCCTTAGGCGAGATACCCCCCCCAAACTGACCCCGCAGGATCTCTATCCGAAAGCCCTGGCGGCATATGGCGAGACAGTACGTCGGAAGTTGTATACTGCAGAGGAAGAGGAGGTAGAGAACCTGGGCAGGCAGAGGGAGGGAGTCGGGAGGAAGATAGAGGAAGAGCCCCGTCAGAGTGTGGCACAGCAGACATCAGAGAAACACGGAGCGTGTGGCCACACTAAACTGTTGAATGAGGAGGAAGATGAGAATGACACAAAACCAGGACAGGAGAAAGGAAACATTACAGGAACCCTGACTTTCGCCCCTACATTCGTGGGAAGTGTGACAAGCACAGGCCAGTTTCCCCTGCTAATAAAGGGGAACGATATCTTTCACATGCCATGGTCACCTCTAGACATCGATGGTTTAATAGTAAGACTACCGGACCTTTCAGAAGGAGCCTCCAGGTGGATCACGCAGTTTGAGGAAAATACGTCATCTTTTCTGCTAGCAGTGGGTGACGTCAAATCCCTGTTGACGCGTTTGCTAGGAGTTGGTGCCTGCCGGGACATCATGGGTGATACATCGATGCGAGTGGCATGCGACACGCAGGCCCATGATGGAGACATATTCAACGCGCATAGAGCGGCGTTGTGGTACAAACTCAGGAATCAATATCCATCACGTATAAATCCGGCAAAACTGGCAGGCAACCCCATAATGGAGACGGAAGGGCCTGGCGCCTATGTGAACAAAGTACTGAAGGAGTGGAGAGGTGAGCTAGGACACAACCCAGAAATTGACCCGTTGCAGAGAGCGATGTTTAGAGAAAGTGTGATGAGAGGGCTTCCAGAGGTGGTTAAGAATAGACTGGAAGACGTGGTGGGGTTAATGGACATGACTTATCCTTTGTTCTGTGCACATGTAACACATAGTGTGGAGAAGCAAAGGGCTCAGGAGCAGAAAGTCAGGGATCAGGATAGAAATGACGCAAGGAAGTTAACTCAGCAACAACTGCAGCCCCAAAAGAGGTTGCAGGCAGTAATGGTGTCATCTGCTACCTCTCCACCCATGCAGGACCAGGGACCCCCGCCTGCACCTCAGGTAGTGAGAAGCTATGGCTATAGTTCACAGAACCAGGCGTCCAGGCGGCAGGCAGGGAATGGGCAATCAGGCCCACGGTTTACACAGGGACCGGGGAACGAACAACAGTTTCCCCGTTTCCACTGTTGGAACTGCGGCATGCAGGGACACAGGGAAATGAGATGTAGGCAACCATACCGTCCCGGCTCGGAGTATGGAAGACCCGTGCGCCAGGGGGAGTCACAAGGGCCCCACGACCAGGGGGAGACAGGAGGGCCCCGAAACCAGGGGGGTAATCACTAGGGGTGCCCAGAGAATGCGACGGGGGGAAATCAAATGATTGTGGTTTCCAAGGGAGCTGAGCAAGAACCTATTCTGCAGGTCCTAGTGGAGGGCAAATTAACAGAGATGATGGCAGACACTGGAGCAGGTTTTTCCTGCATAAAGCAAAAATACGCCGCTCACTTACCCCAGTCTGGACAGTATGTTCGGACGGTCGGATTCTCGGGAAAAACACAATTAATACCCACATCAGATCCAATCTCTATGACGTATAACAACAAGACCATAACAATACCTGTATTAATTTCGGACAGCACCCCGTGCAATCTCTTGGGACGAGATGCAATGTGTAAACTAGGCTGTAAAATCCTATGTACGCCTGAGGGGATTCAAATTGAACAAGACGTGTACCAAATGATGCTACAAGGGACGGGGGAGAAAGAGGCCACTGTGTTCTGGCTGGGCAACATAGATGCAGAGCTGCAAAGGGTCTGTGCCCCCTGGGAGCCATTTCTGAAAACCCAACTGCCTCAGTCTAGACAAACAAACATGGAGGCACATTGCACACTACAATATTTGACGAATAGTGACCTAGTTAGGAACAAGGCATGGTTGCAGGGACAGCCCGAGCAGGTGCAGATTAACTCATCTACGATAATTGTAGGGAGACAGGGCGCGGCGTTGAGGGTTAACACGGGTAAGTATCTACGGGAACAACATAGACTAAGAGACGCCGCCCCACACATCACTCTGAGAATAAATCCTGGTTACGAATCCGAACATCTAGGTTCAATGATACAGGAATCCGAGACTCAAAGGTGGGTCTCCACGGAATCTCCGCTAATTTGGAACAGCGCAGATGGGAGTTTCATAAAAATAATGATTTCCTTTTCAGTTTTGGCAAAACCGCAAGTAATCAGATTACCAGGAGACCCTTGCGTTATTCCAGAGGCGGATGCTTTGCTGGAACAGGACATGTTGGCGCGCACCCCGGAACGGTTGTGGTCAAAACACGACACAGATGTGGGTCTAATATTGTCGGCACAGCCAGTGAAGGTCAGGTTAAAGAAGGGTTGTAGACCACCCTTTATCAGACAGTATACAATGAAGCCAGAGTCGGAGGAAGCTATATCACATCAGATTGAGGGACTGTTAAAGGGGGGAGTGCTCGTCCCTTTCAAATCCAGATGTAATACACCTATCCACCCAGTGCTAAAGGCGGACAGGGCTAGGTACAGACTGGTACACGATTTGAGGGCGGTGAACGACGTGGTGTCTGGACCAGAGGCGGAAGTCGCTAATCCACACACCCTCCTGACAAACATCCCGAGTAGCTCGCAGTACTATACGGTCATTGATCTCACGCAGGCATTCTTCAGTGTTCCATTGGAAAAAGAGTCTCAGTATCTGTTTGCTTTTACCCACAGGGGGAAACAATACTCTTACACCCGGTTGCCACAAGGGTTCGCGCACTCGCCGCATTACTTCTCGAAGGCGCTCAAGGAAGACTTGCAAGGAGTGTGCGACACACTACTCAGCACGGTTTTACTGTATGCAGATGACATTCTAATCTGCTCGGATACACGTCAGCAGTGCCATGAGGACTCCATCAAAGTTTTGAGTGGATTAGCCGTGGGAGGCCACAAGGCATCCCGTTCAAAACTGCAGTACTGCCAGCCAAAAGTTGAGTACTTGTCTCGCGTCATTCAAAAGGGCATAAAAAACATCTCACCCACGCAACTCGAAGCTGTATCCAAGGCACCTAGGCCATTGACGGTCCGACAGATGATGACGTTTTTAGGGATGACTGGGTACAGCTCTGAGTGGGTGGAGGACTATACGATAGCGACAGCGCCGTTGAGGATGATGATAAAAGAGGCGGGTACAGACAAGCTTCGCGCTCCCTTGACATGGACCGAGGAGGGGGAGGACGCGTTCATAAACATTAAGCGTCTGTTGTTACAGGCCCCTGCCCTGGCGCTGCCGGATTATGAGAAGTGTTTCCACCTATTCGTCTCACATAGAGCGCAGCATGCGACAGCTGTCCTGACTCAAACACAGGGGGGGAGTGGGAAAAAACAACCGATAGCATATTACTCTAGAGCTCTTTCGCCGGTGGAGCAGGGTCTGCCACCTTGTTATCAGGCCCTGGCCGCAGCACATTTGATGTATGAGAAGGCAACGGCCGTGACAATGGGATATGACATTTGCATTTGGACACATCACAAATTGGCAAACTTGATTGAAAGAGGCAAATTTGTTCTGACCAGCCAACGGCAACAGGCTTACATGAGGCTCCTGCAGTACTCGGACGTTACGATAAAAACATGCCACGGCAGTAACCCGGCGGATCTGGTACCACTCCCGAGCGAGGGTCAACCGCATGAGTGTGAGGTGGAGGTACAGGCTTTCGTGAAACTCCGTCCTGATTTGGGAGTCGACCCGCTCGCGATAGCAGAACTCTCACTTTTTGTGGATGGGTCCTGCTATCGGGAGGGGGAAAATTTAAGGTCAGGATACGCCGTCGTACAGTGCAAACCTAACGGAGAAACACTAACAAGAAAGGCCGAACAATGCATGCAACCATGTTCGGCCCAGCTTGCAGAACTAATAGCACTAACAGAAGCATGCATAATAGCTAAAGATCGCACGGTTAACATCTTTACAGACTCTGCGTATGCGCATGGCGTATGCCACCTATTCGCGGCCATTTGGAAGGCAAGAGGCTTTAAGAAATCGGACGGCTCACCGATCCTTCACCACAAGCAGGTTGTGGCGCTTATTCAGGCTGTAAAGTTGCCCAAAAGCATTGCTATCGTAAAGTGCCAGGCACACAGAAAAGACCTGTCCTTTGTGACGACGGGAAACAACGCGGCGGACGAGGCCGCGAAGGCGGCGGCTGCGGTGCCGTCCACGGCTGTTCTGATGTTTGCGGCCGAACTGACGACTGAGGTAACTGAGGATAATTTGAGTGATCTTCAGGACTCAGCCACGCAGGCCGAGAAACAGTCGTGGACGGAGAGGGGGGCTGTAAGGGGGGCAGATGGTCTGTGGAGGAGTCATAACGGTTTGATAGTCGCCTCCATCGATCTTCTGTCCTTAGTGATACCTGAGGCTCATGGTGTTGATCACTGTGGAAGAGCAGAGACCCTGAAACGAATCACGAAAATGGGATTTTGGTCCCCAAAGCTTCAGGCACAAATTGACGTTACACTAGCCAGGTGTTTAACATGCTTACAGGGCAATGTGCGCAAAGGAGTACCGACAGTGGCGGCTTACACACCCCTCCCTGAGGGACCATTCAGACATCTGATTATGGACTATACAGACATGATAACGCCAGTGCAGGGCAAACGATACCTCCTGGTAGTAGAGGACTGCTTTAGTCGCTGGATTGAGGCCATTCCATCTAAACACAAGAACGCGGACACAGTGATCAAGTTCCTGTGTCGCGAGGTCATTCCGAGATTTGGAATTCCCACGATATTACAAAGCGATAATGGCCGCGAGTTCATCGACAAGGTGGTTAAAGGGCTGATGCAGAAATTAGGTATAAGACAGCGCCTTTCCTGTGTCTATAGTCCCGGGTCGCAGGGGAAGGTGGAAAGGGCCAATCTGGTCATTAAAAACAAACTGTTGAAAATCTGTATGCAAACTAAGCTTAACTGGATTGATGCTTTGCCACTTGCTCTGATGGCTATTAGAAGCAGCGTAAACCGCCAAACACAGCTAACACCGCATGAAATGCTTACAGGCCGCAGCATGCCAGCACCGCCATTTAGACACCTGGCTAGGGGCCCGGCATTAGATATTTTTGAGCAAGATCTGAAAAAATATCTTCAGCAAGTGACTAAAATACATGAAGCTGTGTTTCGACAGGAGCAGAGAAAGGAGAGAAAGGGGGTGAAGGAGGCGGAGAAGGAAGCCACCAAACCGAGACTGATCCCTGGGGACTTGGTCTTCGTAAAGGTCCACAAGAGAAAGTGGTCATCACCCCGGAGAGAGGGCCCGTACGAGGTGATCCGATCGACTGGAACGGCAGTCCAAGTCAAAGGATCAGCGACCTGGTTCCACTTCAATCACTGCATAAAGGCCAGCGGCGATCTCTTGGGGGATACAATCGATCGCAGTTATGCAGAACCCGACATGGAGGGTCCGAGACGGCAACTGGAAGGTGCAGTGCCTGCTGATGCTCCCGCAGATGTTGGCAGCAGTGTGCGGACGGTTGGCCGGGCACAACGACGTCATTAAGAACCGTCACGGTCGACCCGTCCTTGAGGATGACGGGTTTGAGTGGGTAGGAGTCCCACGGGGTCCCGCTCAGGCTCAAGTACCAGCAGGCTTTCATGACCAGGCTCAGAATCAGGCGCCCCCTCTTCCCTCCATCGAGGAAGGGGGGGAGAAGATAAGACTACAACCAAAAGGGGTGTTTCCCGTAGGACCGCAAGGGCATGTTTTTGATTTTGACCATTCCCCCGTTACAGGCGGGGATACTTACCATTATACTAACGAGGATCGGGTTGTGGGGGTAGATAGGAGGGTTGAGCCTGTCCCGAACCAATCACAGGGGACAGGGGTGAGGGGAAAAAGGGAGGTCAAGGACACTGAGTCGGAAGAGGTGGGGGGACAGGATATGTTCCAGAGGACAGCCGGAACGTTGAGGGACTCAGTGGGCTCACTCTGGGCCAGGTTGAGGGGTTTGCTTCCTTCCGGGGAACAAGATGGGGGCGACTATGACTATGACGAGGAAGACCCGGAGGCTGACCCGATGTATAGGGCGGCTTTAGGGAATGAGTGGTTTAAGTGGGTCCAGTACACGAGCGCGCAGAATCAGATAGAGGATTGTTATGTCTGCTCCAAGGCACGTCCGGATAGGCTGCTGGTGAAGGGCACGAAGTTCAGTTGGGCTCAGTGTGACAGGGATGCAGAGGCATGGGAGGGGCCCCATAATAGTCGCCCTTGGTGCGAGGCAGAGTGTTTGGGGTTTCTCGGCTCTAGTCGTTTTAAGGCGGCAGGAAACGTCACGGATTTCAAGGATGTCACTATGCGGGAACGTTGTAGGAAATTGGATGTACGTGTGCAGGGGGTAGCGACGGGGTTGCCAATACCCAGAGGTGTCAAACTATGGCTGACCAAGGATTTCGAGTGCTTGCAAAAGGAGGGGACCCGGGATGTAGGGGAGGTGGCAGAGGGGCGGTGCACTACTATTTGGAGCATCACGACTAACTGCACGAAAGAAGGAAAGTGTGGACACGGGGTCGTGTTAAAGGGAGTGGATACCAACCCACGGCCTGTAGCTTGCCCTTTTCATGTCCAGGATATGGCACTGGCGGACCAATACTGGCTCTGCGGCGGTAGGAGGTTGAGGAATACACTTCCTTTAGATTGGTCAGGTAGATGTGCCCGGGTTCAGGCGATCAGGCCAATGGTGGTCCTACCATTATCAGTGACGGAAGGACCTTCTGAGTCTCCTATCTCTCGAACGAAGCGTAGCTACAAGGCAGACCCAAGGGTGTATCTGGACAGCATAGGACAGCCAAGGGGCATTCCAGCCGAGTTCATGGCTAAGAATGAGATTGCGGCAGGGTTTGAGTCTATTCTGCCATGGATATCGGTCAATAAGAACACCGGGTGGATCAACTATTTGTTTTACAATCAGCAGCGGTATCTCAACTACACCGAGGAGGCGTTGGATGCAATGGGGGACCAGATGCACGCGACCAGTACGGTGGCGTGGCAGAATAGACAGGCTCTGAACTGGTTAATGGCGGAGAAGGGTGGAGTCTGTTCCATGTTTGGACAGTACTGCTGCACATTCATTCCGACGAATGTGGGGCCAGGGGGAAAGTTCTCCGAGGCCATGGCTAAGCTGAAGGATTTGAGGGAGGAGTTGAGGGGGAATTCTGGCCGGAATGAAGAATGGTGGGGGAGTGGGGTGTTGGAAAGATTGGGACAGTGGGGAAGCATAGTGATGCAGACGGGGATATCCATTGGGGTGGCAGGGTTGATATTGGTTCTCCTTTTCTGTTGTGGTATGCCTCTCTTGGGTAGGCTGGTAACTTCACACGTAACGAGCCAAATGCTGATGGTGGGACAGAAAGAGATTGAGCCACAAATCGGGCCATATCCTCAGCTTTATGCTGCCTTAGAGGGAGACGAGGGGATAGAGGATTAGGGGTATGGTGAGGTAGGGACATTTTCTTTTTGTTGGTTCTTTCCTTTAAGAGTGACGGGGGATGGTCTGAGTGCAGTTTTGTTGGTTTATTCCTTTAACTAGGAATTTTAGTCTGATTTTCTAATGATCCTTCGGCATAGAGATTGCAACCATTGAAAATCATTGCATTATTTTTTATTTTTTTTTATTATTATTTTTTGTTTATTTTACTCGTGGTCCTGGTCAAACCGGAATGGGAAGGGGCATCGGCAGAGTGTCGGTTCTGAGCCTGAGGAAGCATTGAGAAGAAGTGGTCTGGGGATCGGTTCTGGGGACTGGAGGGACAAAGGGGGGGGCTAACGCAGTGGGCAAGATGGGCACCTCCCGTCGAAGATGGGGGGACACGTGGTGAGGTCGGTACCAGCGCCTCCCGTCCAGGCATGGGGACATGCTTCTACGAGGACTGGAGGTGTGGCGTGGTGGTTGCTGTATTGGCAAAATGTGACTTTTGGCAATACGGTGAGGAGACTATGGCGTGGGCATGGAAGGGGGGCTGAGCGATGGACACTGGGACTCAATGTTATGGAAGAGACAATGTCATTTTTTTTGGGAGGGATGTTCTATGTTTAGTTCTGACGGTCAACTTCTCCTTTCCCTGATGAGAGTCGCGGTTTCCGGCCGGAACTGTGGCTCATTTGGTAAGCGGTGGAGGTTGGGGGGATTTGTCTGTCAGGTTAGGATTATAAATTGGGGTATTTTTTTTTGATGTTTTATTATTACTCTTGTTTTGAGCGGTTTTGTGTTTATTGTGAGAACGGTAGTCAGCCTTTGTTGGTCCGTTAGGGGTCCAGTGAATGAAGTAAGGTTTCTTGTTTATTTAGACATTTGAAATTTATTATATGGCTAGGTTTCTTGTTTAGATCAGCCATTTAAACTTTTATTATATAAATATGGTTTCTCGTTTAGTTAGACGTTCACATTTTCTTGGATTATATGATTTGGGTGGGACTAGGGATAGCCCCAAATGGGGGAATGTTGGGGAAAATGTGTATGGGGTGGACTAGTTTAATATAGGTCAACTAGCAGTGCTGAAAGACGGTCTGGCTGACGTTCTTAAAACAACTTGGACAGATGGACATTTCAGTACGGCACGTTGTGTGCTGGTAATCTCGTACATCGTATCGCTTTCATATCTTGTTCTTTTCTCTCTTTCATACATACACAGCACACACACACAGGCACAGCACACACACACAGACACACGGACACACACATACACAGCACACACACACAGACACAGCACACACACACAGACACACGGACACACACATACACAGCACACACACACAGACACAGCACACACACACAGACACACAGACACACACAGTCACACAGACACACACACACACACACAGACACACACAGTCGACATACACACCGACACACACACACACACACACATTCCCTGTGACACAATACACACATACAATACACATACGTCTGTACGCAGACCCACACACACACAGACACACACACACATACACACACACACACACACACACACACACACATCTCACTCTCTCTTCAATGTTCTTAAATGTTTTACATCATATCGTGTGTGTACATCATATCTTGTTTATCTCTCTTCATGTTCTTAATGTTCTTATCTCTCTCCGATGTTAAATCTACGTATCATCTTAATGTACGTCATGTCAGATCTGACATGATATGATACGTCATCATATCTGTCATGGGGGGGCAGGACTGAGAGGGGATTTAGGGGACGAGCAGAGGGATTGAGAGGGAGAGTGTTTTTTGTTCAAGCTGTGGTGATCCTCTGCTCGAACCATAGCTTTTGCTGTTGGAACTTCTTTTTCCTAAATAAATTACCTACTTGTTACAATTGGAAATATCGTCTCTTGCTGTGTTAAACAACCATCAGCCACAACACTAACGAAGCTAATATGCTAAGCTAACTGTGCTGACGACATAGCATGACGAGACTCTCGGAATATCTCGCGATGAGGCGGCCATCTTGAGTAGGGGCGCCGGGCGTCCATTGTTGAGGGGAAGGTGGAGTTTATTTAGGAATACGGTAGGGGGCAGCAGAGGACATGGTGAGTTTCCTTTCGAAACTGTTTTTGGGTTCTGCACACAGAACGATTTCATTTAGGGGTTAGTGTAATAATAGGGGTAGATTAGATTGTTATGCTTTAATCTGGTAGTGGAATGTGGGGCCCTGGCCCCCCCTCCCCCTCATCCATTCCCTCTCCCCCACCTCTCTCTCTCCCTCCCTCTCTCTCTTACGCCCTCTCTCTCCCTTTCCCCCCTCTCTCTCTCTCTCCCTCCCTCTCTCTCCCTCCCTCTCTCACCCCCCCCCTCTCTCTCCCTCTCTCACCCCCCCTCTCTCTCTCTCTCTTACCCCCCCCCTCTCTCTCTCTCTTTCCCTCCCTCCCTGTGGCACAGGCTATATTGTGATGAGGTGTTATGTGAACGAGGAATCTTGTTCCTCCACCACCGCTCTTCCATTCTCTCTTCCCCCCTCGGCCCCCCCCGAAACGCTCTCTCTTTCTCTCCTAGTTTGGACTTGTATATTGTTTATGGTTGTTCTGTATAGGTTTCAAACGCGGTGTATTGCTAGGTTTATTGTTTATTGCTGTTTACTGTAGGATTCAAAGGCAGTTGGTTGGGTTTGGGACTCGTTTATTGTATGTTGTTGTTCCATATTCAGTTTTATTGTTATTTTTAGGGAATTTCTAGTGCTGGTAGTGGTATTGGCTGGCGTTAGGGCAATGATGTCGTACTCAACCGACGATGGGGCCGTACTCTCTGGCTCTCTCCAGGTCTCCGGCCACCTTCCGGTCTCTTGACTTAACGGAGGAGTATAGCGCTGCTGACACGGGGCAACGCGGTGGACTCTGTGTCAGTGTTTTTTTGTGTGGCGTTCATGTTGTTGGGCCGTAAGTCGGAGCATATTTGAGGACAGGTTGGGGACTTTCCACGCAGATGGACCTGCGTGTGGGGGTTACTCTGCTCGGCTGCACCTGGGTAGACAGATCGTCGTGGCTCACTGTCTGCCTCCACGCATTGGCGGGGATGCACTATGTGTGCGACTCGTCGATGCTCGCTGCCACACTGCGCACATTTTCATTTTAACGGGGGTACGGGGACTGCTAGACGTCGTGGCGGGGGTGGGCTCGTTGTCTGCCACCGCGCATTAACGGGGATGCGCTATGCGTGCACTCGTCAGAAGCTCGCTGCCACACTGCGCGCATTGGGTTATATTGTGTGTGGATGTTTGGGTGACGGTGGTTACGGTGGTTAATTTGAGTCGGGGGTGCTGTGTGTGGGCAGCAGTGGTTGAGAGTGGTACATAATTTGGATATCCTTGAGTAGGAAGCCCGGGGTGTCGCGCTCCAGGTTTGCAAACTGGGGGGGGACACCGTGGGCTACAAGTCAGGCTGACCAGTGAGATGTCATTGGTCTGCGGGGATTTCAATATGGGGGTAGTGTCGGCACCTGTGGTTTAATAAACAGGTTGTATGACACTGTTCCGAATGCACGAGAATTCAGTGACGTAAGGCACTGAAAATGTATTTCTTTTCTCGTGAGAAGTGGGTTTAACACCTACGTGGTTAGGTGTTACGGGGGAATGTGGAGTAATTGTGTGCAAAATTATGTGTGAAATATGAGTATTATTGATATGTAAAATGTGATGTGAGCGGAATACATTTTTAGGCTTTCCTAGTAATAGAAATAAATAAAGTACATATAGGAGGAAAGATTAGAATTAAATATACACATAGCCATTTGCAAAGAGCAATAAGAGTTAAAGCGCTTTTATTCACCTGAATTATAAAAGTTTAAATGATTTTAGTCACCTAAATTACCATATCCAGCACAGATGTTTAGAAATGATAGGCTGTGAATAACAAATTTCTGATTGACCAACAGAAGGGAAAAGGCTGATGCGATATAGGGTTCCCCGGAGTTGTGAGAAGGAACATGACAACGGGATTGGGAGATCCAGTTTTCCGATGGAGACAACTGAAAAACGATTAAGGCCGAGTCGTTGATAATTCAAAAGAAAATTGCACAAATGCTCTCTTAAAGTGATATTAGTATAGAAGAAGCCCTACATTCCATGCTTAAAGATAAATGATGGATTGTGAACGGGAAATGTCACTGATAATTAAGTGTATGCTTTTTCTTCTCTCTTCACAGCTGCTCCAGGGCGGACAGGCCAGTGCTGACAATTCCGAACTCCAGACAGGGGAATCAAATGGACTGTTGAAAGTCGGGGTATAGTATCACACACAGCGATTTATCAATTCCTGTTTGCACCAATATATCAGTATGAGTGAGATTAACTCAAGTTTGTAAAGATAGTTTAAATACAGAGAAACTTGCTTTCCAAACGGTGGAATTTGAGTGTATGAGAGCACGTGTGAATGAGTAATATAGAGCGGATTCACTAACTTTGATAAGAGCAATTAGGAGCAAAAATAGGGTAACCAAAACTGGACAAATAGTCTAGGTCAGTTAAACCATAGTGTAATAGAGAGAAGCAATATAAAAATGGCCAACAGTCAGGCCAATGGTGGGGGAATGCCGATAACTTCTGCAGACATTTCATTGACCGAATTGAACAGTGACGTTAACCTGATTGACTGGAATGTGACCGACCCCTCTCCTGAGTCCAGTGTGACGGAGGGACTGGAAATAATGTTTTTAACTCCGCCACAGGGGGTCGTTGCAGCAAGCAACCCAGAGACAACTGTATTACCCGAGCCGATCCACGCTGAAGTGTCCGTTGCGGGAGACTGCCAGTTAACCAAGAGACAACGAAAGCAACTGAGGAGAGCGATGTTGTTACAGCAGTCCCAGGGAGTTGACGCTGGCCGTACGGCGGGAATAGAGACGGACAACAGGTATGGGATAATACATGAACAGTTTCTACAGCCCACCTGTGTCCCGTGCCTAGGTTTCCCCCACCCCCACCATCAGTACCAGACTGAGAGAAGTGGCCCGCTGACTAGGAGCCAGGCAGCAAGGGCCAAGGTGGAGGAAGAGCGGGGGACGTGCCTCCCTCAAGAACAACAACAAAGGCCAATGGGAAAACCTGGGCAGTCACGGGGACGAGGTGGAAACAAAAGAGGGAGTGCGAAGGGAACCAAAGCACAGTCAATTGTGTGTTGGACGTGCGGGACTCCCGGACACATTTCTCGAGAATGTGAGTGGGGCTATCTATCCACAACAGGAGGCCCTCGATGGGGGAACAGATGAGGTGGGCGTGGGCAAAACCAAGGTCGGTATCAAGTACAGGATCCACGGCCCGCAAGCTCCCCCTGTCCAGGACCCCCTCAGCACCAGAACCAAGATGAGAGGTGGGGCCCAGCGATGGGAAGTCAAACCGCCAGCGCTGAGATGGGGGAAGAGGCGTCGTCCTATAGACAACAGAGAGCGTTTGTAACAGCGTTCGAACGACACGAGGCAGTTCATCGAGATCTGATGAAGACACAGCTGGAGATCGGTCAAGCTGCACACAAGACTCAGCGATTGGAACAAGAACTGGCGAGAAAGACTGCACTACTAGATGGTACAGCTATTGAGATCATGTTTCGGGCGTCGGTGTTAGGCCACCGTGATCGAGCAATGCCGTGTGCCCCGTCGTCTGGACAGGTAGTGGGCCCCTCCCAACAACAGGCTCAAAGAACTGTGACTGAACCAAATAGGTACGTGGCTTTCTCCCCAGAACAGGCTCAAGGGAACCATGGCGGATAGCAAGGACATGCTCTGGGCCCGATGACCCCAGGGCCAGCTGATCACAGGCGGGCGGCCCACCGGGTCCCGCAACCCAGGGAACAAGGACAGGTTTGCTGGATCTGTGGACTGAAAGGTCATTTTCAAAGGTCATGTCTGCAGAGGCCACCGGCAGAATAAAAATATATACAACTGATTAGGGTAAAGATGGAATAGATTGAATAAAAATATATGCTCCTGATTAGATTAGAATAAAAATAGAATAAAAAATAAATAGGGGGGTTAGGTGATTAGGTTATGAATGGAAGTTATTCAAATGGATGTGTGAGTAACTGACAAATGCATGAACTAATCAGACTAACAAGAAAATCAAATCATGTTAAACAGTTAATATTAGGTATTCAATATTAGACAGTGTGATGATGTGACACTGCGGAAGCTAGTGGTCAATAGATTATCCATGCTTGATCAACATTCAGATTGGTCAAAGGGTGGACTGCATGATGAAGAAATTAAAAAGACCCATAAGTGTTCCTAGGTTTTTATAGTGTTGATAGATGAATATTAACAGTTATGAGCAATAGATATAGGTGTTTATTTTTATTTCTGCAGAATTTCTCTTTTCTAGTGTGGTACGAGCAATTCCTGACTTAGGCCGGGAGCGTTCATTTTGTTTATTCATTTGATTTTTCCCTTTTTGTTTCTTAGTTAATACGGGGGTGCATAAGCCCCTAGATAATAGGTTAATTTTGTTTCTAAGAGTGAGTTGAAAAGAAAAAAGAAAAAGCTCACAAGTTTTTTTTTTTTTTTTTTTTTTTATTGTTTTGGGGATGGTTTTTGTTTGTTTGTTTTTGTTTGTTTTCAATATATTTTTTCTTAGGGTACCTGGCAAGCTGGGAATGATCTCGACACATCAGGACTGGATAGTATATGTCTATAAAATGGACTGGGAACAAAGTGGATGGACTAGAGCTGGTTCATGGATTTTTGTTCTCCGCCCATTAAAAATCCGGATCTAGGTTCTGGGGGTGTGTCGTGACTGGTGAAAGTGTTGGGAAGCATGATTCTCTGATAAGCTCAGTAGGTTTTGGTCGCTATTGGCCGAATAGTCTTTGTGTAGGGTGTGGACATGTGCAATTGATAATTGGCTTGTGGGGGACTCTGTTGGCTTGGTAAAGGCTGACGGAGCAGGTGGAAGATGTGTGTTTAAGGCGGACTGTGATTTGTTGCCATACACCTAGGACTACTGGGAGAGTGGGTGTGTCAGTACTGACTGTCCAGGCCAGGAAGCAGCTGTCCAGGGACGAAGGTAATGATGTTTGAATGTTATTCCACATCAAAGGGTGGTGGGTTATACTGTTTTGACAGCATAATATAAGGAGAGCCATGTGAATTTTTCTGAAATTTTGAATATTAACGATCAAGAAGCCATAAAATATATAGAAAAATGATTTGGAAAAGAAAGTTGTCAGAACTCAGACCAGTAAAGAGTGTCTGAGGGAGGAAAAGTATGGATTCTCAATCAATTGTTGTGTTAAAAGTAACCTGCACTGTCCCGAAGCGATATATATTCACTGCAGGATACAAATGGGAGATTGGGGAACCGACATGCATCCGAGTGTGGTACGAAGCAGACCCAAGGATTCCATCGGTACTGGGGAACCAGACACTGGCTAGTGTCTACCCAGAGGTCCATGGGGAATCACAACACTGCAGGGCACCTAGAGATCCAGGAGAAGCCTAACTCTCAAGCGTGGAGAGTTCCGGTCAACGCAGTGACCGGGTCTTGAGGCTTCGGAGGGGAACGAGAGGAGCCAAACGACAGGCAACCTACGAGGAGACAGGCTGCTAGGCCTCATCAACAACTCCGGCTGTCAACAGACAGGCTGCAAGGCCTTAGCAATTGACCAGGGGGTCAACAAGCGAAAGGGTGGAGCTGCTATCGCCCCTATCAACGACCAGGCGGAAGGGGGGGAGAAGCAAACCTCTTCCACTAATCCGAGGGTCAACGGGGGTTGAGCAGTCAGCGACGACCTCCTCACAGCTGTGACAGCAACAGAGCAATACAGCAGGGGGTCCTACCTCTATAGAGTTCAACACGAGGCACGCGGTCTCGACAGAAGACGGGGTGTGATAGAAAGGCAATTGGCTTTCTAATTCCACCTCCCAGAGTTGGTGGTAGCATTCAGCAGTCGTGAACTGCACCAGCTCTGAGAAATAAGGAGGAGGCCAGGTCAATCTAGAAAACATTGACCCCCCCCCCCCCTCCTCACTGCTCCAAGTCAGAATTTGACAAATCACATTGGAAACCAGTGAAAATTGATCCTGGTACGAAACAGCGTGTCAAAGACTGCACACGGGGCACAATAACCGAAATAGACTGCTAATAAAGGTGTTTGTAATTATACATAAGAGAGATATAGAAAAATAATGTGGGGTTGATTTTTAGAATCCGAGTGTGGCAAACCATATGTATTTTATCCAAGTATGATTTGTCTTAATTCTTATCCAGATAGTAGTATGTAGAAGTTAAGATCTATGTTCGACATAATTAAGGATAGATAAACTATCCGAGTGTGGAAACTGTAGTAGTTTTTAATAGATATAGATCCTAAACTTCATTGTCCCATAGAAAAGGTCATAAGATTAAGTTTTGATTAGGAAAACAGCTGTACTAGTCAGCCAACCAAATACATTCTTCTGGTGATTAAATTACTCCAACCTTTTGCCCTGTCTCACTAAAATAGATAGGGTTATTTACTAACGCAAGACCCCTCACAAAAGAGTTGGGTGTCGGGCCACTCAACAGCCGGCTGGAAACTATCAAGAACTGTTTGAATAAGCCCTTCGGGGGTTTTAGAACAAAGAGCCACCTGGGTTCGTCAGGGTGGGGGACAGGAAGGAGTTCAGATAAGCCCTAGTTAAACACATGTGACCACCATTTGGTCTCCTAGTAAGTAATAAGTAATAAACACATGTGACCACCTGGTTTGCTCCTGCCTTGATTAACAATAAGTACATCTTTAAATGTCTAGTAACACACTTAGATTAGTTTGATATGAACTACAATTAGGCCTGTTTATATTGTGGTAACAATTCTGAATTAAATAATATGAAATATGCCAGTTTGAAATGAGGGTCACGTTTGAAACTACATTGGAAAATACTTAAATATGTGCATACTAAACTGTATAAAAGCATATTATTAATGAACGCTAAAGTATAAACTGTATAGAAGATATTGATGTAAGCTAAAAGAATGATTAGACCTATTAGCAATTCACTGAAAGTCAGCAGACTTTGTGGTACAGATTTAAATCCCCTGCAGAATAAGATTAGTTTTACTTAAGGTGAAATTAGTCTTAATGATAACAGAATGTGTACAAGTATAATATCTCTGTGTTTATGTGATCAATTGCAATTCAAATATATATGTTATGAAATGAATAACTTAAGTATTGGGTTGTTAGATGGTTTGAGTCTCTGACTGGGGAACAGAGGAAAGTCCAGTTGGCTGTGTAAAGACAACCCCCAATTTGCATTCAAACATAGAGAGGCTGTGATTGGAGAAACACAGCTGCTGATGTCATCACACAGAGACGCTAGGCTTTTGGATATAATGGGATGTTGTGATGGTGGAAGGGAACTCTGAAAACCAAATCACCCGAGGAGACCACACCCATCTCTACACACAGGGGCGGACGACGCGGGCAGAGGAGAATCAACGGACAGAGAACATTTTGGAGGGAGAAACAGAACTTTGCTTTGTTCACTAGCAAGGGAACAGAGCTCATCAACAACTTATCAACTATCATTCTTTGATCTGATTTCTTAGAAGGGCGAGCGGCATATTGCTCCGGTACCTTGAATCTTTTATAGTGTTCTTTATTGTAATTTGTATACACTCTTAACTTTGATTAAACAGCTGCTGTTATATACCCTCTTCTCCTCCTTTCTCCTGCTGCACCGCTGATCGTCATAACAAAGACCTCAAGTCTTTGTTTAAAGTACTTTTCAGGGCTTTAAAGGTTTTTGAATCACAACGCAGAGCAGATTAGATATTAGGTTCTGATACATATCAGAACAATAAGCCAGAAAAGTACTACATTCGCCACCTGTCTCTTGTCAGTTATCTTTGTAGTTTCTCTCTGTCGTCGATTTGGACATGAATTCCCAGTTCTTTCAGTGTGGGAATTGCATCCACCAGGGAGTCGAACACCTTCGTTCCCGATTCTGTTGTCATCCTGAGTCGTGCCGGGTATGGGCAATTAGTGCGTATCCCTTTTTCCTTCAGCTGTTTGATGACGTGACGCACCTGTCCCCTCTTCTTTTGCAGGTCTGGGGAGTAATCGTGATCAAAATAGATCCTTTTCCCTTGAAACGTGACAGGTTGTCCCCATGCAAGCTGTAATACCTGTTCTTTGATATTGAAATCTAGAAAGCGCACAATGATAGAGCGCGGGGGGCGCTAGAATCTCTCGGTTTGGCCATCAGTGATCTGTGCGCTCTTTCTATCTTAATCTCAGACTCAAGTTCAGGTGTTATTTTCAGGGATGTTGTCAATAGCTGCTTCACAAACTCTTTAGTATCCTTGTCCTCGCTACCTTCAGGGACTTGGTAGATCCGGATATTGTTGCGTCTGAGTCTGTTTTGCAAATCTTCACATGTTACCGTCATCTCTGCATCTCTTCTTACAAGGTATTTGAGCGCCCTCTGGTGTCTCATTCCTCTATATCCAGTTTAGTGATTTCTGATTCAATGTATGTAATTCTACCTTCTGTTTTGTCAATCCATTCAGTTACTTGCGACATAGATGTTTCAAGTTTGCTCACTGAAGACTGAGTGGCATTATGTGCTTCTTTATTCTCTCTCCTTAGATCTTTTAATTCTTTTAGAATCGCGGATTCCTCTCTCTCTGTTTCCTCGTCGGTGTCGGAAGAGCTGGTTTGACAAGCCTGTTCAGGCGTGACATCTTTCTCATTTCCAGAGTCGGTTTTGGTCTTTCTTTTAGCATTTCGTTTCTTCGGGCTCATCTTTAGACTTCTTACCGTCTCACTCGTTAAATGTTGCTGACAATATCTGTTTGTTGGGTCATTTATCTCGGGGGTTCTGAGGAGCAAGAGACTCAAGCTGCTACCTCGGACATCACACAACCGGAAGTCTCAGTCACTAGTACTTCTACTGTAAACATATACTATACTGTACTTCTACTGTAAACAGATACTATACTGTACGTCTATTGTAAACAGATACTATACTGTACTTCTACTGTAAAAATATACTATACTGCACTTCTACTGTAAACAGATACTATACTGTACTTCTACTGTAAACAGATAATATACTGCACTTCTACTGTAAAACGATACTATACTACTACTGTGCTAAGACCTGTTGCTTACTGTTTACTCATCAGATATCTCTATACTCTGCGTCCCACAGAGCCCTCTTCACTCGCTGGAGCGACTCAGAGAAAGCAGTCTACACTATCCCTGGGGTGTCCCCGTGTATGATGCAGCTCATCATAGAGTACGCCTACACACGCTTTGTGCTGGTGACAGCAGAGAACGTGGAAGAGCTTCTGGTGGCTGCAGACCAGTTTCTTGTCACTGGCATAGTAGGAGCGTGCTCTGACTTCCTAGAAGGCCAGCTGTCTCTGGAAATTTGTGTCGGCATCTGGAGGTTGGCGGACATCTACTGCTGCCCTGACCTGAGGCGCAAGGCCCATCTCTTCTTCGTGTGCCACTTTGAGGAGATGTTGCACGTCTCACAGGAGTTTGTGGAGCTGTCCCTGCAGCAACTGGTGGACATCATCGAGAGGGATGATCTGAACGTGAAGAGCGAGGAGACGTGTTCGAGGCTGTCCTCCGTTGGATCGACCACTCCCGTGAGGAGCGTAAAACACACATCCCTTTGCTGCTGCCCAAGGTAACTAATTGTATTACTGTGCATTACATTCCCTAGTACAGTGGTTCTCAAACATTTGGGTCCAAACTGTTCCCTAGCAACAGAAACCGTCTACAACCGATGTCTAAGTTGTACCCGCTGTCTGCTTGTCTCTTCCCAGGTTCGCATGGGCTTGATGATACATGAGCCAGTACGCTGCTCCCCGTGGAGGAGGAGGAGGAGCAGGAGGAAGAGGAGGAGGAGGAGGAGAGGAGGAAGAGGAGGAAGAGGAAGTGGAAGATGAGGAAGAGGAGTAGGAGGAAGATGAGGAAGAGTAGGATGATGAGGAGGAGGAGGGGGAAGAGGAGGAGCAGGATGTTTAAGAGCAGGAGGATTAGGAGGAAGAGGAAGAGGAGGAAGAGGAGGAGGAGGAAGAGTAGGAGGAGGAGGATTGGGAGGAGGAGGAATGGGAGGAGGAGGAAGAGGAGGAGGACGAAGTGGAGGAGGAGGCAGCAGGGGATCATCTAAGAACATTAAACAGTTATTAGACCAAAAGAAATCCTAAGAAATTTATAAATTACTATCAGCCAAAGGTGGTGCATTTCTTTCTTCTAGTAATTCAGACAATATCGGTTTTTAGTTTGTGTAATGTAATGTAATATCTGTTTTTAGTTTGTGTAATGTAATGTAATATCTGTTTTTAGTTTGTGTAATGTAATGTTATATCGGTTTTTAGTTTGTGTAATGTAATGTAATATCTGTTTTTAGTTTGTGTAATGTAATGTAATATCTGTTTTTAGTTTAATATCTGTTTTTAGTTTGTGTAATGTAATGTAATATCTGTTTTTAGTTTGTGTAATGTAATGTAATATCTGTTTTTAGTTTGTGTAATGTAATGTAATATATGTTTTTAGTTTGTGTAATGCACATAATATGGGAACTTTTATCCATATGCTAGCCCGGCATAGTTCTGACAGCTGTCACTTGTGCTACTGCGAAATAAATGACACACGGCTTTGTGTTGTCAACTGATAGAAATTGTGTGTTTCTCTATTCCGATGATTTCTACAATATAATATATATATAAATAACTGTCTTTTACTAGTACCTTACTACTATGTACTATGTTACTATCCCTATACTACTACCTACCATGCTAATATGTCTATTATACTATGCACTCAGGGTGTAACACTCAAGTTCAACACTATTTGACGAACAATGCCACTGACCATAAGCTGCCAGAGATGCACATCTCCTGCTGACCAGAAAACCACAAACTTTTCTAATAGTGGGGTGCCTGGACACTCAGTCATTTAAAATGTATATGCGAAAGTTTCGTTTTCACTTCTAATTTGAAGATAAGGATCTATAGAACAATTTTGGCTTGAGTGTCAAGGAACCAGTTGAATTTAATAAAAATGTATCCAAAATGGCCACAATCGAAATCATGAATTCTTTAAAACAGTTTTGGTCAGGGGAGCTCCAGTAGCTCACCGCGTATCTCGGCGCTATTTCGGCGTCGGGGACAACCGTGCACGACGTCACGGATCTGGGGTACACGAGTTCGACTCCCGGACTCGCCGTATTTTCTCAGAGTGTCTTCCCCTATCTATATCCCATTCAACCTGTTTCTGTCGGTCATGCTTGACCAGAAAAAAGCGATAAACGCTAAAAAGAACCAGCTGTCTGGTCAAAGTTTAAAAAAAAAAAAAAAAAAGTTTTGGTCACCAGGCTTATATTCAGAATAAACCATCCCACGCCAGCTCTATTTGTCTATGGAGAAGTTCCCCTTCTTTGCAGGGCTATAACTTTTTAAATTGTATTGCTAAATTGATATTACTATGGCCCATTCAACATCAAGTATCTATTGTTCAGGGTGTAGCAACGTTATACTTTTTCATTCACATATTCATACTAAAATACGGTCTAAAGTATAAGTATGTTTTTATCGTTTTCTGCAGCTTTCTCCAGAACGTGATTTATAGCCCTAAATGCATTATATTGATGATTGTATAGTTTGATAGCAATCGGCGCAAGATAAAAAAATTCAAATGGACGTGCTTCTAGAAGTTACTACTTATCATCTGATGTTGACCAGATGGGGGGGGGTCGTTTATAATTCCGTGGCCAACGTTAGATGATTCATCTAGTGTGGGTAATATGATCATCAGAGCAGTTTATATCAAACACGTTAAAAAATAACGCTGAATCTTACCGTAGCTTTCTCGTAGCGTTGGGCGATGAGCGTGGAGCAGAAATATTCCTATTATGGGATGTAGAAATATGCGATCCATTTCCAGGTTGTATAATAGTATATACGTCCAAATCATGTTGTTTATCGAGTTATTGGTAACGGATCACTATCCATTGTGTCGCACTCGAGTCCTGGGACTATTAGCGAGTGATCGGACCGAATTGGAATGAGCACCAGCTTCCATTTCCTGTTTCCGGTCTGGGCGATCCGCCGATCGGCCACCAGATGGCGCTCTTGAACCGTTGGAGAGTTGAGAGGGGATCAACAGTAGATCTCAAGTCTCCGGGGGAGAAATATGATTTCGATCACAGATTTTTGAAATATTGATATCAAAGACGTGGTACGGCGTCTTTGGCAGAATGAGCATGGCGGGGAATGACGTGGTAAGGCGTTTTTGGCGACCATAGTGTTAATGTTCACACAATTGCTGTGTAATATAATTTTGTATTGCTATTTTAAGTTAATACTGTGTGAGGAATCAACTGGAGTTCAAATATTGATGTTGATATTGAGGCAAAAATCAAAGATGGCTGCAATTTCTGTATTTATTTCGAATTACGCTTCATAACTTTTATTCTATTGAACCTACAATGGTGATGTTGGTGCCTGTACCTAGGTTTTCATGAATGAGTAATTGAATAAAAATAAAATAAACATGATTGGAGCATATCTTATATGATATTTCACACAATGAGACAATAAATATGTGGAGAACTAGAGTTAGATATGAGAACTGTAAACAGTTGATTGTGAAGAACAAACGATGATTGTGAAGAACGTCCTCATCACAAGAAAGGATCTGCATCTCAGCACCAATGTCAACGCCATGCCAAAGACCTGATGGAGGTGTTGCTGAGCAATGGGAATCCCTTTGAGGAGGGCAGTAAAGACGGTTACATTAGACAATAAGGTGTGTGAGTCTGCAGCTGCTGCCGTATCAACTCGAGTCTACGGGACAAGAGCAGTACAACAATTTCAGGAAGAGTGCTTGAATCAAATGACAGACTTCTGACAGCACCGATCAAGCGAAATAACTTACTGTTGTTCCATGAGAAGAAAACACAGAAGAAGACAGCAAATAAGCTGAGAATGTAGCACTTCAAACATCATGCAGAGCTCTATGGGAAAGCATTTATTGTGCTAGACACAATACATGTCAAGTAGAGATATTTCTGTTGACGAGGAGTTAGTTGTTAGTTGCGCCAGGTGTAACAAGACATTTTCTCATTCCTGTCAAATAAGTTGTTAACAGATGGACAGTTCCCAAATGACAAGGATGTCTACATCACTGCAGGTGATCAAGTCCACCATGTTGGAAACAGTCCACCAATGGATCAATGCAACCATGAGGAAGCTGACACTCGTGTCCTATAATACATCTCCTCCACGCTCTCCAAACATCATCACTTGGGAGCATAGACGCCTACGTATAGGAGCAGACGATGCACGTGCTCCAGGACTATTGAACTTGGGGGAGCAAACTTGTCTCTTTGCTCCCTCACTTTTTGATCATATGATATACCCCCCCCCCCAATATATAAATATTATCTAAACATAACTACGTAATTTCAATCAAATTAATAATACGCAATGACACTTAATAGCAAGTTTTTAAGTTTCCAAAGATTGTGTGACCCCCCACTTTAATGGTTTGATCCAGTGCCCACGGGCCACGGTTCGTCGGCATGACGTATACGACATGTTGGGGGAGGCGGCTTTTTCGAAAGCCCTTGAAAAATTCAGGCTGGATATTGGATAACATTGTGAGGATTATTCTTCGGCGTTTACATCAAAATGGAGCAAATCATCACGTAAGTCGAACACTGTGACTGTATACTAAATGCGCAAACAGATTGAAACTGAATATTTCTCGTATGGTGAGCCTCGGCGCTGAACCGAGTGAATCCAGAGATACGGGATGGTGCGCACTGCGCAGGCGCTGTGATCACCCAACGGCGGAAATAATGCCGCTTTGAGCAGTTTATAAAAAAATATTAAAAATATTTATTAGCAACGCCGAGCTTTCAAACCATCCCGTATCTCTGTGCGAACCCCTCGTGCAACTGTGAGCACCTTTGTAATGTCTCTGTGATACTTGTATAACGAACGGTTCGGCCAGAACCAGTCCTTCATGGTAAATCTAGGTTGGTTTCCCATTGAGGAGCAAGTGACTGTGGATTCACTCGGTGCTGAGCACAGTCACGAAAGGGGACCCTGATGTAAACAAGACAAACGTCTTTCTCTGGTCTGCATCCCCTTAACAATTGTGTGTATTGAGCCGTACTGTATTGTACCCATTCTGCAATCTGTTAAATAAAGTTTTCATTCATTCATTCATTCATTCATTCATTCAGCCGCCGCGCTCACTGGGGCTATTGATAGCGTCAATTAGTTGTTGTTGTTGTTTTGTACTGCCGCTGCGGATGTGAACGGGGCCGGAGGGGCTTTGGGAGGATGGGAAAGTTATTATTATTATTATAATAGTAATTGGCTATCATACGTGCCTAGCTAGCGTTAGCTAAAAGAGCCCTCGCAGTGAAGTTATTATTATTATAGCTATCATACTGCAATATAAACTGAGTTTTATAGTGAAAAGAGCAGCTTTATTTTGGTCAAGATTGAAGGCTCTATATTGCAGGAAATTGCACATACAGGTGTTCATTAAATGTAAAAAAATGTAAAAAAAAAAAATAATAATAATAAAATTGCACCCCCACTTTCAACTATAACTAGGCGGCCATGCTTGGGAGGGTGCATACTGGAGATACAGACGTTTGTCGTAATCCTTCTGACTAATTTCCATCACATCAAGCCACTAACAGATACACACCCAGTCAGGGACGTGCACAGGAATTTAGAGGGGCAGGTGCTCAAAGGCTGAAAAGGGCACTATACCTGTGTGTGTTTTAACCGAGCGTGCGTAGCGCACAAGCCCGATTTTTAAGGGCCCTTTTCGGGTGGGGGGGCCCCCTTTTTATGCTTTTTGGATGGTTTTGGTGATCAAATATTGAATATTGAACTATAATAATCAGTGCAGAGGCTCACTTATCCTTGAAAGACACTTTTATCACTGACTTAAAAGGCCTATACATCTCCATAAATGTTCAGGGGGGAGGGAATAAGTGCTTACCCTACAGACCCCAAGAAGTGCTGTATATTCTGTATTGTTTAATATAAATGCATTTTTTATTCCAATCCCGATTTGTATTTGAGATTCCCAAATCCCATCAGACTTGACTTCTTCGTGTCCCTCAGTGAGTATAATACCAGCATTCAACTGTATGCGCCACAGCGGTTTCTATCATCATCATCACCACCCACGCTATGCATAAAATATATAGGTCCACGGAGAGGCACGCTGAGGAGGCCGTGCAAACTGCAATGGAATATGGGGCATCTCTCTCTCTTTACCTAATATTTTGATTCTATCCTGACATTTTTCATTTGGAAGGGCAGTCTATATGCGTAACGAAAACAAATTATTTTTTTTATTTTAATTTTTTCAAAGAGGGCACTTTTTTTATGATGCCCCTTGGGCTCTATGTGTGCAGTGCACGTGCCTGGATGTGTGTGTGTGTGTGTGTGTGTGTGTGTGTGTGTGTGTGTGTGTGTGTGTGTGTGTGTGTGTGTGTGTGTGTGTGTGTTTGTCAGGTGTCCAGTATCTCTCAATAAGTACTCATATTATGTGCATTACACAAACTAAAAACAGATATTGTCGGAATTACTAGAAGAAAGAAACGTCACCACCTTTGGCTGATAGTCATTTATTAATTTCTTAGTATTTCTTTTGGTCTAATACATGTTTAAGAGCGGGGGGCGTGAGATGGGATAGTCGTGTTTGAGCGAGGCTCCACTAAACTCCTACAAAAGTGTACAATTTAAGAAGGCAATTCAATGGTAGAAGTAAACAGAAATTGACAATATAAGTTGTAGAGGCACAACTAAGCTATGCCGAGACCGAGGAAAGCCAGAAAGGCTAAAAAAAATCTTACAACTGAGGACGATAGCAGAGAGGCTAACGATAGCAGCAACCTGTCGGATTCGGATGAAGACTAAGCTGAAACTACAGCACCGAACGAAGCACCACCGCCGACCACGACGGACATAATGGCCGCTATTAATCGACTGAATCAAAATGTCGACTCAAGGTTTGAAAAGTTGGATGCATCACTTGCTGGTTTGAAACAGACATTGGATAATATTGAGGAAAGGGTAGCCTCAAACGAGGATGGCCTGAATGAGCATGAAAGCCGAATCAAGATTCTGGAAGACAAATGTGCCGTGTGGGGGGAGGAGGCCAGGGCGCTCTGCAAGCGAGTGGACGACCTCGTCTCGCGCTACAGACGACAAAACATTCGGATCATAGGTGTAAAAGAGGGCACGGAAAAGGGCAACCCTACAGACTTTATTGCAAAACTTATAACAACATTGCTGGGAGATGAAAACTTCAACAACAAGCCTGTTAAAATCGACCGAGCATATCGGGTCAACATGAAGACGGCAACAGATGCCACTCCACGCCAAATTATAGCACGGATCCACCATGATTCAGTGAAGGAGCGCATTCTGAGGCTTGCAACACAAATATTCCCCTTACAACATGAGGGAACGCGTATCGACATTTTCCCGGACCTGGGACCGGCAGTGTTGAAGCTACGGAAGCGATTCGACAATATCAGGATAATCAGGACCAGATGCAAGACTGCGGAGGTGAGATGCGGATTCCGACACCCAGCGACGTTCCTGGTATCGGTTGGCACAGACAAGCGCACGTTCAACGACCCGAAGGACGCAGAGAAGTTCCTAGACGACAGCAAAGTGCCGCGTTAATCCAACCTGACGGTACAGACGACAGCTTCAATATGTGATCACTCACAAGTTACAGCGGCTCATTGCGCCCATCCTACCTACTTCTCATTTGTTTTTGTTGGACAGGTGGAAACGATTGCATACACAGACTATCATGGTATGTTTACTAGCTCTTAAGGTATTTTGACTTAGAGGTGTTTGTTCACAGAGGGGACTGGATGGAGGTAAAGAGGGCCCCGGAGGACAGCGCAGTGTGTTTTTCATGTTAGTTTGCGGCAGTGCATATTATTGTCTTTTTTTCTAACGGCGGAATGTATACAACACTTTGGGCGATTTTTGTTTTGTTACATGAACATGGATAATATGTCATGTCAGTAAATAACAATGGGGATAGTACAAGGATTGTAAGCTGGAATGTAAGAGGTCTAAATCACCCGGTTAAAAGAGGTAAGGTAATGGCTCATTTAAAAAGCCTGAAAGCTGATGTTATATATCTTCAAGAGACCCATATTAAGAATATAGCCAGGAACAAGTTACACATGGGATGGGGATCACAAATATTTCAATCAAACTTCGGTGCCAGGGCCAGAGGGGTCGCTATTATTATCAAGAGGGGTGTGTCATTTGATCATGTGTGCACAATCGCGGATCCGAATGTTAGATTTGTAATTGTATCAGGGACACTTAATTGTGTTCCTGTAACATTGATAAACGTGTATGGTCCAAATTTTGATGATCCAAATTTTTTTGAGACAGTTCTGAATAGAATTACTGATGTCGGTAATACAAATATTATATTGGGTGGCGACTTCAATTGTATAATTGACCCTGTGTTGGATAAAAAGTCATCAAAGGTATCCGTGAACAGCAAAGCCAGTGAGGTGTTAAAAAGTGCCATGCACAATTCCAACGGGGCTCTCCTCATAACTTCTGCAACGGGGCTCTTCCAGAGCACACGCCCGCTGTGACTGCGACTGTTCACGGTCAAGTCCACTGCCGAAGAGAGCTTCCTGGTCCTCTCGCTCCCAGGTAACTCCCTCTTCCTCGTTGCTTTCCTCTCTCCTCCGCTCCACCTGCCACCACTGCCACTTCGCCCCCTGCTGGCAACCGCCACTAATCCCACTCTAGGACCGCTCCAGAAAGGGAAAAGGTGCTTCAATGTTATTGTTAGTGATCCATACTGAAGCCGGAGAAGAGTAGCACCTCACCTCGTTATTAGACTGGGCGAGCTATCCAAATGAACACTGTTTATCACACGTTATACACACACAGGGAAAGTAACAGTTAGTTAGCACTTCTGAATACTTAGTAGAATATTCAGGCTGCTACATTTCCCCCCACTTTAAACTTGCCAAGTCCTTTGCAAGTTACTCAATGAAACCAGTTTAATGACATGAAAACAGTCCTTAGACCAACAGTTTCACACAATGTTTCATTAGTTTCACACACTGTTCAACAACCACACTCTTCAGCACGTAGTCCTGGCGATACCGAGCGGGTAGGGGCCGGATTTGTTCAACCTCCCCTGCGTCTGCTTCTGTGTCAGATTCGCCTGTCTCTGTCGGTAGGCCCTCGGCCACGGCTTCGCCCTCCGAGGCCTCTGAGGGGCCGCCCGCGGCGCCCTCCTCACCCCTGTCTCCGCCATCTTCTCCATCCTCATCGGAGGGATCTGACTCTACCTCTCCTTCCTCGTTCGGCACTGCTTCAGCGACGACCCGCGGGACCCTGGGTGGGTTACACGCCCTAGGGTGCAGTTCTCGAGAGTAAACGAAGGCACCCCCCACGTCTGATTCGGATAAGCTCCGCTCCCTCCTCGGGATCCGTCGGGGAGTTCTCATCCGTTCTTCCGGGTCGGAGGCCGGGAAGGAGCAGATCTTGAGTTGATCTCTATGCACGGTTAGTTCGGGGCCCCCTCCTTCGGGGCGAACCGTGAACACTGCCGTCCCCTCATGGCTCTGCTCAATCACCATGTAGGGCGTGGGCTCCCACTTGTCTTGTATCTTGTTGCGACCCTTGGGTCGGTGAACGCGGATCAGGACTCGATCCCCCGCTCTCAAGAGTGCGCCCCTGGACTTCCGGTCGTATATCCGCTTGCGTCGGTGCGACGCATGCTTGGCGGTGGCATTCGCGGCCTCCGCAGCGGCCTTCAGTCGCTCGTGATGTCCCTGAACCCATTCGTCCAGGTTCTCCGCACCGTCGTCGATGACATCCCTGCCCCCCCGGACGTCTCGGGGCATCCTGGCATCCCTCCCGAACAGCAGGTAGAAGGGGGAGTACCCTGTGGAGGAATGTATGTGGCAGTTGTACGTGAGTACCAACTTCGGCAGATGCTCTTTCCAATCTCTTTTCTTGTCGGCGGGCAGACTCCTTAGCATGTCGTGCATCGTCCTGTTGAATCGTTCGCACTGCCCATTCCCTTGTGGGTGGTAGGGTGTGGTGCAGCTCTTTGAGATCCCATAGAGCTTACAGAGCTCCTTAATCACGCTGGACTCGAAGTTTCGCCCCTGGTCGGCGTGGAGCCGAGCGGGACAGCCGTAATAGACAAACCAGTGTTTGATAATTGCGACGGCGGTGGTCTTGGCGGTCTGGTCCTTGGTCGGGATGGCGATGGTGAATCGAGTGAACATATCTGTTACCACCAATACATTCTCGTACCCGCCCGCCGACATTTCCAGTAGGGTGAAGTCCATGGCTAGGACTTCCATGGGCGCCGTTACGTTGGTGCAGGTCATCTGGGCCAGCGCCTTCGGGAATACGTCCCGGGCCAATGCACACCGCTTGCACCGCTGCACCCAGCTCTTCACCTCTTCGGCCATCCCGGCCCAGCAATAGCTCCGCCGCATCAGCTCCACGGTCCCCCTTCCACCGAAGTGTCCCCCGTCTTCATGCTGAGTCTCATATATCCGCCGCCGCAGGACTGCCGGCACCACCAGCTGCAGGACCTCCTCTCCGTCTCGGGGGTCGCTGACGTGTCGGAACAACACCTGTTCGTGCAGACGGAACCTCTCCCACTGTCCGTATATCTTACGGAGTCCTGCGTCCATCTCCTGTAACTGGGCCTTTGAGGGCTGGACTCCCCCAGTCACCGCACGCCACACCGGTCCCAGTTCGGGATCGTCTGCCTGGAATTGCCGTAACTCCGCCCAGCTGGATCCGCTGTTCCCCTTCTGGGTCACAATCTGCCTCGCCACGACAGTCAGAACCCCTCCTGGTTTGGTCCGTCCCTCCGGACTTAGGAGGGCCCGGACTTCGTCCGCTGGGATCACCACATAGCCTTTGTGTGCGAGTGGGGCGGAGGCCCTCGAGGGGACGACCCGTTCCTCGGGGACCAGCCGAGTAGGAGTGCCCGTCGAGCACGGTATTGGTGCCGTTATCGTGAGGAAGTCCTTCTCAGTATCCTCCACCTCTGGTTCTGGCCTCATTGGCCTGCGTGACAGGGCGTCAGCGTTCTGATTGAGCCGGCCGGGCTTGTAGTGGACCACGAAGTCGTACTCAGCCAGCTGAGCATTCCAATGCTGTTCCACCGCTCCCAGATTGGCCGTGCCCAGATACCTCAGCGGGTTGTGGTCGGTGACCATGGTGAACTGGGCGTACAGCAGGAGGTCCCGGAACTTCTCTTTGATCGCCCACTTCAGGGCGAGGAGCTCCAGCTTGAACGCGCTGTAGTTCTGGTCGTTCCTCTCCGACCCTCGTAAGCCTCGGCTGGCGAAAGCAATGACGCGCTCCACGCCCTCTTGTTTCTGGCTCAACACTGCCCCCAGCCCCAAGTAGCTCCCGTCAGTAGTCACGATGAAGGGAAGGCGGAGGTCCGGGTAGGCCAACACCGGGGGCTTCATGAGGCACTCCCGCAGGTGATCGAAAGCCTCTTGGCACTGGGGAGTCCACTTGAATGCCTCGGGTCGTCCCTTAACGAACCCCTTTTTTTCCTTCCCCATCAGGGCATGCAGGGGCTGGGCTACTTGAGCGAAGCGGGGCACGAACCGCCGGTAGTAGGAACCCGATCACCTGTCGTACCTCCTTCGCTGAGCGTGGCGCCGGCCAGTCTTCCAGTGCCTTGACCTTGTCAGTGTCGACCTGGACTCCGGCCGCTGACACGATGTGTCCCAGGAATTTCACCTCTGTCTTGAGGAGAAAACACTTCCTGGGCTTGAGCTTGAGCCCATGTTTTCGGAGACGCCCGAACACCAGGTCCAGTTTCTGGCAGTGACTCTCAAAGTTGCGTGCGAACACCAGCACATCGTCCAGGTATACTAGCAGGACATCGAAGGCCAGGTCCCCTAGTACTGCGGTCATCAACCGCTGAAACGTCGCCAGGGCGTTGCACAGCCCAAAGAGCATACGGGTCCACTGATAGAGGCCGAAGGGCATCGTGACAGCCGTCTTCTCCTGGTCTTCCTCCTTTACCGCCACTTGGAAGTAACCTGCCGTGAGGTCGAGGGAAGAGAAGATCCGGGCCTGCCCCAGGGCGTCTAGGGACTCCTCTATCCGGGGTAGAGGGTACGCGTCCCGGTGCGTCACATTGTTCAAGCGGCGGTAGTCGCAACAGAACCGCACGGAGCCGTCCTTCTTGATGACGATCACGGCCGGGGACGCCCATGGACTACAGCTTTCCACGAGTACGCCTTGGTCCACCAGGTCCTGCACGTGCCGTTTCACCTTCTGGAAGACGTGGGGCGGTATCCGGCGGTGCCGTTGCTTGACGGGGTGTGCGTCTCCGGTGGGGACGTAATGTGTGACCGTGGTTGTGTATCCGTAATCCCCGTCGTCAACAGAGAACACCGTCTTATGTTTCTCGAGTACCTCGTTCAATCGGCGTACTTGGGCCGGGGTGAGGTCTTCAAGATTCGCTTCAACGGGCACGACGAGCTCCCGGGTCCTCCCATCGGCCGCCGCCGGTGTCGGTTGGTCTCGGGTGTCGATCGCCGTCACCCTATATCCCCCGGTGACCTCCTCCACAGTCGCCCTCTCCTTGGACCGCACTTGTTTGGGGCAGTGGAGTTCCGCCAGTCGGGACCGGGGCTGGAGTACGATCTCGGCGTCTGTCGGGTTCATCAGACGCACGGGTACTCTTCCATTCCGGGCGTACGCCACTACGTTTGCTACCAGGAGGCCGGGGGGGCAGGTTGGCGCTTGGAGTGTTCTCGACCATCACGGGACGCCGGATCCCCGCCGACGTCTCGCAGCGGCCCGAGACGATCATCTCGCTGTGTGGGGGGGGGACCACCGGGTCTCGGCCGGCCACATTCACATAGCCCATTTTCCCCGCGGCCGTACACTCCTGTTCTCTCTGCTCCAGGGCCGCCACCACCCGGCGTAGTGTGACACTTCCGGCGTCGCGCCGGCGGCTACTGGCGGGACGCATCCCCTTAATCCCCTTGAAGAGGCCGTCTACTCCGCCGAGCACGTTCATCCCCAGGAGTCTCTCGGGTCCTCGGAAGTGGTCGTCCTTCACCACAAATATGCACTTCCCGGGGAACGTCAGGTCCAAGCACTTCACCTCTGCGTACAAGCACCCCACCACAGGGATCTCCAAACCATTGGCGGCGGTGAGGGTGATCCAGTTGGCGGCGGTCAGCTTCTGTTTCGAGAAGTTCCGCTTGAAGTGGCTTTCCGTCATCGTTGTCACCTCGGCTCCCGTGTCAATAGGCAGCGGGTGTTCACGCCATCTATCTGCACGTCCAGGGTGAAGCATCCCCCGTATACCTGGTGCTCCTCTGGGCTCTCGGCGACCGGGTCAGTGGCTCCGGTCGCGACAGCGTCAATCGCCCGTTCCGGTCGGAGTCGAGGCCTCAACGGGCTCGGTGCTTCGGGAGCGGGAGAAGGGGTGGGGCGTGTCCTGCTTGCGGGGCAGGGGCAATCTCTGGCGATATGGCCCGGTTGTTGACAGACGTAGCATATCCGCCTCCCGTCCGCCTCTCGCCTGGACCTTCGAGGGGAGGGGGTCGATGAGAGGAGGGGTCTTACGTCCCTCGGCGGCGGCGGCGTGAATCATGCCTCGGGCGGGACTCTTCATGGGTCCCAGGACCATCTCTTCCTCGGACCAGTCTATCGCCTCTGTCGTCAGGTCAATAAACGTCCGTTCCCCGTCCTCTCCCCGCGCCTCCTCGTCTCAGAATCTCGTCCCTCAGGCCAAGCACGAACTGCTCCCGCAGCCGGGCTGCAGGGTCGGGAACCTGTCTGGGGTCTCTGTCCTGAATGCGCCGCATCCGCTCTTGCAGGTCATATGCAAACTCCCGTATGCTCTCCCCGTCAGATTGTCGGCGGGCGAGGAACTCTTTCAGGCGGACACTGACTGGGGTCTTGTCCCCGTACGTCTCCCGCAGCAGGTGGAACAGGGCGCCTGGCTCTGGGGCCGTTCCTTCCAGGGCAAAGCGTACCGTCCGCTTAGCTTCGCCCCTTAAGTGCTGTTGTATGAATTCCGCCTGGTCGTCGCCGGGCACAATTTTCGGCTTCGGAAATAGGCCTGTATTTCTCGGATCCAGTCCTCCACCGACGACTCCCTTCTCTCCTTTCCCCCGCCGAACTCGCTGCAGTCTCGGTCTCGCTGGACATACACGGTCTGCGAGGGGGCCGGGCAGGGTGCACGGCCTTGGTTCTGTTCCAGTCTCGTCACTGTTTCTTCCAGTGTCTTTATTCGTGCCGTCTGCGTCTGGCACGTCTCCTGCAGCTCTTCCACCTTTGCCGCCATCTCCTGCGCGGCTCGGGTCCCTTCGTCGGACATCATGGTCTCTCTACTGGTCTGTCAAGGAAGTGGAGTAGGATGTTGATCCTGTTCGTGACGCCAAATGTAGAAGGGTGGATTATCCCTGCTTGTGGGAGTAGTAGTACACAGACACTGGGTAGTAGGATACTATAGAATTGGACCTATATGTACCCCCGTCTTTGGCCCGGAACGTCGTTCTGGAGGGCTTGCAGCAGGAGTGGATGGGGCCCAGGATTTACTAACCTGGGGACTGGTACTCTGGTCTCCCTCGCCTTCCAAGGCGGTCAGCAGTAGCTCCCCATACTCTCACTTCCCCCAGTATCTCCGACAGCCCTCCCACACCCAGTGACTGTCAGTTCAATAGTATTATTGGGCTTCCCTTTAAGCAGTACCCTTCCTTGACCACCTGTATAGACCCTTCAAATGCTATCCTGTGAATGGGGTGTAAGGGTTAAATAATTATGCAGTCACAGCACTTCCGGTTGCCACTGAGCGGAAATGTTTGTGCGGACCTGTTCTCCCAAACTGGTAAGCAAATGACTGTTTTTACGTTATTTTCATTTTTACGTTACTATTATTATTATTATTATTTTTTTTTTTAACATTGATCTTAACTGATCACTATGACTTTATTGCTTTTATCGTTATATATGCCTATAATTGTGTACAGCACTTTGAGCTACATGACATGTATGAAAGGTGCTTTATAAATACTTACTTACTTACTTACTTACTTACAATATTTACCCAGGGGTTAGATTAGCAAATGGAAGAAACACGACACACACACAGTGCTCCCAATAAGGTCTACTTTATATTGAAGCCTGGGCAGGTTATCAGTTACAGATAATACTTCAGATTTATTCATACATGGCACCGGGTGCTCTCACTGATAATGTAGGGGAAACTATTCCCACCATAGGCACCGCATGCTCAATACATTAATAACACCCCGTTGTACTAGGGGAGACCCAGGCATAAAGTAGAGAAACATTGGGAATTCAAATAACAAGAATAGTAAAATACCAAAAGAAAACCAACTAAATGTGGGCCCACGTTACCAAAATAAAACCTACACTAAAGCCGGCTTAAATTGTTTGGGGTACCCCTTAGACACTGGTTGTTAGCGTTCACTTGAATGGACGTTGATGTGGATACACAAGGTACCGTTAGTACTTAGCCAAGATGGCGGACCCACTCTTATCACCTCTCGTCCAGGTGACAAGATGGCGTCGGCGATCCCGCGAGCAGCATGGGCAGTGGTTAGCTGGAGGAGCGTGCTGTGATGGCGACCTCTGCTGGTGGGAAGAGGCGTCCTCTGTAACGTCTGGGGGACGTCCACTGCTGGCTGTTGCTTGCTGCTGTCGCGCAAACTGCTAATACTGTTGCTACCCTAAACACAGCTAAGCTTCGGGTCTGGATGCACCCTCCTGCTATAATGGTTGTACTACTAACGCAACGTGGCTGACTATACCACCGGTCTTCAGCGCCGCGCGCCCGGTAGTCTACTGGAGTCAGACGGAGCCGTTAGCAGCATGCTAATACACCGCACACTTACTACTATAACCCGTTAACTATAGACGTTAGTCCCGTTAACTCTAGACGTTAGTCCTTCGTTCTGTATCGCTTACTCACACACTATCGCTGGTACTTCTAGGATAACCCGTCAACTAGCAAGTACTTCTTATCACCCGTTGCTCGTTCCAATGGGGCTCTCCTCATAACTTCTGCAACGGGGCTCTTCCAGAGCACACGCCCGCTGTGACTGTGACTGTTCACGGTCAAGTCCACTGCCGAAGAGAGCTTCCTGGTCCTCTCGCTCCCAGGTAACTCCCTCTTCCTCATTGCTTTCCTCTCTCCTCCGCTCCACCTGCCACCACTGCCACTTCGCCCCCTGCTGGCAACCGCCACTGATCCCACTCTAGGACTGCTCCAGAAAGGGAAAAGGTGCTTCAATGTTATTGTTAGTGATCCATACTGAAGCCGGAGAAGAGTAGCACCTCACCTCGTTATTAGACTGGGCGAGCTATCCAAAGGAACACTGTTTATCACACGTTATACACACACAGGGAAAGTAACAGTTAGTTAGCACTTCTGAATACTTAGTAGAATATTCAGGCTGCTACACATGCTCTCCTTATCTTTTCGATTTAGTCATAGAAACACTAGCTACAAAAATTCGACAACATCCTAGAATATCACCTGTCTCCATTAAAGGGCAAAAGCATCATTTATCAATGTATGCAGACGACATTTTGTTATACGTATCTAACCCACAGGAGTCCCTTCCTCCAATTATGGAATTGTTTAATTATTTTGGCTCTCTTTCAGGTTTTCAAATTAATTGGGATAAAAGTGAATTAATGCCAGTACAATTAAATAAGGATAGCTCCTCATTGAACTCTGTCCCCTTTAAGATTACCAAAGATAGATTTACTTACCTAGGAGTGACCGTTACTAAAAAACCTGAACTCCTACTTGAAGAGAATTGGAAATTAAAAATAAAACAGTTGAAACAGAATATAGATTTTTGGAAGACCCTCCCATTGTCACTGGTTTGGAGAGTAAACACTATTAAAATGGTGGTTCTTCAGAGATTTACATAAATGTTTCAGTCAATTCCAGTATTCATACCACAGCGGTATTTCAAAAAATTTGACTGGATTATAATCCCCTTTATTTGGCAGAATAAAGCTGCACGTATTAGCAAAAAACACTTATGTAAAACAAAAATTGAGGGTGGCTTTGGTCTTCCAGACTTCAGATGTTACTACTGGTCTGCACATTTAAACAATATGGCTTTCTGGAGAAGTGCTAACCTTACGGAGGGCATGGAGGAGGTTACTCCTGCATGGCTCTCAATGGAGCAAGCAGCTTGTCAGGGAACCTCTCTCCTAGCCCTTTTTAATAGCCCTGTCAATATAAACAAATCACTATATGAAGGGAATTTTATAGTACATAGCTCCTTGAAGGTATGGAAACAGATTAAAACATACTTGAAAGCTCCAAATATGTATACAGACACTCCAATCGGTAATAACCATGCCTTTAAACCATCCACTATGGATCAAGGGTTTGCACAGTGGAAGGTGAAGGGTATAGGGTGCTTGAAGGACTTGTACCAAGGGGGCCAGTTTTTTTATCATTCGAACAACTGAGGGTCAAATATGATTTACTGTCAACAAATTTTTTCCGCTATCTACAGATACGGAACTTTGTAAGGACTCATGTAGATACATGGTCAGACATTCCTCAGCATCAAGCACTGGAAACTATAATTAATGTTATACCAGGTAGTAAAGGGGCGGTGTCAAAAATATACCAGACACTTTTCAATAAGATAATAGTTAGCACAGAAAGATATATGGGAGTCAGAACTCTGTTTCTCTGTTTTGTCTTGGCTTTTTGCCTTTTTCTAATTTTCTAATGGAGGAGGTTACTCCTGCATGGCTCTCAATGGAGCAAGCAGCTTGTCAGGGAACCTCTCTCCTAGCCCTTTTTAATAGCCCTGTCAATATAAACAAATCACTATATGAAGGGAATTTTATAGTACATAGCTCCTTGAAGGTATGGAAACAGATTAAAACATACTTGAAAGCTCCAAATATGTATACAGACACTCCAATCGGTAATAACCATGCCTTTAAACCAGTGGTCACCAACCCGTCGATCTTGATCGACTGGTCGATCTTTGAGACTGTCCCTGTAGATCTTTCCATGAAAATTAAAAATTAAAAAAAAAAAACGTTTTTTTTATTTTTTTTAGATCTTACCCTGAGAGTCCACATTACAGTTCTACCTTTGTTTTGATGTGAAAAGTGATGCTGCACTTAGCACTGACTGAGAAAGTACACATACAGTTCTACTTTTGTTTTGATGTGAAAATGATGCTGCACTTAGCACTGACTGCACTTAGCACTGACTGCACTTAGCACTGACTGAGAAAGTACACATTACAGTTCTACTTTTGTTTTGATGTGAAAAGTGATGCTGCACTTAGCACTGACTGAGAAAGTACACATTACAGTTCTACTTTATAAAATGCTAATTGTAAATATGTTTGTCAATGTTAATAATATGAGAGTCCACATTACAGTTCTACTTTTGTTCTGATGTGAAAAGTGATGCTGCACTTAGCACTGACTGCACTTAGCACTGACTGAGAAAGTACACATTACAGTTCTACTTTATAAAATGCTAATTGTAAATATGTTTGTCAATGTTAATAATATGAGAAAGTCCACATTACAGTTCTACTTTTGTTTTGATGTGAAAAGTGATGCTGCATAAGATGACTGCACTTAGCACTGACTGAGAAAGTACATAATAGTTCTACTTTGACGTTTTAATGTTGGACCAAAGCATTGCATGTAATTAGAATACAGGCAAATAAAAGTCATTTAGTTTAAAGTACAATCTTGGCTGTCTTTTTCTCTCAACGCTTCAATAGGTAGATATTGCCTTCACCAAAAAAAAAAAGGTGATCTTGGGCTTAAAAAGGTTGGTGAGCACTGCTTTAAACCATCCACTATGGATCAAGGGTTTGCACAGTGGAAGGTGAAGGGTATAGGGTGCTTGAAGGACTTGTACCAAGGGCCAGTTTTTATCATTCGAACAACTGAGGGTCAAATATGATTTACCGTCAACACATTTTTTCCGCTATCTACAGATACGGAACATTGTAAGGACTCATGTAGATACATGGTCAGACATTCCTCAGCATCAAGCACTGGAAACTATAATTAATGTTATACCAGGTAGTAAAGGGGCGGTGTCAAAAATATACCAGACACTTTTCAATAAGATAATAGTTAGCACAGAAAGATATATGGGAGTCAGAACTCTGTTTCTCTGTTTTGTCTTGGCTTTTTGCCTTTTTCTAATGCTTTGGTCTTTTGGTCTCTTTCTTATTTTCCAGCAAGAATCTAGCTTATTTAACTATCCTGTTTATTTGTATGTATAAATCCGCCAAATGAAAGAATGTTTTATTTTATTTTTATTTTTATGCCGCTGTACAATTGTTTTTGAACAAGAAGAAAAATAAGATTGCTTGTGTGCATCATTATGGAATGTAACTAAAGTAATGTGCAATAAAAATACTTATTAAAAAAAAGAAATAATAAAAAGAAAATACATGTTTAAGGTTCTTAGATGGATCCCCCCGCTGCCTCCTCCTCCTCCTCCCTCTCCTCCTCTTCCTCCTCCTCCCTCTCCTCCCTCTCCTCCTCCTTCTCCTCCTCCTCCTCCTCCTCCTCCTCCTCCTCCTCCTCCTCCCTCCCTCTCCTCCTCCTCCTCCTCCTCCCTCTCATCCTCCTCCTCCTCCTCCCTCTCCTCCTCCTGCAGGTGTCACTGCAGGGCGCCATGGGGAGCAGCGTACTGGCTCATGTTAGGCAGGCCATGCATTATGCAGCAGCTTAGGCCACTGCGCTGGATCACCATGTCCTGGGCTACAGTCCACCTGTCGCTACTCTGGTCGTAGCGCTCCACATTGGAGATTGGGGTGAAGCCATTTAAGCCTCCGACCACGAAGAGCAGGTCGTCCAACACCCCGATGCCAAAGTTTCTGCGGGGGGTGAGCATGGTGGGCAGGGCGCGCCAGGAGTCAGTCAAGGGGCTGTAGGCCTCCGTGCTACGCAGGCCGTTTACACCGTCAAACCATCCCACCTGAGGACAGGACACATGAGAGGAATGTTTTAGTATGTGGTTAAGGCAGGCAGGCAGACACTGTATTAATCCACTTAGGGAAATGAGGGTGTCACAGCAGCATTGCAAGTCAAATGATACATATCTATAAAAATATCTAGTATAAAGCATTTGTCTCCGTGTGCACCTACCACAATGCTTTATACTAGATATTTTTATATCCGACCACATAGATAGTACATAGTACCACATAGACTTGTCCTCCGTACGCAGCCACTCCCATTCCTCTACGCCTGCTGCTCATGGGGGCGATCAGAGTCCACTGGTTGGTGTCTGGGCTATAGCACTAGCTACAAAAATTCGACAACATCCTAGAATATCACCTGTCTCCATTAAAGGGCAAAAGCATCATTTATCAATGTATGCAGACGACATTTTGTTATACGTATCTAACCCACAGGAGTCCCTTCCTCCAATTATGGAATTGTTTAATTATTTTGGCTCTCTTTCAGGTTTTCAAATTAATTGGGATAAAAGTGAATTAATGCCAGTACAATTAAATAAGGATAGCTCCTCATTGAACTCTGTCCCCTTTAAGATTACCAAAGATAGATTTACTTACCTAGGAGTGACCGTTACTAAAAAACCTGAACTCCTACTTGAAGAGAATTGGAAATTAAAAATAAAACAGTTGAAACAGAATATAGATTTTTGGAAGACCCTCCCATTGTCACTGGTTTGGAGAGTAAACGCTATTAAAATGGTGGTTCTTCAGAGATTTACATAAATGTTTCAGTCAATTCCAGTATTCATACCACAGCGGTATTTCAAAAAATTGGACTAGATTATAATCCCCTTTATTTGGCAGAATAAAGCTGCACGTATTAGCAAAAAACACTTATGTAAAACAAAAATTGAGGGTGGCTTTGGTCTTCCAGACTTCAGATGTTACTACTGGTCTGCACATTTAAACAATATGGCTTTCTGGAGAAGTGCTAACCTTACGGAGGGCATGGAGGAGGTTACTCCTGCATGGCTCTCAATGGAGCAAGCAGCTTGTCAGGGAACCTCTCTCCTAGCCCTTTTTAATAGCCCTGTCAATATAAACAAATCACTATATGAAGGGAATTTTATAGTACATAGCTCCTTGAAGGTATGGAAACAGATTAAAACATACTTGAAAGCTCCAAATATGTATACAGACACTCCAATCGGTAATAACCAGTGTTGTGCTAGTTACTGAAAAATAGTAACCCAGTTACTTTACTAGTTACTTCATTTCAAAGTAACTTCGTTACTGTACTAGTTACTTACACCCAAAAGTAATGAGTTACTGTGAAAAGTAACTATTTAGTTATTTAAAAAACAAAATAAAAGAAAATGGCTCCCGAGTCCCATGCCCCAGATAGTACTCAAAATCGGTTGATCAACTTGACAGTTTCCATTCACATCACCGAACTCTGCTAAGCAATGTGGTCTAGATACAAACACAAATCTGACACAAACAAATGTTGTCCCGAGTCGATATAATAAGAAGTGCGCCGGTTGAAGGAACAGCCTTGATGTCGCCGGAGCGTTTCATTATAACCATTATAATTCAAGGGTACTACGACTATGCGTGCACCTCATGGTACCAAAGCACCTCAAAGGCGCTTAAAACAAAATTACAAACATCACAAAACAAACTGGTCAGACTACTACTGGACCTGAACCCCAGAACCCACCTCACCCCTGCCCACTTTGACAACCTAAGATGGCTTAGAGTAGACGACAGAGTACAGCAACTTGCAATGGGCCTGGTCTACAAGATACACTATACGACCAGGGTACCCATGTACATGTCAAAATACTTCCCAAAGGTCAGTGAATACCACAACCACTACACCAGAGGAAGCTCAACAAATCATGTAAAACCCAGATTCGGCTCAAACAAGGGACTAAACACGTTTCGCAATTATGCCACAACAATGTGGAACGCCCTACCCAAAGCTAGGGGTAACAGTACTGTATATTTGAATACCGTTTATGTCACAAATGTATCAGTACTAAATACCTATATGTCCCTATGCCATAAATGTCATGTATGTTGTGTATGTCATAAATGTCTATATGAATTGAAAATGGGGGACCCTGATGGAAACAAGACAAACGTCTTTCTCAGGTCTGCATCCCCTTAACAATTGTATGTATTGAGCCGTACTGTATTGTACCCATTCTGCAATCTGTTAAATAAAGTTTTCATTCATTCATTCATTCACCATCTTGCAAGATGCAACGTTTTTTTTTTTTTTTTTTTTTTACTTACATTTTTATGAACAGTTTTAGACAGACAGCACTTAAAAAAAAGAAACTAACATCACAATAAAAACAAAAAGAAAAAACAGTGCACATAAATATTTACATGGGTATCATGGTTAGTTGTCTGGTTCCCCTACAGTTGTTTTCTAGGTACTTGATACAAAGGCTGATTGTGTATCTCCCTTAAACAGGCATAAACAGGTAATTCCTACTCAAAGATGATAAATACTGACTAAGGTTTGTATGTGTGATCTGGGTCCAGAGACCCTCCTTGAGCTTCTTTCTTCCCTTATCCTTCGTCCTTTCTTTTTTTTTTTTCTTGTTTATTAACTTTCACTTTGCCTTTTGGTTCACCCATACACAAACCACATCATCCCTGAATATTAATATCACACCGTTAAACAGACATAAATAATAAAGTATAAAAACATTCAGCAATTGTAATATCCCAAAAAAAAAAATGGAAAATACTAACTAAAGCACAGGTGTGTGACATGGGTTCATAGACCCTCCTTGAACATCTTTCCTCCTTTACCCTTCGCCCTCTTGTGTTGCATTTGGTTCTTCCTCTGTGATGTCGTTCTCGTTCCCTTTATAATCCTCCCACTTTCCCCATCTTTCCCCAAATTTCTCTTCCTGTAACCTCAGCATGTGTGTTATCCTTTCCATATCCTGTATTTCTTCCACTATTCCTACCCATTGTGCTATTGTCGGTGGGTCTTCCTTGTACCACAGTCTCGTTATTGCTTTTCTGGCCGCTATCAACAGCCACGGCAATGGGGGGGGGGGGGGTCGGCTGCTGATGGAGGCGCAGTGTTCAGGGTAACAGAGCATGAGGTGAGGCGAACCTTTAAAAAAGTGAATATCAGGAAGGCAGCAGGTCCGGACGGCATCCCCGGCCGCGTCCTAAAAGTCTGCCGACCAACTGGCCCCAGTATTCACTGACATATTTAACCTGTCCTTAGAACAGGCTGTCATCCCCACCTGCCTGAAGAAGTCCACTATTATCCCTGTACCCAAGAAATCCAAGCCTGCTTGCCTCAACGACTACCGCCCTGTAGCTCTCACCTCCATAGCCATGAAGTGCTTTGAGAAGCTAGTAAAGGGCTACATCTGCTCCTCCCTCCCCATCAACATGGACCCCCTGCAATTTGCATACCGCCCCAACAGGTCCACGGAGGACGCCATAGCCCATGTGCTGCACACAGCAGCATCACACCTGGACAAGAGGCAGGGGAACTATGTGAGAATGCTATTCATCGACTACAGCTCGGCATTCAATACCATAGTCCCCTCCATACTCATAGCCAAGCTCAGGGACCTGGGCTTGAACTATGACCTCTGCCAGTGGGTCTTGGACTTCCTGACTGGCAGACCCCAGGTGGTGAGAGCAGGCAACTGCACCTCCTCATCCATCACCCTCAACATAGGGGCCCCCCAGGGCTGTGTTCTGAGTCCCCTCCTCTACTCCCTGTACACACACGACTGTGTGGCTCAGCGGAGTAGCAATACAATCATCAAATTTGCTGACGACACAGTGGTGGTGGGCCTGATCTCTGCCAACGACGAGAGGGCCTACCTGGAAGAGGTCAAGGTCCTGGCGGGATGGTGCCAGGAAAACAGCCTCTCCCTGAACGTCAGCAAAACAAAGGAGATGATTGTGGACTTCAGGAGGTCGGGAGTCAAGGACTACAGCCCCCTCAGCATCGACGGGGCACCGGTTGAGAGAGTCAACAGCTTTAAGTACCTCGGAGCCTACATATCCGAGGACTTGACATGGACCACACACATTGACAGTGTTGTGAAGAAGGCACGACAACGCCTCTACTTCCTCAGGCGCCTAAGGAAGTTCCAAGTCAGTCAGAAGATCCTTAAGAACTTCTACTCATGTACAATAGAGAGCATCTTGACCGGCAACATCACCTCCTGGTTTGGGAATAGCACTGCACAAGACCGAAGCAGACTACAAAGAGTGACACGTTCAGCCGAACGCACAATTGGAGGGGGGCTCCCCACCCTCCAGAACATTTACAACAAGCGTTGCAAGGGCAAGGCTAAGAGAATCATTAAAGACTCCAGTCACCCGAACAACTGCCTCTTTGAACTGCTGCGGTCAGGCAAGCGATACCGGAGTCTCAAGGCGAGCACAGAAAGACTCAGAAGAAGCTTCTATCCCCAGGCCATCAGGCTGCTAAACGAACAATGAATGAACACTACACAACAACAACCACCAAACGCACATAGCACACACATCCACACGCACACACTCACTTTAAACAAACACACTGTAGCACCCACTCCACACACTTTATAGCACACACCCACTTTAAACAAACACACTGTAGCACTTTATATTTATTGATGAAGGATTGCACTACAACTCGTACACCTTACTGTAAATTGTACCTAAATTGTACCTCATCCCATTTCTGCTTTGCACTAGATAGTACTGTACATTAGTACACTGCATAGTATTGTATATTATATGGTAACTCAGAACATTGTACATATGTCTATACCGAACACTGTGACCTCATTTTCTTCTTCTAAATTACATGCTATACTATGTTATTTGATACTATCTTGTCTAGCACAGTCTCTGGAGCGTAACAGTAAGAAGCATTTTGTATGAAAGTATTCTGTACTTCTGTATGACAACTATTAAAGAAACTTGAAACTTGAAACTTGAAATATTTGTCCCCCCCTTGTATTCCCTCGTGTGTCAGGTCTCCTAAGTAAAGCACCAGTCCTGTTTGTGGTAGCCCGTATCCTAATATTCTGATCATTGCTTCCCCTATCTCCTCCCAATACCCCTTCAGCTTCTGACATCCCCAGAATATGTGCGTGTGATTTGCCCCCTCCTTCCCACACATCCTCCAGCATGCTCTTTGTGTTGGTGCATATTTTCCCTTCAGCTCTGGGGTTATAAAGAATCTGATTATGTTTTTCCATCCAAATTCTTTCCATATTCTCGATCCTGTTGTTGAATGTTGTACCTCGCATATGTTCCCCCATTCCTTCCCTGTTATTCCTATCTCTAGTTCTCTCTCCCATTTCTCCCTTATATAATCGGTCGTGTGTCCCTTGCTGGTCATTATAGCCCGGTACAGTGCTGATATTACCCTTCCTTTCCCTCCTTCGTATGCCCTTACTATCATCTTGATTATTCCATTCTGTTCTTCGTCTTTGGCCCCCCTTATTTCTTTGTTGTAGTAGTCTCTAACCTGTAGATATCTGAAGTGGTCCCTGTTTTCTAGTCCAAATTTCTCCTTTAATTTTTGTAGTGTCTGCATTTCCCCCTTCTCTATCATTTTGCATATCGCTGTTGCCCCCCCCCCCCCCTCTCCCACCTTCTGAATCCATGGTCTAACCTCCCTGGTTTGAATCTCTTGTCATGTGCTACCCATCTCAGAACCCCTGACTGCTTCTCCAATTTGTGTGTTTTTACTACGCAAGGTGCATTTGGTGATTGGATCTAATAGTCCCTCTTTTTCTTTAAATAGTTCCCTATCTCCCACCAGAGCTTGAATCTTGTATCCATCCCCTTCTTTTTCAATGTCTTTCCATCTTGCCTCATATCTGTCGTTACACCAGCACGTCACTGCTCTCAGTTGTGCTGCATAGTAATAATCTTGTAGGCTGGGTACTGCCATCCCTCCCTCTTCCTTTGGTAGTTGTAGTGTTTTATATCTGACCCGTGGTCTTCTCCCCGCCCATATGAACCTCGATATCAGTCTGTCCCACTCCCTGAATTGATTCTGTGGTATTTGTATCGGTAGTGACTGGAATAGGTACAGTAACCTTGATAGTATGTTCATTTTAATGACCTCTATTCTTGAATTGAAGTCCAAGGGCATTACTGTCCATCTCTCTAAGTCTCTCTTGATGTTCTGATTTATCTGTGTATAATTCGCCTCAAACAGTTTCTCCACCCCTCTCGTGATGTTCACCCCTAAGTATTTAATCTTGTCCATGTCCCATCTTATCCCGTACTGTTCTCTAATTTCCGTCGTTGGGGTATAGTTCCATGCTAAGGTCTGTGTCTTTGTCACGTTTAGTTTGTATCCTGAGTAGTGGCCATATTCCTTCAGTAGATCCATCAGTGCCGGGAAGCTCTTGTCTGGTTGCCTCATGTATACTATCACGTCGTCTGCAAATAGGCCTAGTTTATATTCCGTTCCCTTTATCCTTACTCCATTGATGTCCTCGGTCTGTCTGATCAGTTGTGCCAGTGGTTCTATGAAAACGGCGAAGAGCGTCGGTGAGAGACAACATCCCTGTCTGGTAGCCCTCTCTAATCTGATTCTATCCGTCAAGCTGCCATTCACCTTAACCCTCGCTGTCGGTTCTTGATATAGCGCCTTGATCATCTTCATCGCCCTCCCGTTCAGTCCGAACCTCATCAATGTTTTATATAAAAATGTCCAGCTCACACTGTCGAACGCTTTTTCTGCATCTAGGCTAATCAGTACCGCGCTACCCCCTTGTTTTTGTATCTCCTCTACTATGTGTAATGTCTTTCTCACGTTGTCCTGTGTCTGTCTCCCTTTAATAAATCCAGTTTGATCTTCATCTATAATGTCTGGCATAAACGTCTCAAATCTTTTTGATATTATCGATGTATACATCTTGTAATCCACGTTAAGTATGGACACAGGTCTGAAACTACTACATAATTCCCTATCCTTCCCTTCCTTCGGTATCGTGGTGATTATGGCTTCCTTCCACGAGGGGGGCATTTTACCCTCTTCCATCGTGTGTCTGAACGCCGCCCCTAACATGGGTGCTAATTCAGTTCTAAATGTCTTGTAGAATTCCGATGGGAATCCGTCGCTCCCCGGAGACTTGTTGTTTTTAGCTCTACTAATTGCCTCTTCCAGTTCTTGTTCCGTAATTATTTTATTTAATTCTTCATTCTGTTCTTTCCCTATCGATGGTAACTCTAGCTTCTCCAGATATGTTTCTATTTCCTCTTCTCCCGCTGCTTTTGGCTGTGTGTATAATTTCTCATAGTATTCTCTAAATGTCCTCTCTATTTCAGCTGGGTCCCTCAATATTTCATTAGTCTTTGTATCCCTTATTGTGTGTATCGTGTTCAACTTCTGTTGCGTCCTAATTCTCCTAGCCAACAGTCTGGTCGCTTTTGGTCCCCCTTCATAGTACGTTTGTTTCATGAACCTCGCTTTCTTTTCTATTTCCGTCAATAATTCCCTATTTATCCTGGCCTTTACTTCTTTGATTTCTCCGAGCGTTTCCTGTTCTTTTGATATCTGGTGTCTCCCCTCTAGCTTCTTCAGCTTCCCTATCAGATTGTGATATGTCTCCGTTCTGGCCTTCTTCAGCATTGCTGTTTTTTCCATCAATTTCCCCCTTATCACCACCTTCAGTGTGTCCCATAGAATGTTCGGGTCTACCGCCCCGTTGTCATTTTCTTCCTTATATCTGGCTATCTCCTCCTTGATCTGACTCACCACCCCCTTGTTATTTAATATTCCTACATTTAGTCTCCAAATCGTGTTCCTCCGTCTCCCTTCTAGATCTACTGTCAGATATATGGCACTGTGATCTGATATGTCCGCCACTCCTATACTGCTCTCCCGTGCCCTGTAACTGTCCCCCGTCGTCATCAAAAAGTAGTCTATTCTCGCATATGTCACGTGTGAGTAATGTGTGTATTCCCTGTCCATGGCGTGCATCCCCCTCCAAACGTCTGTAATTCCCATTTCCGTCATCTGAATATTCATATATCTACTGATGGGTGCTCGCCCTTTTCTAGTACTCGTGGTGTCTAGGTCGTGATTCAGTACTACGTTAAAATCTCCCGTGCATATCAATATCCCTTCTAGTTCCATCACTATCATATCAAAAATGGTCTCATATAAATCCCTCTCACTCTCTGGGGGTGCATAAACATTCACTAACGTAACCATTTGGCCCTCCATTTTCCCCTTCACCAGAACAAACCTTCCCTCCTTGTCTCTTACTTCCTTGATCAATTCAAATTTGACTGTGTTTTTGATTAACGTGATTACTCCTCTCCTCAGGTTTTGTTTAAAGGAACTATAGTATGCATTTTCATATCCAAATCTCTTCAGTTTCTCATGATCCTGTGCTACCAAATGTGTCTCCTGCAGAAAAATCACTTCCATCTCACTTTTCTTACATTTCAACATCACTTTGCCCCTCTTTATCGCATTATTCATTCCATTAACGTTTAACGACATCATTTTTATCCCTTTAACCATTGTCATCTTTCTTCTTCTTTGTCTGTCAGTCCCCCCCATGTCACACTCATTCCCCCCTCCGGTTGGAGCCTCCGCTCTCTTCACCGAATACATATAATGATTAACATAAATAAAAAACATAAACTTTACATAAAGTGCTCCCAAGGCGTTCGGGGGGTCCCTGTGTCCCCCCCTGTCCCCTGCTGGTGGGTGAGGGGTAATTGCCCTCCTAGCGAGGGGCCCCCTCCTGACGGCTTGGGGGTTTGAAACCCTTACCCCCAATCGCTCGTCATATTTGTCCAGCTTTCCTACTGTTTTTTTTTTGCTTTCGAGCTCCTGGTCAAAAGCGCTCTGTCCTTCCTTTTGATCTAAGACCCTCTTTTCTTGGTCCCTCTCAATGTGACTCATATGTTTCATTGTCCCTCCTTCCTCCCATATCCGTGTGCGGTGTCTCCTGTGTACCCCTTTTTACTTTCTTTTCCTCTCCTCTATTTTCTATGTGATGTCCATTTATCCCCTTAATCCCTCCCAACTGTGTTACTCACAGCGTGTGTCTATGTATCTGTTTCAGTATGTTCTGTGTCTCGCCTATCAAACCTAGTTATATTTCCATTTATTTCCTCCATCAGCTTGTGTATTATGTGTCCATGTATACGTTACGTTCATTTCTATATCCTGCCTCTACCTGGGAATGTGTGTTTATGCATATGTTATTTCAGTTTCTATACTTTGTCTCTATTTGAATAGTTTTTTCAATCTCTTGTGCGTGTACTCATCCGTTCGCCTCCTCCCGCCTCCTCTCCGTCTCTGGCCTCCTCATCCGTCTCCGTCCTCGCTCCGTCACGTTTCACCTCGGCCTTCTCCTCTCTCCTCCCTCCTCTCCCCGATTTCGGTCTCCCGCTCTGATCCATCTGCGTGCTCCCTCCAATCTCTGCTGCAAGCTCCGCGTCTGGTCCTCCTGCCTCCTTCCTTCTCCGTCCTCCGTCATCCGCATCCCCCGTCGTCTCATCTCTCGCTCCGCTTCTCGTGCCGTCGCATACGTCGCCGCCCCTTCCTCCCAGTGAATCCTTAGCGAGGTCATGGGTGACTGGAATCTCATTCCGTTTTCTTTCAGAGTTTTCTTCAGTCCCGCGTAGGACCTGCGTGTTATCGCTACCGCTGTCGAGTAATCGTGATCAAATGATAGTCTTTTCCCTTCGATTTCAATCTTCTTGGTCCACGCGGTTCTGAGTATCAATTCCTTAATCTCAAATCTCAGAAAGTTAATAATCACCGCTCTCGGGGGTCCGTCCGGTTTCGGTCTCGGAGCCAACGCCCTGTGGGCTCTCTGAATCTCCATTTTTTCCAGTCCCGTCTCCTTCAATTGCTCCTTGATAAGCTTTTCTACATAGTGGGTCACCGATTCCCCTTCGACTTCTTCTTTCAATCCCCATATTCTGATGTTATTTCTCCGTGACCTCCCCTCCATGTCTGACATCTTTGTCTCCATCTGTTCTTGTTTCTGAATCACACATGTTAATACCTCGTGTATCTCCGTGTTCCATTCCTCCGCGTGTGCCGTCCTAGTCTGTAACTCGGTCACGTTTCTGTCCTGTTCCGCCATCTTCTCCTCCACCCTTTTGAGTTCTGTATTCATTTCACCTCTGAAGTCCTCCTGTTCCTTCCTCAATTCCTCCCGTAGCTTCCCAATATCATTCCTTATCGTGTCTGTGTTCAGTTTTATCGCCGCTGTTATGTTCTCCAGTATCCCGGCCTGCATGACCACGGCCCATCCTGGCATTCCCGTGTCTGCCTCAGCGGTACCTCCCCCTTCTTCCGCCTGTCTTTTCTCGGCTTCGCTTCGGGGACTCTGTTTCTTCAGATTCTCTTCTTCTCGTGTGTTCTCCATTTCTCTTTCCTTCACAATCGTTGTCTCTTCCTTACTTCTCGTGTGCATTTTCATTTTTAATTACTTTTCGGGTCCTTTTTTATCCGTTTTTTCGCTCATTTGACCAGGAGCTCTATCGCACGTGTGTTACCCGTCTGCTCTCATACCGGAAGTCTCAGTTGCAACGTTGTTTAAGATATCAATCAAAGCATTGCAACGTTAGAATAGTTAGGATATCAATTGTGCATGAAAGGACTAGATTTATATTGTTTGATTAGTATTATGAGATTCCCTGGCAGATTTCGTACAGTCAAAATCCGTTGATCAACTTGAGTTTCAGTGAACACATTGCACTCACCAAAGTCTGCGGTGGTCGAGATGTAGTAACGTTACGTTAGTCCAGTTGACTCCAGCAGCGCCTCAAACATGTTCTTTATCTCGTTTCCATGTTGTATATTAATTATCTCTCCAAGTAGTTGCTAAATGGTTTGTTAGTTTGTTACTGCGTTCTTTTTATGTAGATTCATAGCGAGCGTTTGTTTTGTTTACAATAGAGAGGGTCTATTTCTTTCCGTAGCCGCATTTCTGGTTTGCGCATTTCTGATTGGCCAGTGGCATAGCGTTCCCCGCAGCCAGGCTGACAGGATATGAGGATAATAATAATAATAATAATAATATTAATAATAATAATAATAATAATAATAATAATAATAATAATAATAATAATAATAATAATAATAATAATAATAATAATAATAATAATAATAATAATAATAATAATAATAATAATAATAATAATAATCACTACCGCTCGCTATCAATCTACGCAGTATATAACGCAAATAACGCAGTGACGAACCATTCAGTAACGTAAGTAGCGTTACTGAATTTCAAAAGTAATGCGTTAGAGTACTAGTTGCGGCAAAAAGTAACTTCGTTTCTGTAACGCGTTACTTTGTAACGTGTTAGTCCCAACACTGGTAATAACCATGTCTTTAAACCATCCACTATGGATCAAGGGTTTGCACAGTGGAAGGTGAAGGGTATAGGGTGCTTGAAGGACTTGTACCAAGGGGGCCAGTTTTTATCATTCGAACAACTGAGGGTCAAATATGATTTACCGTCAACAAATCTTTTCCGCTATCTACAGATACAGAACTTTGTAAGGACTCATGTAGATACATGGTCAGACATTCCTCAGCATCAAGCACTGGAAACTATAATTAATGTTATACCAGGTAGTAAAGGGGCGGTGTCAAAAATATACCAGACACTTTTCAATAAGATAATAGTTAGCACAGAAAGATATATGGGAGTCAGAACTCTGTTTCTCTGTTTTGTCTTGGCTGTTTGCCTTTTTCTAATGCTTTGGTCTTTTGGTCTCTTTCTTATTTTCCAGCAAGAATCTAGCTTATTTAACTATCCTGTTTATTTGTATGTATAAATCCGCCAAATGAAAGAATGTTTTATTTTATTTTTATTTTTATGTTATATGCCGCTGTACAATTGTTTTTGAACAAGAAGAAAAATAAGATTGCTTGTGTGCATCATTATGGAATGTAACTAAAGTAATGTGCAATAAAAATACTTATTAAAAAAAAGAAATAATAAAAAGAAAATACATGTTTAAGGTTCTTAGATGGATCCCCCCGCTGCCTCCTCCTCCTCCCTCTCCTCCTCTTCCTCCTCCTCCCTCTCCTCCCTCTCCTCCTCCTCCTCCTCCTCCTCCTCCTCCTCCTCCTCCTCCTCCTCCCTCCCTCTCCTCCTCCTCCTCCTCCTCCCTCTCCTCCTCCTCCTCCTCCTCCCTCTCCTCCTCTTCCTCCTCCTCCCTCTCCTCCCTCTCCTCCTCCTCCTCCTCCTCCTCCTCCTCCCTCTCCTCCTCCTCCTCCTCCTCCCTCCCTCTCCTCCTCCTCCTCCTCCTCCCTCTCCTCCTCCTCCTCCTCCTCCTCCTCCTCCCTCTCCTCCTCCTGCAGGTGTCACTGCAGGGCGCCACGGGGAGCAGCGTACTGGCTCATGTTAGGCAGGCCATGCATTATGCAGCAGCTTAGGCCACTGCGCTAGATCACCATGTCCTGGGCTACAGTCCACCTGTCGCTACTCTGGTCGTAGCGCTCCACGTTGGAGATTGGGGTGAAGCCATCCGACCACGAAGAGCAGGTCGTCCAACACCCCGATGCCAAAGTTTCTGCGGGGGGTGAGCATGGCGGGCAGGGCGCGCCAGGAGTCAGTCAAGGGGCTGTAGGCCTCCGTGCTACGCAGGCCGTTTACACCGTCAAACCATCCCACCTGAGGACAGGACACATGAGAGGAATGTTTTAGTATGTGGTTAAGGCAGGCAGGCAGACACTGTATTAATCCACTTAGGGAAATGAGGGTGTCACAGCAGCATTGCAAGTCAAATGATACATATCTATAAAAATATCTAGTATAAAGCATTTGTCTCCGTGTGCACCTACCACAATGTGGTAGGTGCACACGGAGACAAATGCTTTATACTAGATATTTTTATATCCGACCACATAGATAGTACATAGTACATAGTACCACATAGACTTGTCCTCCGTACGCAGCCACTCCCACTCCTCTACGCCTGCTGCTCATGGGGGCGATCAGAGTCCACTGGTTGGTGTCTGGGCTATAGCACTAGCTACAAAAATTCAACAACATCCTAGAATATCACCTGTCTCCATTAAAGGGCAAAAGCATCATTTATCAATGTATGCAGACGACATTTTGTTATACGTATCTAACCCACAGGAGTCCCTTCCTCCAATTATGGAATTGTTTAATTATTTTGGCTCTCTTTCAGGTTTTCAAATTAATTGGGATAAAAGTGAATTAATGCCAGTACAATTAAATAAGGATAGCTCCTCATTGAACTCTGTCCCCTTTAAGATTACCAAAGATAGATTTACTTACCTAGGAGTGACCGTTACTAAAAAACCTGAACTCCTACTTGAAGAGAATTGGAAATTAAAAATTCATTTTTAATTTAAAAATACAAATACATTTTTTTTTAAAAGATTTAAAAATAAACTTTTTTTATTTTTTTATTTTTTATATATAAATATCCTCAAACGAAATCCTCAATTTGAATAAAGTGATTAATCTGATTAAATGAGTCTCTTTTTTATTAAATCGACTTTCTTTAATGAATATAACTCACCAGTTTTTTTAATACTATAATATTAGTGTAGCCTACTCTTTATCTGCAACTGTGAAGAAAAACCCCATTGGTTTAAACAGAATGAATAGACACATAAAAAATAAAAATTAAATAAAATATTTATTTTTTATAAAAAAAAAAAAAAAAAAATCTAAATCAAATTTCTTATTTTATTTTTTATAAAAAAATTTAATTAAATAAAAGATTTATTTTTTATAAAAAAAATAAAATTATTTAGAATTCTAATGCCAACGTAACGATCGAACGTTCGAACATTCGGGCTCAGCCTTATAGCACAGTCAAAGTAAATGATTCAAATCAAATTAATTCATTGAAGCGTCTAAGATGACGGAAACATCCATCCCTCCCAAGCTAACCTGAACCAAGCTAACCTGAACCAAGATAAATGTACCTGAAATAGTCGCTGCAGCAACACAGGATTGCCTTGTGGGCATTAAACTCAGTGCTGTTGACTTTAATAACCACATCACAGAACCTTCCCTCCAGACGCAGGTCATTAAAGATTGTACAGGACATGGTGCTTGTTTCCCTTTCCATGTGGTGATTTTAAAATGGTATCTAACATCATACTGTGACATCATACTGTGACAACATACTGTGACATCATACTGTGACATCACAATGGAACATCATACTGTGACATCATACTGTGACATCATACTGTGACATCGCAACGGAACATAATACTGTGACATCATACTGTGTCATCATACTGTGACATCATACTGTGACATCATACTGTGACATCAAAATGTGACATCACAATGGAACATCATACTGTGACATCATACTGTGACATCGTACTGTGACATCACAACGGAACATCATACTGTGACATCACAACAGAATGTTTGAGTTCCATTTGAATAATATAAATAATATGTATGATATAATATAATGTAATGTAATGTAATATATAAATTATAATATAATATATTTAGCTCCCATTTGAATAATATAGACATGTCTAAAAACATGACATTCTAAATAAAATTAATTTAATTTAAATTAAAATAAATGTAAAATAATAATAACTTTATTTATATAGCACCATTCATACAGATTGCAGCTCAAAGTGCTTTACACAAAAAACGAAACAAAAGGATAAAACATTTTTGTCTTTTTTATTAATTAAATAATAAGTCAAGTCAAGTCAAGTAATTTATTTATAGAGCACATTTAAAAGCTCAAGAGCCAACCAAAGTGCTGTACAGTACAGTCAAAGCATAAAATCAATGTCCTATAAAATACACAAATACAAAAAGGCACAACAGGGCCCTGTTTCTTGTACCTGGATAACTGAGTTAGCCGGATAACTTTAACTGGATAACTGGGTTAGCCGGACTTTCCGGTTTCATGTACGTGGATTTTCCAAATCACCATGACAACATATCCAAAAGTTTGAGCCCGGTCGAAAGCAGAGTTCAAGTTCAAGTTAGCCTGAACCATCGCCACGCCCCCGCAAAGAAGTGACAGCCCGTTTCCTGAAACTATTCCCACAGTCTACGATCTGCATTATACCATTCTGAATTACGTTTTTGTGCTCCATTCTTCCAGAGGGGGCTTTTGAAATGTAAAATAGACCCAAAATGCTGATACTAAATTCACTTTGTCCTAAATAATGCACGTTATATATACCGTGGCGACGGTGGCGCTCGCTCGTGCGATGTACACATTATGTGGTTATTTTAATTGTAACTGGGATTAAGATGTCTGATGAGATGCGCTGTTTGACGGATTTGAGAAATTGAATGAGCCGTTGACGTCACATTAATGAATGAGGATAAAGAGATAAACTTCATTCAAAACAAAGGATATTCTAAACACGGGTCTCTCGTTCATTAATGTATAAACAATGAATTTATCCCATCTGGCCCAGTGGCCCAGTGGTAGTGCTCAAGCCTGCCAACCCAGCAACCGGGGTTCAAATCCCGGTGTTTCCAATATGATTTTTTTGAATATAATATTAATGATTATACGCCAAAGTAGCCTGGTTTTAAGTTAAAATATTATAAATCTACATGCATTGAGGATGTCATTCTTTATATAGCTCTCAACGTGCACCAAATTGAATTATTCCTATATTGCAAGAAGAAGGAGACGACTAGGGTCTCGAACCCCGGTCGTCCGTGTGAAAGTCAAAAGAACAACCCGTTAGACCACATTGGAGATAAGTTAAAGATTGACTATACATCAATCAATGGGTAAGAGAGCCGTATCGTAATTCTGTATAACAGTTAACTAATTATTTTCGCTAGCAAGATCTCATTTGATTATTCAATCCAGCAGGCAAGTTTAAAGAAATATAATCTGATTGATTGAGGTAATGAGGGACTTAGAATTAGCCTATAGATAACGCATTTAACTTGTCGGCGAGGCGATTGAGCCGTATTGCAATCTGTCAATAAAGTCTTAAATCAATTAATCAATCAATGCCGTTGAGAATCAGGATCTCTGCCATCGATACGTGCTGGCTTTTCACCTAAAACGGCCGCGCGCATTTAGCCTGAGTCGCAAGTCTGGCTTGAGTTAACGAGACTGAATCCACCTTCGTGAAACAGGAAAATCCCGGCTTCAAACATCGGGTTAACTGAAGCTGGATAATGACATCTTGATCGACTTAGTTGAACCACGTACAAGAAACAGGGCCCAGGACAGGACATTCAAAAAATAGGACAAGCGAATAGGGGAGCACAAAGTACAGTATAAGCAGTGGTTCCCAAAGTCGGGGTCGCGACCCAAAGGTGAGCCGCGAGCAGCCACGGGAGGGCCGCGAGATGATTAAAAAAAAAAGAAAAAAATTTTTTGTCAGGCCACTGAACTTAGAAGCAGGCCAGGACAGTGTTTCTAGTTGTATTCTAAAATTCTATTCTATTGTATTCTAAAATGTGACTATATGGTTTTATATTAACTTAATAAATAAACAAAAACGAAAAATCTACTTATTTCAACGAACATTTCAAACTAAATAACAGATTATGCACATAAAACGCTGAAAACAACCGAAGCAACAATAGTATTTTAATGAGGCTATTATTATTATCATTATTATTTTGCAACAAGTTAGCCCTCTCATAAATAGCACATATAAATGAATAACTAACTTGAACTAACTTAATAGGATTGATGTGATATTTGGCTTAAAAAATCGGTCGCCTGGCAAAAAAAAAAAAAAGCCTGACGATGTGCATTGGGCCGCGGCTCTCTGACGCCTTATTTTCTGGGTCCCGGCCTGAAAAGTTTGGGAACCCCTGCAGTATAGCACACCAGGGACAGAGGAGCACAAGAAGAGATACAAGAGGGAGGGGGCAGGATAAAATTGCATGGGAGTGTGTGGGTTAGGGTATGGGAGAATCAGGATTAATCGAAGGCTAGGGAATAAAAGTGGGTTTTTAAACGGGCCTTAAATGTCTCCAGCGTAGGGGCAGATCGAATCTCCAGGGGAAGCTGGTTCCATTGTTTGGGGGCTACGGCCTTGAAGGAGCGATAGCCTCTCTTTTTTAGTCTGGTGCGGGGGGGGGGGGGGGGACCAGCCGAGCCTGGTTGGAGGATCTTAGTGACCTGGGTGCTGCGTAGGGGGTGATGAGCTCGGTGATGTATAGGGGTGCTGCACCCAATAGTGCCTTGAAGGTGAGGAGGAGGATTTTGAAATCTATTCTAAGTGGGACTGGGAGCCAGTGTAGGGAGGCTAGGACTGGTGTGATGTGGGAGGCGGGACATGGCTGCCTGACTGATGCCGGTGTAGAGGGCATTGCAGTAGTCAAGGCGTGATGTGATGCAGTAGCGGCTCGTGGATGCTTCGCCACTAGGGGCGCTATACCAAACATTTTGCAAACATGTACAAGGCACGCATTGGCGAATATTATCACCATTGCCATCGATCAATATCACAGTCAGTCAAATGCAACCACGTTTCCAATAGCCCAACACAAACACGCACATCTCTCTCTCTCTCCCTCTCTCCCTCTCTCCCTCTCTCTCTCTCTCTCTCTCTCTCTCTCTCTCTCTCTCTCTCTCTCTCTCTCTCTCTCTCTCTCTCTCTCTCTCTCTCTCTCTCTCTCTCTCGCTCTCTCGCTCTCTCTCTCTCTCTCTCTCTCTCTCAGATGATGTCAGATCCATTCAATAATAATCACATTTGTATATCTCGTCATTTTAAACAAGTTACCATTCATTGTCTGAGTGGTTATGCCCCACACGCGGCGAAATTAGAGAGAGAGAGAGAGAGAGAGAGAGAGAGAGAGAGAGAGAGAGAGAGAGAGAGAGAGAGAGAGAGAGAGAGAGAGAGAGACCACGGCGGGTGCAGCATAACAGAAGAGAGAGAGAGAGAGAGAGAGAGAGAGAGAGAGAGAGAGAGAGAGAGAGAGAGAGAGAGAGAGAGAGAGAGAGAGAGAGAGAGAGAGAGAGAGCGTTAGTTAAGCATTAGCTGAGTGGCTAACAGCAGCTAAAGTTAGCTGAGTTGGCTAAGAGAGAGAGAGAGAGAGAATTAACTCACTTTGTTTAATTGAAACGTGGTCCAAAAAGTGTATGTCCACTGACTGTCCCCCAGACTGTTGTCGATGTATATCCATTCCACTCACTGCCCACTGTCCAGACTCCAGACTGAATCACAAGTTCACAACACACAGCTTCGAACATGTTGCAAACTGTGGCTAAGGAAAAAACTGGCATCGCCGCGTCGGCCAATCAGAGAGAGTCTCCGCGAAATGCGGCTATGGAAATTCTAGACGGAAATTCTAAACGCTTGACTAGACCGCTTCAAATCGCGCCCGGATTCCAACATAATAGTCATATTTCAACGCACAACGCGTTACGCACTGATTGGCTGTGACGGATACAGCGATCGAACAGTGACGCGCACTCAGAGCGCTATCGCTTCTAGCCCGGGCCGAGAAATACAAACAAATAAAAAAATAAAAAAGTGAGTCACTTCCTGTTCCTGAAAACGAGTATTTTTTTATTTGATATAGTAACGTTTTATTGTGCATTGGAAACACAAACATACTTAAAATGAGTAAATATTATTCATTTTAAACATGTTTATATTATTTATAGGGCTATAAAACAAAAAACAAAAAGATACTTTTTCTTGTTCTACTCTCATATAACCAGGGGCCTGAAGGGGGAGCGGCACCCGTGCGCCCCTAGTGGCAGAGCCGCCACTGATGTGATGAATGCATTGACTACTGTTTCCAAGTCGACGGGTGAAAGGATTGGTTTTATTTTACTGATGTTGCGGAGTTGGAAGAAGCATGACTTGTGTAACTGAGGGGTACAATTCCCTGACTGTATTGAATAAGTATGGTATCATTAAACCACTACTGTCTTATGTACATTACTACTGGCCATACAGTACACAGGTATATGAGATGAACACATCCACAATAACACGGTTTCACACAAGTACTCGTTTAGAAGAATATTTATTAGCAGCAATAAGATTATATTACATTACTTTACTTAGAGTCGCGCTTGTAAGGCGAAGAATGTGCATGAATAGGTCAAGAGCGTAAGTCCATTCGAATATTACGCAGGAGATAATGAATACCACCTGTATCGTAGGAATTATATCTATGGTACACTAGTAGGGCAGCGGGAGATACTAGTAGGGTCCCTCCGGTTGTAGGCCAGCAGGGGAGAGGAATGTTCGAATGCAAACTCTGGATCAACGGGGAATCAATAAGCTCCAGCTACGGGAGGCGGTACATTACTCCCTTGATCGGCAGATGAAAGCAGCAGCTGTAATCCAAGTATGCGTGCAGCATAGGTGAAAGCCGGCCAGCCTCTCCTAGAGACGGGCTCGAGTGATGTTCCTCACGGGTAAATCCCACACAGTAGTGGGTGTAGACGATTCTCCTCCGCTCCAACAGCCACAGGACCAAAGCAATAATCCAGCCGAAAAGGGCTCTGTAGTCGCCGGTGTAGGTTATCCAGTGTACATATCCACACGGTTCTCGTCTAGGGCTCCTCGGATGACGGCACCAGGTTAAGCCGCCCTGCCTGGATAAGCACACTAGCTCGGTACGAGGAAGCGTTGGTAATGCTGGTCACTGTAGAACGGTAGCCGCACGATACACTATACATAATAGACTATTACTTAAATAATAGAATAGGTCGAACTCGACGATACAGCGTTAAACTCTGACACTTCAGCTATCAATTCGCACGCGGTCTCAAGGCTCTATTTCGGGGCAAAACGGGCCCACTTCACAGCACGTTGTATCGTGGTGTGAGGCTTCAACTTATTGGTTAACATACTTCTGTATTCACCTGCGCCGTATTTATACGTTAGGTGAACAAACTAGTACCAGCCTTATTTCTGTCTCGTATTCTTGCGCAGAGCCGGTCATGTCCAGGCATGTCTTTGGCGGTGACTTTGAACTAGACATTGGGGGGGTATGGCAGTGGCGCCTAGTGGATCGCTATCCAATAGGAGAACGAAATATTATGGTCTGTACTAGGTAAAAGGGATATTCCGTGTATATGTACAAAGAATATACAAGGGATATCAAACGATATACAAATAGTATACATGGGATCTCAAGCAATAAATATATATATTCGGTTTAATCTGATCCTTCGTAACAGCCGCCTCCTAATTAGTCCGCACCTAATTAGATAAGCAGAGACAGATTAACCGCACTGTCCACTACTCAATGTCCGTTGTGAGGAGTAGGGCAATTCACAAAGTCAGTGGGTCATGGTCGTCATTAAGCGAGTCGGGGAGCCTTGGCAACTCTATCAGCCTCGCCACGGGTCGGGTGTATGTCCGCCCCTGGACGAGCACTTCTGCCGCTCTGACCTTTCCGTCGGCACCAGTGATCACTTTGCTTACGCGGCCGGCCGGCCACGCAGCTCGGGGTAGTGACTGGTCTATGATCACGACGACTGTGTCCACTTTTAAGTTGTCCCCGTCCTTGACCCGCTTCTGACGGGCTGGAAGGGATGGTAGGGGGGTTAGGAGGAAGCGGGCCTGAGACTGCTTTGATCTGTGCTTGGCTGCGCCTCCACCTCCTCCGTCTGTTTCTCTTGTTTGCTCTGTACCCCGTCTGAGGAGGGGCCGGTTCCGGCCGTCCCATCAAGGAGTCGCTTGGGGTGCTGGGTTCGAGGTCAGCTACGTCTGGAGCGCAGCTGAGGGGGGTGGAGTTCCGAACTCCCTCTTGTGCCCACGGTTCTCTCACAGGCCTCTCGCTTAATGTCAATAGCCTCTCAACGGGCTGTACGAGGGAGTGGCCGGTGTCGCTCGCCTTTGTGTGCAGGCAGCGTGTAGACGTGGGTTGACTGTCAAGTCCGTAGAGGGGGCCCTGGAGCGTCCACCCCAGTCGGGTCTGAACCGCGACTGGGCATCCTTTGGGTCCGATGTGGGCCGCCTCAATTGGGAGAATGAGGTCCGCGTGGTCGGAGCCGATGAGCAGGGTCGGTGTGGCGCCGTCGATAAGCGGTATAGGTAGTTGACGTAGGTGCACATACTTCGCCATCAGCTGTGGGATGGGGTAGGTGTACTGTGATAGGCCTATGTCGTGGCTGGTGAAGACGTTGGTAATACTATACTGCTTCTCGGGCTGGTCCACCGCTGCTATCTTGAAGGAGACCTTTTCACCCTTTATGGTCTTCTGGTCCCTTCTGATGGTGCGTATTGTCATGGTACCTTTGGTACCCCGCAGGCCCAACTGGGCTGCGGCGGAAGCGAGGAGGAGAGTCTTTTCAGACCCATCGTCCAGGACGGCGTAAGTGTACAGGACCTTGTCCTCGTAGCTCAGGAGCACTCTGACCACTTTGATGAGCACTCGGGGGGTCCCGCTATGCTGGTCAATGTGGAGCACTCCTGTTGGTCGGTTGCTTTGGATCGTCTGGGGTGGTGCCGACTCGCGGTCGTCCGAGTAGCACCGTGACTCCCAGTGTCTGCTGTAGCAGTCGGGACACCAGGGAGCGGTCTGGTGGATCTTTGGTACTGGTGCCACCGCCTCGGCCTGGTACATTACCGTGACGGGCCCACTTTGTTGTCCTGGCGGACGCCTGTTGATGTCATGCAGGACCTCCAAGTGGGTGCCGCCGCACCTGCTACACTTCTTCTTCAAGCGGCACTCAGCTGCCATATGGCTGCGTGCGCAGCGGAAGCAGCGGCGGTGGTCCTTGATCCACTGACTCGCCTCGTCCGTGGTCAGCTTCCCGAAAGTGTCGCATTGATACAGCCGATGTTCCCCTTCACAGTACTGGCATTCAATCTTCCACTCCTCTTTCGTCGAGGGGGTGTTGTGGTTCTTGTGCTGCGGTACTGATTCGGCTTGGTGCATAACGGTCACCGACCGGCGGTTATCGTTTGATCCCCGAGGTCCTAGTCTTGGGCTTGGTCCACTCCATACGAACGTGTCCAGTCGTAAGCTGCTGACCTCCCTGGCGAGGAACTCAGACAGGTCTAGGAGGGATGCCTCTGGGCCGTTGGGGTCACGGTGGTCTCTCTGCCGCCTGAAGCGCTCTTGTCAGGCGGGAGGGAGCTTCTCTAATATCCTTTCTACATTAGAGTTAGCGTACCGTTCGTATATCCCCTTTTCCTTTTGGGACCCCAGCATCCCTACCAGGGACTGTACCTTGATAGAGAGGTCATCTAATGCTCTGTTGTCTCTGGCTGGGGGGAGACGGTCGATGTCTCTTATCTCTTGTATCACGTAGTCCCATATGCGTCCATAACGTTGGTCGAGGGCTACTAGAGCCGCGGTGTATGGGGTAGTAGAGGTGGAATATGCCAGCGCTATATTGTGCGCTCTGGGCACCTTCAGGTGCTTGAGTAGGATAGCATACTTGTACGGTTCATCTGGTACGTCGGACAGCATAGTCTCTAAGCACATCCGTAGCTCCGTGTACTGTGCTCTGTCCTCGCGTGTAAAATCCGGGAACGTCGGTGTGCCAAGGTACGATGCCATGGATGGCTGGCACATCGGTGAGCGTTGGGGGAGAGGCCTCCTAGGCGAGTCTCCTCTTACGTGTCGTCTTGGGCTGGTACTTGGTGGGTACCAAGGGCCGGGTACCCAGGTGCTGTTCCTCGGGGCTGGCGGTGCGTCAAACTCACCCGTGAGTTGAGTCGGGGGTTTGTAACGCAGGGCCTCGGGGCTGACGTCTGGGCTGTACTGGGCCTCCTGGTCCAGAGTACGTTGCTGCTGGTCGGGGCTGTACTGGGCCTCCTGGTCCAGAGTACGTTGTTGCTGGTCGGCTTGACATTCCTCCTCCTCCTCTTCCTCTTCCTCTGCTAGGTCCTGGAGTCTTCTGTTCAGTCTCTCGGCGTGGTCCGGTTCTTCCCGGTTGCTGGGTCTCGTATGGACCGGCCGGGGAGGGGGTTCGGAGACGTGGACAGGATCCTCCTGTTGGCGGGGTCCCGGGTCGCTTGGTCGGGTAGGGGAATGTGTCCTAGACCCTTGTCGTGATGATCTCCGGGAGCTCCGTGCGGAGAGAGGGGGTGTCGCCATGGCAATCAATTTGTCCATCGTCTGCGCCTGCAGCCGGTCGCGCTCTGCCTCGCGCTGGGCATGGGCGGCGTCGCGCACTGCTTCGCGCTGGGCATTGGCGGCGTCGCGCTGTGCATTGGCGCTGGCATGGGCGGCGTGGAGCTGTGCATTTGCGGCGTCGCGCTGTGCATTGGCGGCGGCGTGCTGCGCATCGGCGCGGCTTCTCTCAATGTTCTCTTCCGTCTGAAGGCGTCTGGTCTCCAGTCTTATGCGGTCGTCTTCACTCCTTTGTTGCGCCTGGAAGCGCTCTCGCTCGGTTGCAGAATGTTCGCGTTCACTGAGGGCTTGCGCTTGGAGTTGCGCGTGAAGGCGCTCTCGTTGGTCTGCAGCTCGTTCGCGCTCGGTGGAGGCTGCCAGGGTGGCGATGAGACGGGGTTGCCGGAAGCGGTGAACGTCCGGATCGGCCGAGTAGGCGGCAATGACTGACTGGCCGATTCCGGCCCGAGTACACTGGGCCATGTCCGGGGTTGCCGGAAGCGGTGAACGTCGGGTTGCCTAAAGCAGCCCAGATGCGACCCACACACACTGGGCCAGGTTTGGTTGCCCGAAGCCTAGCCGACACTGCCAATGCAATGGTACTACACAGTAAATTCCGCAGAGTACATTTGACTCAAACTGAGTACATTTGATTCAAACTGAGTAAAGAAATTTTACTCAGTTTGAGTGAAATGTACTCAGTTTGAGTCAAATTTACTTTGCGGAATTTACTGTGTACCCAGTATTCTGCCAGAGCTACTCCACTATCTGCCTATGACCATACATTACCGGAAATACAGTAGGAAATGGTTGATTAGTAATACAATGCCACATATTTAAGGACCCTTCCCTTTACCAATGGAGTATTGGCATGTCCCGCATTGAACAATTCAGAAGTTTACATGCTGTCTCCTACCTCACTGAAATATATTCTCAGTGTATGTGCACATTGTACACAATATACACCATTCTGCAGTGAAGCTCAAATATCAAGTAAAGTAACAATTACCCCCATACATGCTACTTTTTCCAGTTAAAGTGGAAATGAAGCAGTGCGATAAATACATATTCATAGCATCACATTAGTATTTAGATAAGCCACAGAAGAAGTCACGTTATAAAAATAAGCAGTTTCTAAGAAAAAACGATTTGTTGTGTACATTTCTGAAGCATTTAGCATTATGGGCGCGGCCATTTTGTTGCTGACGTCATACCGGGGGTTGGGTGTATACACTCTGGTTAGCTGCCTATATTGAATGGGTCAGTCAGCAAATAAAATGTTGCCTACAAAACAACGGGACCGCGGTGGTTCTGTTTGTATTGCTCCTGGCTGTTCAAACTAATTTTACCATGTGAGAGAGAGGAAAGTTGGTTAATTTCCACAAACTACCAGTGAAAAAAACAGTGTTGTTGACATGTTGGCTCGGGCTGCCTGCACCCAGACGGCGCGACCAGCCTGTTGGACAGGGAAGGAGGATCTGCAGCGAACACTTCATTGCCTCGGATTATGTTGTTGGGGTGGGATGTTTGTCCAGAAGACCACTAATCAGCTGAAGCCGGACGCGGTTCCCTCGGTCTTCGACAGACAGACCGGCGTTAGCTCTCGGGAGCGATCGCTAGCTAGTTGGCACCAGCCGGGGCCCGGCGTTAGCTCTCGCTAGCTAGCGTTAGCAACCGGAGCGTCGCGGAGCATTCAGCCTGCTGGCTACACAGCTTGTGTAGCCAGCAGGCTGAATGCTCCGCGACGCTGGTTGAAGTGGGTCTAGATAGCCAGCAGGCTGAATGCTCCGCGACGCTGGTTGAAGTGGGTCTAGGTAGCCAGCAGGCTGAATGCTCCGCGACGCTCCGGTTGCTAACGCTAGCTAGCGAGAGCTAACGCCGGGCCCCGGCTGGTGCCAACTAGCTAGCGATCGCTCCCGAGAGCTAACGCCGGTCTGTCTGTCGAAGACCGAGGGAACCGCGTCCGGCTTCAGCTGATTAGTGGTCTTCTGGACAAACATCCCACCCCAACAACATAATCCGAGGCAATGAAGTGTTCGCTACAGATCCTCCTTCCCTGTCCAACAGGCTGGTCGCGCCGTCTGGGTGCAGGCAGCCCGAGCCAACATGTCAACAACACTGTTTTTTTCACTGGTAGTTTGTGGAAATTAACCAACTTTCCTCTCTCTCACATGGTAAAATTAGTTTGAACAGCCAGGAGCAATACAAACAGAACCACCGCGGTCCCGTTGTTTTGTAGGCAACATTTTATTTGCTGACTGACCCATTCAATATAGGCAGCTAACCAGAGTGTATACACCCAACCCCCGGTATGACGTCAGCCATGACGTCAGCAACAAAATGGCGGCGCCCATGTTGAAAACAGGGATATTATATTATATTTTTCAGACAAATAAGATAGATTTCACATTTGATTATAGAACCCTGTCTTACACAAGGTACACAACAAACAAACTAGGATCACATTGCTCACTGCTTCATCTCCACTTTAAAAATGACAACTTGAATAGATATTTAAACATTTATTAACAAAAAAATATCACATCCTCCTCTCTGAACCCAACGACAAAGCCTCCAATGAAATTAACCCATTGTTCCCCTGCAACAGCTTCTCCCACAGGGGATCTTTGATTAAACACCTGCTATCAGAAGAATATAGACAGTCAGAAAAAAAGTTCAGTTTACTACTTAAGTACATTTAAAAGTAGAAACTTTGACTTTTACTCAAGTGTGTACTTTCACTTAAACTTTCATGTTAGTCTAGCTTAGCAAATTTTTTTAGGAGAATTAATACAAAAACTAGTGATATGGCCGTTCAGTTGTAAATGAAAGCCTGCATTTAGTAAGACGTTGTTTATAAATGTCTTTTGGTTTAGTTATGAATGAATGACAGCATCTCTATAGCACAGCTCTATTACTAGGACATAAAGTGCTTTGGAATGACTGTATACATCATTCACAACGGGTGGCCCCAGCAGGAATCAAACTCCTAACCGTGACAGTGTTAGTGCCATGCTCGGAGTGCCAGGCACAAGACCCCAATGTTATGCGGGGCTCTGCTCATAGGCGGGCGGCTCGTGGCGTGGCTCGTAGTCCTGGTTGTAGAAGCAACCGTCGCCCTCCATGGAGACCCCCCTCCTCCCGCGTCACCCCAGGGAGGTGGCGGGTGGCGACCCTGACGAGGTGAGCCATGGTGGGGTGGCGGGGGGCCGGCAGGGGGAGGCCCCTGGGGGGGCTCCGGAGAAAAGCGCCAGGGGGCCGGGCCGGGAGGCGCCCCTGGGGCACCCCGGGAGGCGTGGGCATAGCCTTACGGACCATGGGAGAATAGGTGACGTGGGGGCGTAGCGTGGCGGGGGTCTGGGGGAGCTGTCGCCGGCCCCGGCGAGGCGTGCTGGTCCCCGACGTGGAGGGGACGGGACTTCCACTCATTGCCCTACACGAAAAGTGAAAAAGGCAAATAAAAAGAACGAACCACAAATTCAACGACAGAAGAGAAGAGGATGAGATAGAGAGAGAGAAGAGAGAGAGAGAAGAGAGAGAGAAGAGAGAGAGAAGAGAGAGAAGGAAAGCAAGATAACAAAATACAACAAGAGCCAGTATGGAAGCAAATGAGTGACAGAAGTATTTGAATTTGATCAGACACCGAATTTATAGCATTGAAAATAATTACTTTGAAAACATGTATCTGAATTGAATTTATAGCATTGAAAATAATTACTTTGAAAACATGTATCTGAATTTTTTCAGACACCAAATTTAAAGCATTGAAAATAATTACTTTGAAAACATGTATCTGATTTTTGAATTTTATCAGACACCGAATTTATAGCATTGAAAATAATTACTTTGAAAACATGTATCTGAATTTTTTCAGACACCGAATTTATAACCTCGGCTGTCTTTAACTAGCAGGACGCTAGTGGGCTAGTCGCTAAAATATATATCGTTTTATATATAATTGTACCAACACAGATATTAGGCAGTACACACATTGTCCTGCAATACATACAGTGAATGCACAGCTACATTCGCCATATATTTCTATCGCTGCTGCGGTCTATAGTGAAATGCAATATTATTATTATTATTGTAAAGATTATCATTACAATCGCAGCCTGGAGGCAATGTTACAAGTGTACGAGGGTTGTGTGCAAAGAGCACAGCCTCTCAATTTGCACAACGTGCACAAAATAATAATTGTAATGATCTTTACAATAATAATAATATTGCATTTCACTGTAGACCGCAGCAGCGATAGAAATATATGGCGAATGTAGCTGTGCATTCACTGTACATGTATTGCAGGACAATGTGTGTACTGCCTAATATCTGTGTTGGTACAAATTAATTATATATAAAACGATATATATATTTGAGCGACTAGCCCACTAGCGAGGCAACCTCCTGCACCATCGCAGCAGCGCCGAGCGTGGTGATACAAGCGGGCTGCTCTGAGGAAAGGAGCCCCTTCACGCTAGTGGGCTAGTCGCTCAAATATATATCGTTTTATATATAATTGTACCAACACAGATATTAGGCAGTACACACATTGTCCTGCAATACATGTACAGTGAATGCACAGCTACATTCGCCATATATTTCTATCGCTGCTGCGGTCTACAGTGAAATGCAATATTATTATTATTGTAAAGATCATTACAATTATTATTTTGTGCACGTTGTGCAAATTGAGAGGCTGTGCTCTTTGCACACAACCCTCGTACACTTGTAACATTGCCTCTCCAGGCTGCGATTGTAATGATAATCTTTACAATAATAATAATAATAATAATATTGCATTTCACTGTAGACCGCAGCAGCGATAGAAATATATGGCGAATGTAGCTGTGCATTCACTGTATGTATTGCAGGACAATGTGTGTACTGCCTAATATCTGTGTTGGTACAATTATATATAAAACGATATATATTTTAGCGACTAGCCCACTAGCGTCCTGCTAGTTAAAGACAGCCGAGGTTGAGTAGTTTCTTCTGATATCACTTTCAAACTCCAAGTGATTCGTTGCAATGTACGCGGAAATGCTGCGTTGTGTTGCAATGTACTACATGCATTTGTCTGAGCGGGGCGAAAGGAAAGGCGCATTACCGTACTGGCGTGCGGTGACGAATGCGGAAGCATTCTTGCACTCTTCCGCTGGCAATAAGCTACACGCATACTGTCCTTCTGAAGCTCTGAAGTCATTAGTGGCCATGAACCTAAAGAGAGAGAGCGAGAATACGTTAGTAGATAGTCTAAGGCCAGTGATTCTCAATATTATTTTGCATATCTAGGACCTCTAATTTAGTCCATGTCATGCACATCTACATAAAATATACTGTAGCATTACAAACCATTTGACAGCCAGGTCCAGCACCTCTCCGTTCTTGTCTTCTAGGAGCCATCGCAGCATGGCCAAGACCTTCCTCATCCAGCATACTGTCCTTCTGAAGGTCTGAAGTCATTAGTGGCCATGAACCTAGAGAGAGCGAGAATACGTTAGTAGATAGTCTAAGGCCAGTGATTCTCAATATTATTTTGCATATCTAGGACCTCTAATTTAGTCCATGTCATGCACATCTACATAAAATATACTGTAGCATTACAAACCATTTGACAGCCAGGTCCAGCACCTCTCCGTTCTTGTCTTCTAGGAGCCATCGCAGCATGGCCAAGACCTTCCTCATCCAGCATACTGTCCTTCTGAAGGTCTGAAGTCATTAGTGGCCATGAACCTAGAGAGAGCGAGAATACGTTAGTAGATAGTCTAAGGCCAGTGATTCTCAATATTATTTTGCATATCTAGGACCTCTAATTTAGTCCATGTCATGCACATCTACATAAAATATACTGTAGCATTACAAACCATTTGACAGCCAGGTCCAGCACCTCTCCGTTCTTGTCTTCTAGGAGCCATCGCAGCATGGCCAAGACCTTCCTCATCCAGCATACTGTCCTTCTGAAGGTCTGAAGTCATTAGTGGCCATGAACCTAGAGAGAGCGAGAATACGTTAGTAGATAGTCTAAGGCCAGTGATTCTCAATATTATTTTGCATATCTAGGACCTCTAATTTAGTCCATGTCATGCACATCTACATAAAATATACTGTAGCATTACAAACCATTTGACAGCCAGGTCCAGCACCTCTCCGTTCTTGTCTTCTAGGAGCCATCGCAGCATGGCCAAGACCTTCCTCATCCAGCATACTGTCCTTCTGAAGGTCTGAAGTCATTAGTGGCCATGAACCTAGAGAGAGCGAGAATACGTTAGTAGATAGTCTAAGGCCAGTGATTCTCAATATTATTTTGCATATCTAGGACCTCTAATTTAGTCCATGTCATGCACATCTACATACTGTAGCATCCATCAACACAGGATGACCCTTTCCAGCTGTTGAAATGAAAGTCCCAGATTGAAAAGTATATATATACACAGTCACACACACAATAAAACATTGTATACATCACTTACAAGCATGACCACTTGAAGATCTTGAAGACTTGGTAGATCTTGACCGTCTTGGGAGAGAGAGAGAGAAGGCATTACAGGATGACTCTTTGAAAATGATATCCCAGATTAAAAAGTATATATTATATATACACAGTCACACACACAATAAAAACCACAACCACTTGAAGTATACGGGTAGTTGTTATTGAGCTGTCTTCTGCTTTCATGTCGTTGTTGAGAGACAGCACTGTAACAGTATTTGCTACATTAACAATGAAATTATATATTTTATAATTAAATTAAACCATGAAAGATCTGCGTGATATGCATTGGTTAGCTAACGTCAGTATTCTACAGTCTAGGCCTGCTAGCAGTAGTGCTTGTAGTTTACAGATCCCGCCAGTTTCATAATATCGAGCAAATAACGTTACAGTAGACTAGTCACTGAAACACAGACTAAACAGCATTTATATCAGCAGCACGCATTACTTATAAATAATAAAATATATGTGTTGCACAATTACCCGAGATGAGAACAGTTGGTGACAACGTGAGGCTCTGCCTGTAGCAGTGTATGTAGCCTATATATGTGTTGCACAATTACCTGAGTTGAGAACAGTTGGTGACAACGTGAGGCTCTGCCTGTAGCAGTGTATGTAGCCTATATAGCTAACGTGAGCTCGCGCTACACTCAGTGTATGTAGCATAGATATCTATAGATATCTGTGTTCTATAGATATCTATGGTATGTAGCCTATATAGCTAACGTGAGCTCGCGGCCTCGCGCTACACTCAGTGTATGTAGAGCTAGTAGCTAACGTGAGCTCGCGCTACACTCACTGAAACACAGACTAAACAGCACTCATTTATATTAGCGGTATTACTTATAAATAATCAAAAATATCTGCATAAATTACCTGAGATGAGAAGAAATGCAACCGTGTCATACTGGTCTGGTCTGACTGTGCCGCGCGCGACGCGCGTCAATTCAAAATTTCAAAAACCACAATGCATTGTGGGGATCCCCCCCCCCCACAATGCAACGCAGCTGTTAGTCAGTTTGTTGCCAAATGACAATTATTATTTATATTATTTTATATAACAGTTACTCAATCAACTTGCTTTATGCCTACAATCTCTCTGACAAATCTCAATGGCACAAGAATAACTTAAAATAATACTAATAATAATAATAATAATAATAATAATAATAATAATAATAATAATAATAATAATAATAATAATAATAATAATAATAATAATAATAATAATAATAATAATAATAATAATAATAATAATAATAATAATAATAATAATAATAATAATAATAATAATAATAATAATAGCTCTCTTTTCAAGTAAAATAATATGAAATAATGTTCGAATTAATACATCTTTAACAAATTATAGGCAGTATAGTATTTGTTTCAAGTTTAAAGTTCAATAACTTCGTTTTTATATACTTTACAGTGAAAATG